>NC_087485.1:12806894-13153394 GCF_036417665.1 Passer domesticus | reverse complement strand
TTTAACTGATACATTTATACTGTATTGCTCACAGATTAGTTGTTTTCTTATGGTTTTATACTCATACAGTGTAATAAGTGAAGATTATTTTTGCAAAATTCTATCAGTTGAATGACAGGCATGCATAACTCTAATAAGAATCAAGCTGTGAATAATGAGATAATTCCCTCTTGTTTGTGTTGCTGATGCATTAATTTTACAGATTTGTAAAAAGATCTTTAAAGGGTTCCTATATTGCTCTCTTACTTTTGTATCCACTCTTGAAAAGCATTGCTGAAGGCACATTTGCCTAGCCAATAAATGCAAATGATCCTTTAAAAATTATTTCAATAAGGAATTTGAAAAATCAATAAATATTTTACTTATGTGGAATAGAAAAGTAATAGGAGCAAGAAGTTAAAAAGAAGACAATATAGGAAACAAGAAGTGTTTTTTAGAAAACCCAACCCTGAATAACAGCCACGTTTTCTGAATCATTTTCTAATCAAAGCAGACTGCACACAGCCTTCTTTGTGAGATGTGGCAGGAGATGAGAAAGGCTGATATCTAGGTTTTTATCTGTTTTCATGACTCTTTCTCACAGGCTTACTTCCATCTGGGAGTCAATGAGAAATTGGGATTATCTGGAAGACCGGACAGACCCATAGGATGCCTTGGAACATCAAAGGTTATTACAAGAAAACTTTATATTCTACTTATTGATAAATATTTCAGATAAGCACTTAGTCTATGTGATTTTAACTAGAATTGAAATGTAATGTTATTTTATGCATATTTTATGACTTTCAAATCCTAGTATTTGGCTCTGATGAATGTTTTAAAGAAAGATTAATGGAAGTTTTCTTTCTCAACAGATTTACCGAATACTAGGGAAGACTGTAGTTTGCTACTCGATCATTTTTGATCTCAGTGATTTCTACATGTCTCAGGACGTTATGATGTTGATTGATGACATTAAGGTATTTGTAACTTTTCATTTGAGTAGCTGACAAAAATAGTCTGTAGAAGAATAAACTGTGCAGTGTGATAAAACAGAAGACTGAAAGGGAAACACAGTGCAGTGTGGATTATTATAATACAAAAATAAACCTGCAGCTAGAAAGTGTATTGAGACAAATATCCTGTCAGCCCAGTATGAGTTCTAGTGAGTATCTCTCTGTGACAAAAAAACTGCCCCCAAAGTGACTGGGAATGCTGTAGGGCAGCAAGCAAATTATCATTTATTTCTTTAGGAGAACAAATGTTCTTGGCTGAAAAAAGGAACAAGGTGTTTACAGGAGATATGAATGCCGTACATGGAGGAAACACTACTTGATTTTGCACAAATATTAAAACCTGGCCCTCTTCCCTGCCTGTAAGGCTGACAGCAGCGCAGAGCTCACTCACCACATGCACAGAAGGTGGCCCTGGTTCTTCCATCCCCGTGGCTGGGATTCAAGCCCTGGATCCCCCCCCACATTTTCTGGGTCGTTGCCTGTAGTTCAGAGCACTGCCCTGTCTCATGCTTTGCTCCAGGATCCATATATTTGCTTAGGAATATTTTCAGAGCACTTAGGAAATAGCAGGGCTTGACAGCAGCCCATGCCTGTTGCAGAAATCTGTTGGTGCTTTATTAGCCGAGGTGTTTTTAAGCTGTTGGGGTTTGCAGGGCTGCAGCTGCTCTGCTGTTGTGTTGTGGTAGGCTGTGCTGGCTGTGCTCTTTGGGATGTTTTTTGTGACTGAGGTTCCTCCCTGCCCAGAACGCCCTGCAGTTCATTAAGCAGTACTGGAAGATGCACGGCCGGCCCCTGTTCGTGGTGCTGATCCGCGAGGACAACATCAGGTAGGGAGAGAGAAAAGAAAAGCAGGATTTGCAGTGTGGGGTTTGCCTGAGTGCAGGATTCATCAGTTCTGTTTCAAATTTCAGAGGGAGTAGATTCAGTCCCATATTAGATATGCTGGCAGCCTTTAGAAAGGGACTTGTTGGAGGAGTGAAGGTTCACGTTGACAGAGTACAGGTAAGGTGTTTCTCCTGACTCTTGTGTTCTTACCTCCTGGTACATGTATTCTTACCACTTTTGGGGTTTATCTCACTTCTAATTTTATTTAGTTTCATAAAAATAAGGAGTCAAGACTCAAGACATTTTGTACTGTTTGTTTTGTCTCAACAGAAACATGGGTTTATTTTAATTCCCTTTGATTAGTCTTTTGAAAGTCATAATCTTCACAGAGGATTTTCAGAAGGGAAAGGGATATTTTTTGTTAGGCAATCTTGTGAAATTACTACCAAAGGATAAAGCCACGGTGTCAAGCACTGAGGGATTTCTTTTGATTAGGTAATCACAGAGTGGAGAAATAAAGGTGCTTCACATATATTAAAATTCTTACAAGAACTAAGATCTAGTTTTAACATCTTTACTGTTAGAATGAATCTTAAAGCAGGAACATTCCTTCATTAAAATGTGAAAATTACCAAGACAGGTGCTGATTTTACATACTCCTATGTGGTAGTTAATCTTAGTTTACACCTATTGAACTATTCTTTTTTTGTAAGAGAGAAGACTAAAGACAGAGTAATGACTTCTTGTTCCCTAGAAAATCATTAATTTGTAGAAGAGCTGGGTCATTGGGAAAGGAGATGCTTCTAGCTGTGATGATTTAAGATAGCCTTGGAATCTTTAAGTATTTATGTATTTTCTCCTGCTCACATGCAGGTCATGCAGTCACTCCTGGTACCACTGGCTCTTCCTACAGCAAATGCCATTACTGCCCATGGAAAACCTTTAAACCTTTCATTTGGCTACAGGGTTGTTGTTGTTGTGGTTTGGTTTTTTGGGGTTTTTTTGTTTTGTTTGTGCTGTTTTGGGTTGTTTTGTTTTGTTTTCTTTTCTTTCTAATTTAACTGCAATGACTTTCTTGCCTTGCAAGAAAGATTTATCAGACAAAGATTTATCAGACCTGTGTCCTTCTTCTAAGCACTACACTGGACAGCCACTGGGGAGTAAACTTTGCCTTCCATACTCACTGACCTCCTGGAAAGATTCTTTTTTTAATACAAAAAGTAAGGAGTTGTTTTAAAGGGTTTAAGATGGTGGCAGTCACTGGTCTTTGCTTTATTTAGCCATTAAAAAGAGCACATGGGAAGACCACAAACAATGGAGATGGTGGTGGGTGCCTTTCCTGCTGGGACACCCTGTGCCTGCTGCAGCAGCTGAGCTGGAATCTCCGTCTTACTGCACTTGGAATCTCTCTTACTGCACAGCTGGCACATTTTGTTAACAGTCTTGTTTCATTATAGGGGAGGATTTGGGAAAAGAACAAGGGACATGTCTAATTCCTGGTGTTTTCTTGAATAATTCATTTATTCCAACAAAATATATATTGATCCTTGTCAGTTGCATTCAGCTGCTTCATTTAGGTGCACATGTTAAACATGCCTAAGGGAGAATGTGTATCTCTAATTGGGTGAATGCTCTTTTTTTCTGTAAAGTATACCAAATCTGATTTAATTTAAAATTTTGTACGCTCAGAAGTTTGTGGCTCTTTTCTGTTTTTTTCCTTCATTGTCATCATGTGTTCAAGCAGATGTGCAAGGCAAAGAATGAATGGCACCAGTAATAAAAGCAAAGCAGGGTTTTTATATTCTGTCATCTCACAGTGTAACAGATCAATGTTTTACTGCAACTTGTGTACAATGAAAATGGAATATAAAAGTTCACAAAACACACTCAGTTTTATTTAGCTAATGAGAACCATCAAAAGCAGTCTTAAAAATGCTGTAGTACAATACATTTCCTCTGGCAGTGGGTAAATGGGGAACTCCTATAAATTCAGAGTGAATGAATTGTAATGACTGCATCAGATAAATGCAGCACTGAGTTTCAGCTGTGTCACCTTTTGAGATGGAAGTATTTGGAAGCAAACTTAGGCCAGGCATGCTTGGATTAGGGAATGAGTACAGAGTGGGAATGCTCTTTGTAGTGTTTGCCTGAAACATCAGTGAGGCTGACAGGAAAACTTCCTGGCCTTCAGCCATCCTGGAATAATGAGCTTTGGGCTCCAGAACGTGGGGGCTGTGCAGGACTCTGAGGAAGGCAAATCCTCAGCCTCAAGTGTTTCCATCAGCCCTGGCTTTGGGGGTGGGCAGTGCCTGATGAAGCTGGACGGGGCAAAAGAACAATGGAACACGAGCAAAAAGGAGACAGCAGCCCCAAGAGACTTCTGCTGCCTCAAGCTGTCTTTTTCCTCACGAAAGAGCAGAAATACTCTGAAACTGTGAAATATTTGGAACTGTAGATTAAAAAACTACTTTCTCAATGGAAAGCACCAGCAACATACTGAGATTAAAAGACAGCTATATAGTTATGTATATATTTTAAAATTTGTTTTCAATTTTTCGTTGCAGACATTAATATCTGGAGCAGTTGTTGAACAACTTGACTTCCTAAGCATCGCTGAAACAGAAGAGTAAGGCTATGTGTAAACAGTAGTGATGATTTATGTTATTATTGAAATATTTTCAGAATCATGAAGAAATTAAATACTTGTTTTTCAGGGCTCCTGTATTTAAGAGTTTGGAGGAGCTGGATCTTCCAAAACATTCAAAAGTCAAGAGACAATCTAGTACTCCCAATGCTTCTGAACTTGAGCAGCAACCAGATGTAAATATTAATGACTGGAAAAACAAGTCAACATATGAGATCCTGCAGAAACTTAATGTAAGGAAACTTGATAAAAGTACAGTGTAACTTCATTCTCGTGAAATAAGAGATTCTGTGCTGACACTCTTTTTACCAGCAGCCTGCCTAGATCAGCATGATCAGTGTTGGGGCACAGCTAATAACATGAAATACCTGATATTCCTCTCCATACTCGGGGAATCCTCCTCTTTACCTATCACAGAGCTTCCTGGCCCTTCACGTGTAACTGTTGGCTTTGTTCTCCCAGCTGCTCCAATCATCCTTGTGACCATCTGGATCCATTTGCCATGTGTCCTAAGAACAGATCTTTTACTGACAAACTGCAAGTCAAAAGACTTGAGCAGTGGGAGCTTCTTAATGGCATCAAGGGATAGTTCCAATCTGTCACTTGTTCCCTGTACCTAGAGGAAAACTACCAGTAACTGCTCTAGATTGAGAGTTGATACAAACACACCAGGTGTTCTACTGGTGCTCTATTTTATTACAAGCATTTCTGCTGTAAATTAAAGGACCTGAGAATGAAAAATCAGGAAAGTTTTCCAAGGTCAAATTATTACAGCTTAATATGATCCACAGAGAAGCCTCTGCAAGCAGCAGTGACAAGGATACAGCATACACAGGGTATGGAATAGTTTTGAAATCCTCTTGAAAATAAAATAATTATACTTTTCCTTAAATTGAAAAGAGGAAAAGGCCCTTTGGTTTCACCTGAAATTTTGAATAGCTCTTCTGGCTTTGCTTCAGTGACAATCTGAAGGCTCTTTATGGTTCTGTTGTTGCTGTTTTTTATTTAAGGACTGCAGTTGCCTGGCAAGTCAAGTGTTACTCTCAAGTATATTGCTCAAAAGGGAAGGGCCGAATTTTATCACCAAGGAAGGTAAGAGCTGCTTCCATGTGACTCTTCTGAGGAAGAAGCTGTGTGTTTAGTTGCAATGAACATGAATAATAGCTGTGCATGCCAGCAGTTGTGGAGCTCTTTTCTCTGCCATTCAGAGCAATTTCTGCATTAAATAGGAGATGCAAATTGATGGTGGGGTGGGGAATGAGCTGCTGGGTATATGAATGCTTTTAGATTGTTTGTAGGCCAGTGCTGTATCTGGTTGTAATTTTGAATGCATAGATGAGAAAAAAAGTACAGGATTTGACCTTACAAAGAAAACAGAAACAAAAGACAAGTCTAAATGTCTGTAACAGTCTGAACTATATGAGGCTTTATACTGAATTTTTATTCTGCTTTGACGTGATCTCACTTCAGCTCAATGTAGCTGTGAAGCTCTGGTTTTGTATAATGGCTTTGTTTTAGAGCACAGGGTCTAAATTCCTGTATATAATTCTGAGAAGGCTACTGAGGCTTTGGGATTTTGTGCTGCAAAGTTTGGGTTTTTGTCTTTTTTCCCAAAGATTGCTTTTTAGTTGTCTTTTTATATATAACTACTCAGAAAAAAAGAGGGCTATTCAAATCAAATAATATAGTCTCAGTTACTCATCAGGCAGTGGGACTTCCCACCTCATGTTACAGAGCCCTGCTTCTTCATTTTGGTATGAGATGGCTGCTTCATGTGAGAAGAGCTGTCATATTGGCATAGATATGCATTATATCTGTACTGCTATGTAAAAAAGATGATAGAATCTGTAGGATATTCTGAGCTGGAAGGGACCCAGAAGGATCATCATCCTTCACAGCACACCCCAGCCATCCCCCCACATGCCTGAGAGCTTCCTGAGCTGTCAGGCTGGTGCTGTGCCCAGTCCTGGGGAGCCTGCTCAGTGCCCAGCCACCTCTGGTGAGGAACCTTTTCCTGATACCCAACCTGAACCTCCCCTGCCTCAGCTCCAGCCATTTCCTCGATCCTGTCACTGTCAGCAGAGTGAGGAGATCTGCTCCTGCCCCTCTGCTGCCCCTGCTGGGGATGTTGCAGACCCCAGTGAGGTCTGTCCTCAGTCTCCTCTGCTCTGGGCTCAACAAGTCCAGTCACCTCAGCCACTCCACTTCCCTGCTAAATCCTTCAACATCTTCCTGTGCCTCCTTTGGATACTTTCTAATATCTTTCGATCTTTCTTCTGTTATGGTGCCCAAAATAGCACACAGGACTGGAAAGCCACTTCAAATGGAATAAAACACACTGGCTGATAACCCAGTGCATTGCTGCAATCTGCACAGTAGGCCATGCAGGCTCTGAAGTGGCCTTGTCCAGCAGTAAGCTGTAGTGTTGTGAGGCTCTGGCAGCCTCAGGAGCTTTCCCTGGTCCTTTGTAGGTTGTGTTCTTTGCTCTAGAAACAGCTCAAGTCAGATTCCCTAACCTCTGTAAGCAAGCAGTGTTACCCCTTCCAGCCATTGGATCTGATGATGAACTTAAAAACGCTGTTGAAATCATCTAGGTCCAAAAAAGTGCAGTTGTGCCTCTGGGTGTTCAGAGCTCACTTGCACAGCCCTCTCAGTGCCATCCCATGTGAGACAGTGGGTGATGATGCCTTTTTAACATGCACCTTGTATTGAATGGTCTGAGTCAGACTAAGACTGCCCTGCATGGGCACTGAGACTGACATTAGTAATCACCCAATCAATAAAACAGAAATCTAAAAACAGAGGCTGAAGAGCTTTAGGTTCTGCAGTTTGAGGATGTACCTTATGATGGGGTGTACCTTTACAGGCCAAATCTCTGTGTAGATTTATTTTCCCCAATATATTGCAAGAACAGGTGATATTATAGGTGTCTCTACAGCATGCACAGCAAATTCGGCTGAAATCTGGTTTGGCTTTTTCATAACAACATACACTGGGAGACAGGGAACTTGATTGCATCTGAATTTTAGATGTAGAGCATAGTAGATAAGTGCAGATTCAGAATTAACTGGTCTCATCAGACTTGCCTTATTGCTGTTAAATGAAAACCTGTGCATCTTTTTTTGCTCGTGTTTTGTTTTTCTTTTCTTTGTTCAATGCCTTTAGGTACTGTTGCTGAGCACATTGAAAGAATCTACAGACGAGCAGGCAGCAGAAAGCTCTGGTTTGTATACAAATATCGTGTTCCTTCTGGTTTACACCAGTTTTGTTTTCCTAATGTTTTTATAGAAAGTAAGGCTGGATTCTCACACGCTTAAAGGGGGCAAAATGGCAGCTTTCCTGACAGTTGTATTGGTGCATGGCAGCTGAAGGTCTGGTTTAATAGGCTTTAAAAAATTAAGAAGCAATTTCTTACTGTTATCTTTTTAAATACAAAAGCAATAGGCTGGTTTTGCACTGAGTGCTATTGCCAATACACAGGCCTCATTGCATTGAAATAATGTGAGAAGAATGTTAAAATTCTTATTTCTTACAGGGCATGATAAAATATTGTCAATAGCTCTATGTAGGAAGGCTGGTGATAAGATATAAATCATTTAAGCTGACGCACTAACTCAGATTTATTGCCCTGAAGTAATTTGCTTTGAGCCTGACTTTGACACAATAACTTTAAAAGGTTTCAGCAAGTAGGTTGATATTTACATGTTGTTTATTAATTTCTTTGCCCTGAAGCTCAGTAGAAGTTTAATTTCTTTTTATCAAAGTCAAGCCTGTCCTGAGCTCTGTTCTCTCACTCTGTAACTATTCCTAACAGGACAGTAAATATAAATATGTTTTTCATTTTTGTCTCTATGTACAGCTAAATGGGTCTTTTCCAATAATGACATAGACCCAAAATACCTTGGTGGTATTTTTTGTAATTAATAAAAATCAGAAGTATTTTTAGGAACAAAATATGTAAACTGTTTTTCATTTCTCTTCCCTGACTGCCATGTGACACACATATAGGTTGGTGTTGCGCTACAGTGCTGCATTTGCACAGAAATTTTCTTCTTCTATAACCCCACATATTACTACTTTACTGGTACATGGGAAACAGGTAAAGTGCCCAGAAATCTGAAGTGCAGCTCTGTGAGATATATTTTTTTTTTGCTTATTTGCATTTTGATAGTATCAGCTAATGCATTTTTGAAATGCTTTGCTCTTGATCTTAAGGAGTGTGTAGCAGTTTTCACAGGAATCAACATCAACTGTTTGAGTTTTTTACTAACACCATAGAATATTACAGCTTATTCCTCATCTCTGTGAATAAATGATTCTTAGTAGCCTCAAAACCTAAACTAGAAAAGCTCAATTACAGTTCTGTTAGGTGTGTATTTTGTCAGGAAATTATTATTAAATGTATTCATATCTTTAACCATCTACTGCATACATGGAAAAATGTGATTCTTAGAAGTTACAGCTTGTTTTTAACCTGGCAGGTGACACAAGTCTCTTCTTTTCATGCTGCACATGCAAAATATTACCTCAGCATGGAACACACAGCAAGGCTTTGGTGTTATGTGTTATACTTTCTCTTGCAAAATCTTTCTGACTCTTCCTTAAATATATTTAAAAATTACCAAAGTTATCTTGCAAGATGATGAAAATGTCATAAAAGAGGAGCTGGCATTTCTCATCTGCCTTTGTTTAAGATGGTGTTGAGAAGAGAACAAGAAGCTTTTTATGGAACTGGTAGTTTAATGAGTTCTAACTAAATATATTTCTGATCCATTAACCTATATCTGAACTAAAAAATGAGAACCTACAGAAGATTGCATAAAATCTGATCCAAATTCCACTTTGTAAATAACGTATGTATTCACTGAGTTAATTTTGAGATTCTGCTGTGGCAGACTTCAGATTGCTGTCTGAATTCATTAAACTAGCATGTGATATGTAGTGGGATTGCTCTGTTTTCTGCCCTCAGGTCTGTTGTGCGCTTCGCAGCAAGTCTTTTAGGTAAACTAGTGGACAGCCTTGCACCATCTATTACTAATGTTTTAGTTCAGGGCAAGCAGGTAAGTCCTTGCTCCTCAGAACTGCACTAAGGAATGATAACAGAAACTAAACAAATGGCTTGTTCATTTTCAAGGCCTCTGATGCTTCTTTTAAAAGTATGCAATGGCTTAAAACAAACCTTATCAAAGAAGAGAAGTCCAGAGAAAATAAATATGTGTTTAATAATTATATTTTGAATTGAATAATAATAATTAATGAAAGATTAAAACTGAAAAGACAGTTCAGCATTTATGGAAGACAGGAAGTGGCATGATTTCTGAAACTCCTTGGGTTTAAGGTCTCCAGGGAGACCTTGGAAACCTTCCAGTGCCTAAAGGGGCACCAGTAGAGCTGGAGAGGGACTTTCGACAAGGACCTGTAGACAGGACAAGAGGGAATTGCTTTCAAATGAAATAGGGCAGGTTTAGATTAGATCTTAGGAAGAAACTCTTCCCTGTGAGAGTGAGGAGGGCCTGGCACAGGCTGCCTGGAGGAGCTGTGGCTGCCCCATCCCTGGGAGTGTTCAGGTTGGATGGGGTTGGAGCAGGAACGTTGTAACAAGATGTTCTTTAAGGTCCCTGCCCACCCAAACCTTTCTGTGATTGGTCTATATGCCCTCTTACTTGATAGAAGTAGATGGAGTGAAGTATTAAGGCATCTCTTGAAAGACTTTAATGAAATGTAATCATTCTCTGTGTGATTGAGCATAAGACAACATGTGGGTGGCAGCTGAGCAAAAGGTCTGTCAGGGTTTCTGTTTCAAAGAAAGTTTAATTGTGTTTTTTCCTTTCCCAAGAACAACATTGTTTTTCTTGCTCAGCACAATAATTTTAATTAAATTCATGAATAGTTGCTTCTAAATAATACAAATTGAATATTTCTGTATTTTTGTATTATGTATATGTATGTGTATACCTGCTTACATGCAATGTTGTTGTCTGACTCCAGACTGAGGTCCGGGTTTGTGCTTCTGGCGCTGCTCAGCTCTAGAGAAGGCTACACCTGCATGCACCATAATTTGAGGCCATTGGCAACTTTTTAACCTAACCTCCCTTCCTTGATCATGTTATAACAATGATCTTTATTATAGCAGAAAAGCTAGTGTTGCTGTCTTACTGACAGTAGATTAAAAACAAAACAGAATTGTAATAAAATTCCTTTTTTGTGGTTAAACAATCTGGTACCAGCAATATATTTTCTTAAAATTAAGGCTGTAACTTTTAGCATGCTAGTAGAAATAAGAAAACAAAACTATAAATTTAATTCTGAATTTTAATTGAGTTCCACAGCTGAAATGTATGAAATTATATAACTGTCTAAACCTAATGTACAGTCCTGATTATAGCCAAAGCAGTGGTCTTGTATTTTTATTTTAATTTGGAAAAACAGATTCCATATTCACTGTGGTTGTTAGTGAAGTTTATTACTTCAATAGCATCCAATTAACAGTATTAACAAGCATCAGCCATTGACGTAAAATTACCCTTGGATTGTGAAGTTTTTAACAAGCAAAGTTGATGCAGTTTAGTTTCTGAATTGCTTTGCAGTGCTTTCCTTGCTGTCCCCATCCTCTGAGCTGTTCTCCCTGTGCTGCAGGTGACGCTGGGAGCTTTTGGCCAGGAGGAAGCAGTTATTTCTAACCCCCTGTCACCTGCAGTGATTAAGGACATGATCTACGACAAATGCCGGCTGCAAGATGAAAGAGAAGCTGTGGTGCAGCAGGAACTTGTCATCCATATTGGCTGGATCATCTCCAACTCCCCAGAACTCTTCAGTGGAATGCTGAAGATACGGATTGGGTCAGTAAAGTACCTCTGGGATTGCAGGGGAATGTAGACTTCAGAGAAGCACAAACCTGAATCAAGGTTAAAACATCATTTACCTCCCACCTGTTCTCTTTCCCTCCTTGACAAGGTGACCTACAAATCGTCTGTGCTGGAGTGTTGTCACATTCCATGGTATCTGCATTTACTTTGCTACCCACAGGAGTTAATAATTTTTTCTCATTTAGGAAGAGACATGCATTTGAATAAGCACTTCTTTGAAGAGGCCAGGTGCTACTGACTGAGATTTACTGAATCATTGAGCACGCTTTAGAATCAGAACTTAAGTGTTTCATCTTCCATATCTTTTTCCATAGAGAAAAATACAGTATTTCAGCACTGGAGGTAGATACCAGCAGCCTTTTTTCTAGCATACAAGATTCATATTTTTTCTTTAGCAGTACATTCCAGTCATCATAAAACAAAAAATTGCCTGTATTACATTTAACTGGAAGTATCCTTTTGCACTTAAATGCTTTTCTGTCCCCTCCACAGATCCATGTTACTCCTCTTTCCTCCCCTTCCTTATTCTCTGTAGCTAATCCTTTTTGCAATTTTTTTCTTCTTTCTCCAAGGTTAATGCTAGAGATTCAATTTCCTTTATTTCAGTGTTATCACCCACTCCAGTGAGCAAAATTAACCTTCTCACAGAAACGCCGTTCCACTTTGATAATGATTTGATTTAGTGTCTTGTTATTGATTTGTTTCCAGGCTTTCATGTTGAAATAGATCAAGTTTCTGACAGCCCTATTACTGTAAAAACTCCCAGCCAACTGACTTGAATTCACCTCTTATCAGTGAAGAGCTCAGCAGAAGGTCCACTCTTGACTTTGGTGTGGCTTGCAGGCCACTGCAAAGAGAAAACACCAGTGAGGAACTCACACACAGACACATCTGAGTGGGGAGAGAATTCCTGAGCCAGCTGTGCTGTTAATCTTACTAACAAGGGGAGGACTCTCATCACCTGCTAAATTAAATGAAAGTAGCATATTCTGCTAATGTAATGGACCATAATGCTCCCTGGTATCTTGCACCTCCAGTGCATGGTCCTGGAAACCTCAGATGTAAAGCAACACTGAACCAGCTGGCCAGGCATCTCCAAATTCTGGGTGGTTACTAAGAACTCCCTAGAAAGGAGTGGGGCTTGACTTAGAAGCAGAAACATTCTGCACCTGGTTAATTAAACAGGTAAATGACCACAGAATGTGGCTGTGGAGAGGCCAGCCCAAATCTCTGACTGCATTTTCAGATAAACACAGAAAGGCTCTGATGTACCCAAGCCTTGACCAGGTGTTATGGACTATTTGAAGAAAAACTAGTTCAGTTTCCTTTTGTCAGTAATGCCTACTTGAACTGAACCAGTGTAGAGGGTAGGAGGCTGAGTTCTGTGCTTATCCAGCTTCTGATGTGCCTGTACCTTATTTCATCTTTAATATTGCATCAGAGGCTGGAGCACTGGTTTTACATAATGTGCACAATAAAACTCAGCATTTTCCTTCAACACTTTGCCAAGTTCTGCCTCTCTGATACCTCAGGCTAAAAATCTTCACTGTTGCTACATTTTTATTGAATCAAATCTTTCAAAAAGGAGCAGAAAGTGTGATAGACTGCAAAAAAGGAATTTCAAAGGCTAAAACTAGAAATAAACCCTGAAGTCTTTGTAAATGTAAAGTATTGTAAATTTTATGGCTTTTTAACACTCATCAGCAAAATGCATGTACAGTCAGAGCATAATTCTGAGTAGGAATTTTAACATCAAAGGGCAGGTAAATGTTGGTCTTAATGAACATGGAATATAGGGAATGTAGTCCAATCAATCTTCTCCATGGAAAACATGGTTCACAACACATTTCTTAATTGCATTATCCCTTTCAGCTTGTATCATGTTCCAATCAAACAGGAAGAGTAGGAGAGTATTTGCCTGATATTTTATGCACGTCCTGGCAGCCAAATAGCAGGATTGTGTGGAATTCTGATGAGCTGTTTTATTAGACTAATTTTTCCTATTTGGAAACTTTGTATTTAATGAATAAATCTATTCCTCCCTATGTAGATGGATTATCCATGCAATGAAGTATGAGCTGAAGATCCGTGCTGGGGATATGCCAGCCAAGGACTTGTACCAGATGTCCCCCAGTGAGGTGAAGCAGCTCCTGCTGGACATTCTGCAGCCTCAGCAGCCGGGCAGGTAACCAGGGCTGGGGCTGTGCCTGCTCATTTCATCCAGAGATGTTCCTGAACTGCCTTGTGTGCACCTGCAATCACCAGGCATCTGCAATCAGTTATGTCATTTTTTAAGGGAAGGTAGCAAAAATGCACTTTTTCATTCTTTCACATGGGCCCAGGTTATAGAATTGTTTCTTTTCTATTGCATATTCCCTTTTCAGCTTTATCTTTGTGGAAATCTCTTTACTGCCACAGAAAAGAGATCTGTCTGCTATAATGTGAACTGTTACACTCTTTGATGTGGGGAAAGAAGCCAAAAATTACCCAATACCTTCACTTAAGTGACTTGTAGGAACAGTTTATCTGCTGTTCAGTGCCTGCTTTCTTCTAGGTTATTATATGAGTAAGAGCAGATGTTCTCTATTCTTAAAAGATAGTGCTGCTGCCTAAAACTTGGAATCTTTTCTCCAAGCTGTAACCAGCTGCCAAAAAGAGCATTCATTGTGATACCAAGTATGCAAGACAAAAGTTAAAATTGCAGTATTACCACTTAACTTTATTGGTAAGAGTGAAGTCAAAACTCTTCCTCTTGGTTTTACTTCTGGTTAAGTTAAACTTTGGCACATAATATTGCTGATAATTTCCATAGTCCTTGACTGAATGGGTGATGGGCTTTTCCTCTCAACAAAGGAATTATAGCACACATCCTGCTGTTTCTGTTCCTGCTGCATTCAAAACACACCTGTGTTTTTTCCCAGTCTGTAATCCCTGAGAAAAGAGCTCACTGCCTCACCTCTCAGTCCCACTGGCTCTGTTCTGTATCTCCCAGATGCTTTTCAGAGCTTGGCTGTGCTGCTCAGTTCTTGCTGTTCAGTGCTGTCCCTGCTCATGCTGGTGCTGACATTGTCCTGTGAAACCAGAGCAGAACAAGCCCTTGGCAGCATTTTCCATTCAATATTAATGCTCTCTAGGAAGCATTTGGTCAGTCTCAGTGAGCAATTCAAGCACCACCTTTTGTCAGAGATTTTACCTGCATTGCCACAGCAGCTGCTGCTTTTGATGCTGTAGCACACGATGGGCAGGTCACTGAAGGGCACTTGGGTTGAGTTTCTGAGGATGAGGATTCTTTTTTGAGTTATCTGAGTACAAAAACTCACCAGCATATCCTTCAAAACTTCTTTTCTAACTTCTTCCTGTACAGTATTGCGAACTCGTTTTTCCTTGCCCATTACTGACTTGTTTTTACAAGTTTTCTGCCTGCTAGGAAATACAGAATACTCTTTTTTTTTTCTCCTTTATTTATTTTTTTCATTTTGAGGGCAGCTTTTCCTACTCTTGTGATGTTTTTAGAAAAAAAATCTCTGATAATGTGATACCATAGCTCACTGCCAATTAATCTGTCATACAGGAAGGGCTAATGGTCTATTTACCTCCCTAACAGTCTCTCCACAACTAACCTCTCTCCAAGTTTTCACAGAAGACATTTTTGCAAGCACAGACTTCACAGATTACACTTTTAAATCTATTTATGTAGGTCACAAGATTGCTAGAAACTCTTTTTAAATGGAGTATTGTTCTTTTAATGGCCTAACCAGTTCTGAAACTCCCTTTGCTTATTCAGTTTGCAAGACTCTTTTCTGACCCTATTAATGTAGGTGGGTCAGAGCATTTTTGACATCTTCAAATACTTCCTTTTTTGTATTAAGAAAACAACTTGTTATTTTTACCACACCACTGATCTTTTTGCTTTTATGGAAGTTTTCTTATCCTAATCCAAGGACAGAGCTGTACAGAGAATAAGATGGAACTGTCATAGTAGACACACCTTTTTGGTAGCTTAGTGTTTAATTGAGAAGTGATTTATGAGAAATTTTTTCTTACCTGTTTACCCAATAATAGTAATACAGGAAAAGAGCCCACATTGCATGTAGGCTTAGCCCTGGCTTTATAGGGTTAACTTTAAACATACACTTTCTGAGAACAAAGGAGATACCCATTACCTAGAGCTCAAACTTTTCAGAAAATGCACTACCTAGTGATAATTGCTTCCCTTTTATTCTTAAAAAAAAAAAAAAAACAAAAAAAAAAAAACAACAACCAAACCAAAAAAACCCCAACAAACCAAAACACAGAAAAACCCCAAACTAACACTTATGTCTGCTTTGTCTTGTGGTGTAAAGCTGGGACTGAACTACACTAAGAAAGTTAAGTGTAAAACTATGCATGCAGTTGTGATATTTTGGCAATTTCATCAAGCACGCTGGTGTCTGCAGGAACAAGTCATTTTACAGACACTTAGAATTCAGAAAGTAGCTAAGGACTAAGTAACTTGAGGAAATCCTCTCTGTCAAATACATTCAGGACAGCCACACAAGACTTAAATCTGTCTTGTGAATTCACCAATTAATTCATACCCGCGGATGCCACTTCTTCAAGTTCCATTGCTGGTGTTTTAAACATTTTGGCTAAAGCCCCATTCCTATAGTAACACTGAGGAGAAAAAATAGAAAAGTTAAATTCCATACTTGATGGTTTTAAGTAAAAAAGAAAAAAGCTGGTATACTTGTGAAGGCAAACAGGATTTGTGATTCATGAAGAATGTGACTCAGTTTGCTCAAAGCCTGAGTTTTACAAAACCGTTCTGTTGAATTTTCTAAATTTGCAGGCCACTTGTTTTCTACAGACCATCAGGAAAAACCCCTGCCTTCAACAATTCTGCTGAAATGCATTTTTCTTGTAGGATTAGAGCTGATGAATTTGATCTGCTGCTGTTACTGGCCCACACTGGGTGGATTTCACAGCTGCTGCTGCTTCTGCAGCTCCATAAAGCACAGACACCCCCAAGGGTGACACTGAGCTCTCTGCTGAGCCCCTGTGTTTGCTTTAGGCGCCCCTCAGCAGAGAGCACAGTCTGCACACGGTGCTGTGTGTGCAGCAGAGGTGCCTGTGGCTCCCTGCTCACCTGCCTGGCTCCCAGGGCAGTGCCAGGTGTGCTGTGTGGGTCACTGCTCATCCCCCTGGCTCCCAGGCCAGTGCCAGGGGTGCTGTGTGGTCACTGCTCATCCCCCTGGCTCCCAGGGCAGTGCCAGGGGTGCTGTGTGGTCACTGCTCACCTCCCTGGCTCCCAGGGTGGGCAGTGCCAGGGGTGCTGAGGCTGTCCCTGTGTGCCCCCAGGAGCTGGCTCAACAGGAGGCAGCTGGATGGCTCCCTGAACAGAACCCCTGCGGGCTTCTACGACCGCGTGTGGCAGATCCTGGAGAGAACCCCCAACGGCCTCATCGTGGCAGGGAGGTTCCTGCCCCAGGTAATCCCACAGACAGCTCAGGTGCTGCTGCTCCACCTGCCCATAATGCTGAAATACCTTACCATTAATGGCTATTTCATGCCATCATGTTATACTGAGAGTAACTTGTTAACTGGGGGGAAATAATTCAAGTTTTCTATTTTATTTGGAGTACAATACAATTAGAATAGAATGAAAGCAAATTATTTCTATTAAAGCACATTTATAAAACTGTAAGTGTAGAAGATTCTTTCTGAGTCATGAACTCTGAAATCTGCTCCCTTTTTGATCCTACAAAAAGGTTATTATTTCTTAGTTGAATATTATTTGTTCAGCAAGCAAGTAGGCTCTGCCTGGGGGTGGGTTTGATTTAATGCATGTGGTCTTTTATTAAAAGTGTGATTTGTTTTTCAGCAACCAACCTTATCGGATATGACGATGTATGAAATGAATTTTTCCCTCCTAGTTGAAGATATGCTGCAAAACATCGACCAGCCCCAGTACAGGCAGATCATTGTGGAGGTCTGTGGCCAATAATTAATGACATTTTATAGTGTGCATTAGTATGTCACAGCCTAAAACAAAAAAATAACTTTGACTCAAATATTTGAAGAAATAGCATTTTCCATATAAACACTTGCTTCAGAGTTTCTCCATAGGTTTTTATGATTAAACAGGTTCCTGTTACATGTTCAGAACAGTGAGTTCATGATGTTCTTCCCCTTCAGCAAATATTAATGACACCAGCAATACAATTAGGTCAGAAGAGGTAAAAATCTAATAATTCCAGTGTAGCTTTCCTTCAAGTCCTTAGCCCATGCCTTTTCCTAACAATTTCCTACACCTAAGGAGAACTGCTCTGAAATAACCAGCTTGCCCTCTGAACAATTCTTCTTTTCCTTTTTGCTGAGGCTGCCTATTGAGCAGTTTTACACCACTGAATCAGCCACCTTCCCACTTCCTTGTGTTCCTCATCCTAACAGGAGAGCAAGAGCTGTTTAAATCCTTCCCCCACTGCACACAATGTTAGTTTTAGAACAGATCAGGAGCAGCTGCACTGTTGGTACCTGGCATCTGTGCTGTCAGCAGCACTCACTGTTAGTCCGTGCCCCTGGTGCTTGTGAGTGCTCCTCCCCAGGAACATCCAACCCCTCCAAATTCTGGCTCACAGCTCATGCTCAGGCTGCTCGCTGGAGCACCCCAGTTTTTGCTAACAGGTAACAAAATTACCAAACCCAAGGTGACCCATGCAGACTCCACTTCTTACCTGCAGATGTTAAACAGGACTTTCATCATGCCCACCTTTCTATTTTAAACCCTTCTCAGATGTAAGAAACGTCAGCTCTGATGAACTGAGGCTTTACTGCTGACTGTTCTCTTTGGTTTTTATAAACTTCATCATAACAGAATTTTAGCAGCTGTAATTATGCCTCAGAACACCAAATGCTGAGGTTCAGTGTTTGCTGCCTTCCACTCTCCCCACAGCATTTGTGCAGCCACACAGTGAATTGAATAAAATGGAAAATAACTTCCCTGGCTCCCAGCCAAGTTAGATGTTAATGTCAATCATTTACACCATGCCCTTACCTAGGCAGTCACCAGCAATTGTAACCTTTCATAAAAGCCTGCTTTTCTAGTGATTCTTTTATCAAAGTCAGGATTCTATTATCTG
This sequence comes from Passer domesticus, assembly GCF_036417665.1. Classification (NCBI taxonomy): domain Eukaryota; kingdom Metazoa; phylum Chordata; class Aves; order Passeriformes; family Passeridae; genus Passer; species Passer domesticus. The sequence continues at coordinate 13,134,946 of NC_087485.1, read as the reverse complement.
TGCACTATTACCTGTGCCATTATTAAATGGCTTCCTGCTTGAAAGAGGCATATGCAATTACTAGCAGTGCTATTATGTAACTTGAATTTAAAAAAATGAAATTTAAAGTCTTTTTCTGCCTTCTAGTTGCTGATGGTTATATCTGTTATTTTGGAGAGAAATCCTGAGCTAGAGTTCCAGGACAAAGTGGACTTGGACAAGGTGGTGCAAGAAGCATTTCATGACTTCCAGAAAGATCACAGCAGTCCAAAGGGAGCTGAAAATCAAGTGAGTAAAATATTGCTGTCTTACCAAATTTACCATTCTTATTGAAGTTACTTCTGAATGTTAATTCTGTGCAGTTCAGAGTAAAAAGCAATTGACAGAAGTTCAGAAAGGAACACAAATGAGAAATTAATATACCCAAGTGCTGCCTAGGTCTGCAAAGAGCCTCTAAGAAGAGATGAAAGAAGTGCACTTTATTGCTGAGTTGTAAATTCAAAATGTTACAGTAAGGAGAATACTCTGTGTTCCATGGCTCTGAAATGGGACTCTTAGTGAGCTGGAAGAGTTCTCCTCAAAGGGGAAAAAATTCATTAGGAGGGACACTAGAACAGAGAAGAGTTAAAAATAACAAAAGAAACTATAAAAAATAACGAAAGAAATAACAAAAGTTCAGTGAGGAAGTGTGAACTTAGCCTCTTATGAACACAGAGACTAAGAAAACTTTAATAACCAAAGAATTCATATTGACAGCATTAAAGTAGGAACTTGAGATACAGAACTGTTCTTAGTTACTGATTTTTCTGTTAGATTTGCATTCATGAACTGGCAAAAGTTTGGCTAAAATTCTAGAAGAATAAATACTTTTAATATATTTTTCACTAGAATTAGCATAGGTTTTATGCTTTATAAATCTCTGAATAGTCTCACTACAAGTTTTGGTGCCTCAAAGCTCTGAAATTCTGTAATAAAGGCAGGTTATTGGCCTGGCTGAAGGAGGAGATAAAACAGTGGGACAAGTCCCAGAGCTACTGAGGATGATCCTCCTCGCTCCAGCTGGCATTTTATTGTGGACAATATATTTGAAGTTATCTGTGCTAGCTCTGAAGAATATATTGATTCATAGCATTGACATGCAGCAGCCCTTCCTCTTGCTGAATGTTTGGTTCCTTTTAAAGATGAGGAAGGATGTGCTGCTTAAGAACTCTTTCAAATGTTTCACTGTTCACTCTTGTGCCACTGACTTTTCGTACTAAGGTTTGAAAGCAAGCCAGACACGCAGCCCCAGCAGTGTGTCAGTTTGGACAATACCTTTGTTTAGAGAAGAACACAATTTCCTGGAAATTATGATCCTTTTGGTCCATGGTGGAGGGTGGTGACTCTGTGGCCATAGCAAAACCACCCATCATCCACAAAAATGGCTCTCAAGTGCCAGCTCCACACAGCACCTGGAATTTGCTACTGACTTTTGTGACAAGCTACAAATCCCCAGTGGGTACAAACAGAAAGGAAAATGCCATGCAAACCCCAGTTTTTACTGGTGCTGCCTCAGCCTCTGTTGAAGTGATGGATTTTTTTCTCCAAGCCCAGACCTACTTAGAATAATGCCTTTTTGTCTCTTGGAAAGAGCCCCCAGCTCAGAGTTGTGACTAGTATTTAAGATTGTTGTTGGAAATTCAGCTCCTTGCATTAAAATTTTTTGGAACCTGGCTCTCCCCTATTCCCAGGTGGATGCTGCTGGCAGTAACTGTAACCCTGTCTGGGATTGTTCTTAGGGTGCTGTCTCAAGGTTTCCTGACACTGTCAAAACTCCTGATTTGTCTGAACTAAGGTCTTCCATTAAATGGGCTTGCAAATATTTTGAACTTTGTTAATTCCCTGTTAACATATAATAAATATCAAAAGTATTTATTCTAGTAAGTTCAGACACACCCTAAAACTACAGAAGTCTTATTATTTTCTCCACACAGTCTCTGCCCTTGATTTAATAAAAGTAACCAATTTCCTGAATTAAAGCATTAAAGCTTTTTTAGAGCAGCTAATACATAATTTGAGAGTAAGCAGGTGTTTTAATGTCACTAACTGTGAAAAACAGGTGTTCAGTGAAGGACACCTATTTTGGTGATCTGATTAATGGATGAGTTCATGTGCTGCCTGTGGTTTGGATCTTGGATTTTTTCCTTCTGAATAAATCTTCAGTCAGTTTACACCTCATGCACACCCAAGGCCCTGGCTCACCATTCTACCACACAGGCACCACACAGCTGCATGTTTTAGGAGAGCAGTTGTTCTCTGACAGCTATGACATTTTAAAAAATGTTAAGAAGGTGGTATCTGTGCAGTCCTGGAAATCTCAGTGAAGAAATATATGCAGGTAAGTACATATGGGAGATTTCTGAAAATTGAGCAGAATTATTCTCTAGTTTTAGAGTCCAAAAAACACTTTTGCATTGTTACCATGTCTGATGTTGTTCTTGTTTCCCTGAGTGTGGCTGCTTTCCACATTCACACTAATGGCAGCCTCTGTTCCCTCTCAGCAGAGTGACATGACTGCATTCTACAACACCCACCCGCTTGGGAAAAAGGGAACGTGCAGCTACTTGAGCAAGGCTGTGATCACTTTGCTGCTGGAAGGGGAAATGAAATCAAGCCACGATGATCCTTGCACCATTAGCTAAAGCTTGGCACCCAGCACTGGAAGTGTTGCTTTACTTAGTGTTCATGCATTTTTCAAGCCAATTATAAGGGACTGGTTTGAAGGGTAACCCTGGCTAGTGACACAAATGCATCCTGTCCTTTGCTGAAAGAAGTGCCATTAAAGATACCAAGTGCCACCAGATTTTTTCCTTTCTCAGCTATGCAGCATGAAACTGAGCACATGAAGTTTAGTCCTATGGTATTTGATTAAGTTGAATGGGAATGTATTTATGATTTTAAAGAATGCATCTACTGTAGCTGGTAAATTCAAGGGAACGGCAGTATGAGATTTTGTCTTTATACCTCTATTTATTTATAATTGCACACAAGTAGAAGAGAAATTAATATGCATACCAATCAGTGTGGAAATACAAAAACTGGATTATTTTCTTATTATTCTACAAACAAATTGGAGGTGAAGTGTTTGTTATTCTCTTAAGGTTTTCTTTATCAGTTCAAGTGATGGCATTCATTTAATGTGTTGGGTTTTTTAATTTACAGGCTGGTAACTTGATATACAGGTTTCATCCTAATAGAGCAACTTTTTATCTCTAGCAATACACATCACTGTATTTTCCCAGTTGTTATTTAAACATCTGTAAGTTAACAAGGGAAATGTATGGTAACACAATAAAAGTTTGTTTTTTAAAAAAAGGCAAACAAGCTGTATTTAAATGAAAATCAATGAAGAGATAACTTTGTGTTACAAATGTTATCATGGTATTAAAGAATTCAAGATACACTTATTTATCTCCTAAATGTGTGAAAACACTGTATGCTATATGCTTTATTTTGGTGAAAATAATAAAAAGCAAATGCTTGTAAAAAAAAAAAAACCCTGTCAAAAATACTCTGACATGCAAAGAGCCTCCTGCTGACTGTAGTGGCAACCTTTGACCTGCTACTAGGACCACCTTGCAGCACTGAAGTGCCACTTTTAGCAGCACAAAACACACTGAACCTCCAGAACAGATCCATAAACATTTTGGTAATGAGCCTGATAGTGAGGGGCCACAGCTCCCCTTGCTGTGGCACATTTCCTGTGCCAGCAGAGTGGGGGTGCCAGGGGAAGGGGAAGCAGACCCAGAGGATGCCCCCTGAGGAGGGTCAGTCCCTGGAGCAGCCCCGGGCTGGCTGCAGGGCTGCAGCAAGGAGGGGACAGCTCAGCAGAGCCCCAGTGGCAGCACTGGCTCAGCCACTCCTCCCAGCAGTACAGCAGGACCTGGCGTTGCCACTGCACCACTGCCCTGGGAGGGACCAGCTGCACTGGACTGCACTCGTCCTTTCTGTTCAGTGGTGCCTGCAGCTGGCTGTGGCTCAGTGGTCACAGGAGCAGCACCATCTCTGTTTCCAGTAGATTTTAGCAACACTATTTGAAATGGACATATCTCTGGCCATAAAATACAGAACATAACTCTTGTCTACAAACTGTAAATCCTATTGAAAGGAAACAATCCTTTACATACAGACCCTCCACATGACTCCAGGCACTTTCTTAGACAACAGCTCCAGTTCTGGTTTTGCAGTTGTACATCATTTAAAGTGTAACTCAGTTTAATTCTTACCCCTACTTTGTTCTTCTCTCTTGCTCCATTAGCACCTCAGTTATTGGTAAGCCTCAGGTTTGCTGATCTTGGTCTGAACTTTAGAACTGCAAACAAATGAAAATGCCAGTGACCATTTACCCTTATACAAACCTGGAATGAAAATCCATGCAAACTGCTCCTGTTTTCCTTTACAGCCTTGAAAACATGGTTTATGAAATTATGACTGGGACAGTTTTTCAGTTGCTACAAAATAAGGATAAATGATAAGATGAAGATACCAAAATCCAGCAGAGTCCACATTCTCTGAAAAATGTTCTTCAATCTGAAGGGACAATACCATTAATTTTTCTCTTGGTGAAGTAGGAGCAAGGCACAGGAACTTGACACAAATGGCTCTTGCAGAACCTGCCTTTTAAATTATAGCTTTATAAGATAACACAAGGTAATTGGAATAGAAATTAAAATCTAGAATAAATATTTTTCTACATTATAAAATAGCACAGCAGAAAATAAAGGGTAAACCAGACAGTTTTCAAACAGCCACATCCCAAAAGTGATGTGTGGTTAATATTTAACTTGGTCCTAATTTGTTTAAAAACATTCTGCCTCAAAAGGATAAGGAAGGAGATGCCTTTGGGGGTTACAAGCTTGTAACTGCAGGTGCAGCAGTCACTACAGTGCCCTGTGTGTTTGCAAGACCTACTGGCAATGGAGTTGCTCCAGGTATTAAAGAAATAAGTCCCAAAGGGTTCACACCATTCAGTTCCCTTATCATACACCTTCACAGTGCTCCAAAACCTGAAAACCCATTCTGCTTACAGGGGAAGCAAGATTCATTAAAGCAATGGGAAAACAACAGCTGAGAAACTTAAAGTTCAGCTGTGGAGTAAATGCAGGTTGGCTTTAGCACCACTTTTTTTCCAGATTCCTCTATCAGATACTCTTGAGAACACCAAATTATTTTAGTTAAGCAAACCATAGGAAAAAAAACATTCCTCTACTGTTAGAACAAAGGGAGATACCAATCTCCAGTATCAACTCCTGATTTAAATACACATAACCCCACTCCCCTCTGCACCCCCTAACTCAGTCACCTTCAATTTTACCAAAACCAGTCTTCACACTGGATTCCTGTGCCACTTAACAGGTGTCATGTTCCCAATGCATGCGACATTTCAGACTGCAAGAGTCCTCAGGAGAATTCAGGAGGGAAGAACTTGACACAAGCAGTTCAAGGCTTTCTTGGCATTTTTGCTGTTGGCTTTGTTGCTTTCCTCCACATGAATTTTCAGTCTTATTCTCTTACAAATCAGTCTGTGCAACTGATACAGAACAGATACAGAAAAAATGCACAACCATGTTAATAATAAATCAGTCTCTGAGAAATCCTCTTCATTACTTCCTAATCCATCACAGCTGAAATTGCAGTAAGAGATGCAGATCTGAACAGGCTTTTTTTGGCTCAGCCCTGGAGCAGGGGATGTGATGGTATCACAACATTGATGGGGCATTTTTCTGAGCAATGTTTTCTCATCAAGGTCCATCAGCAAGCAGTGTCTGATAAGAGCAGCTTCAGCATTACTGTCATAATTCCATTCTGCTTTTGTAATTTAGGTCTCATATTATTTTGTTTTCACTGCTATTTAAAATACTTCCTTAAGCCTTATACATTAAGTTCATGTCATGAAAACAAATTCCTTAAGACATGGTCATCAGTCAGAATCAGTGTTATTTTATGTTCATGTACCTTCTGCAGGTTTCAGGGAAGTCTACTTGCTTGGCCAGTGGCATTTTTAAGACTGAAAATTGTCCTTCTGTAAAAATTCTTTTCAGCTACATGGGTGTTACAATACTAATATCACTAGAAGTGGAGACATATTTAATTTAAAAAAAATCAATACAGTCAGAGCATTTACCTACAAAAGACTTTGTATATAATTGGTAAGAGGAAAAAATAAATGCACCAAAGAAAGTGGGAGTGGTGGGGCAATCTGATGCTTAAAACATAAATTAAAAAAATACTAAGATGCAATTAATTCCACTGAAGCCTATATATCTCATCCCAAAAATCAATCAAAAATGGCTTGATTGAATTTTTAGATAATTACTATCCACTCCTGCCAAATATATTCTGTTCTCCAGAAGCGTGACAGTCTTTTAAGCTAATGAACTAAGCCTTGCAGCATGGGAAGAGAAAATTAAATGAGCAAGAAAATCTTTGCTGTGCTATAAACACAAAATGCAACAATGCTGGAAAACACGGCTGAGAGCCCAAAGGAAATGTGCAGGGTTATATCCACTGTCCACACCCACCTCTGCTCCTTCCACACTTCAAATCATGGGGGGTGTGGGAATATGGGGAGAAGGTAAGGAGGAAACTCAGCTGGGGTCTTGGCTGGAGAGAAGTTAAAGGATTTCCTCTAGGGGTTTGTTTTTGGGGATGGAATAAGGAATGTGCATTCTTTTCATTCACCCATGCAGCACTCTGACATTAGGAACTATCAAGGGTATTTTCTCCACCTGAACATGCTTTTTCCTCTTGCACATTGGCAGGAGCTGGAACAAAAACAAATGCAGAAAAAAACAGATACAAGGAATGTAAAAGTCTGCATGTGGTGGGTCTTTCCTGAATCAGTCTCCTAAAAGGCTTGCAAGGGTTCCTTCTGTAACCTTCCATATCACTGCATGTTTCTGACAAGGGGAGGGAGACAGGAACTAAAAAACTTCCCCTCTTCACCTAAATACAGACAGGAGAATTGCTACTTTTCCCAGAGCAGGTCAAGAATTAAATTTCTCATTTCATAAAATAACAGCCTTTTGAGACAAAAGAGATTTTCTTTGGAGCAGAGGGTCCTGCTACCACCCAGCAATAAGGATTGATCTCACCTCAGGCTTGTCCTTTTGGGAAAGCTACAGGAAGCTCAGAATGCCCATAAAGAGAATGCTACAGTTGATGTTTTTAGGGAATTTGAGGCCAGACAGAAGGGGGGAAAGGGTGACATCATATGTAAGAAAAAAAGTTATGTAGGAATAATTTCTTACTTTGACAGTAGTGAAACAAAAGAAAGAGGTCTCTGTGCCTTGCCACATGAGGAAATCCACTCAGGTGCAAGGGCCTGTATGAGGAGAGGGCACCACGCTGCTTTATATCTGTACCACTGACCCAAACCTTGCCTATCACTCCATTCTGGCAGGAAACACAATCTACTACAAAAGAACTTGCAATAAATAACACCTCCCAAACCCACTTTCTACCCCAGCACTGAAGAATAATGTATGGATGTCCCCCTGGGTTACATTCCAAAAACTAAAACATATAATGCAATTCCTCTGAACAGGACAGGGATTATTTATTCAAGTGGGTATTTTTTGATGTTGCTGCCCAAGCTGCCTACAAGCATCTCAGGTTCCTGCTTTGCTTGTTGGGGCTCCTGTACCAGGCAGTGGTCCCTGCAGCAGGGCTGCCAGCTGTGCCAGGAAAGCTGGAATTGCTGGTTCTGCTCCTGGAGGAGTCACATGGCTGCATCCAGACCCTCACAGGAGGGGACTAAGAGTGGTGGGCGAGCAAAGCCATCAGATTTCTGATTCCAGGGCCAGGCTAGGTGTGTTTAGTGAGGTGTGCTGCACAGCTGAACTTGCACTGCCTGAAGACAAATGATGCTGCAACATTTCTAAAGGAAACATTAACCATGTGCTTAGAGAAGGCTGTAGCACATTCTGTTAACCTGAGTGTTTGTGCATCTGCTCTATAATCGATGGTAAGTAATAAAAACAAACCAGAAAGAAAATGTTAACAAGATTCTCATGTAGTTGGAAGGTGCTTAACATTGCTGGCTAGGACATAAATGCACTGCAAGACAAAAAAAATCTGCCTTTAAGAATGCAAAAACAAACCCCTACAGTTTCATGCCATGTCTCCAGACTGGGCTAGGCAACTAAATCCAAAATGTTTTTCTTTGTGAACAAATCTCCTTCCCCACAATGTTGTTTTCTCTGCAGTGCTAGGGACCTCAGAGGTTTAAATACAAGTGAAGTGATTTAAGTACCTGCTGTACTTTGGTCTTACTTTTGGTGATTTCCTAAATTAATTTTCAAGGCTGCTTGCTGGCATCTCAGAGCTCATCTGTGAGATGTCAGTGAAAATATGAATGAACAGTCCCACTTCATCCTCACCTGTGTGTGCTCCCACCATTGCTAGCAGCCAGATCTGCACTGGAGCTTGGGCTGACAAGCCCCAGGATGCTTCCTGTTGGCTGGGAGGCCACAAGATTTTGGGCAGGATCAGAGGATACTTCATAAGCTGCTCCTGACATGCAGACAGCAGAGGCTACTGCTCACCAGCCTCATTCCAGCCTTGTTCCTGTGCCTGATTTTACTCAGCCAAAGCAGTAACACCAAAAATATTCCCCAGACTGTACATACCTCACTGGTGTCCTGCTGGAAATGGTAAATTCTTGAATTCACAAGAATCCCTCAAAATGGGAAGTCTAGGTTGGCAGTCTGATTTTTTGATCTCTGCTGCAGAGAGTCTGATGTATGGTTAGAAATTTTTCTTCTCCCAGCCAACCAATGGGTAACTGCCCTCACAGCACCCAGTTAGATATGTTGTATTTCTGGCTGCAACAAATGCTCTCTCTTCACAGCATAGGTGTTTTACAGAGAAGATGCAAGAGACTTTTGCTCCTGAGCTGTGGCAGGTTCCTGTGCTTCTCCTTTTTGAGTAGGAAGGCACCTGCTTAAGTACCATGCTTGGGGAGGCTACAGTCCCTCCTTCCTGTATATTTTCTGTTAATATCTTTTATGCCACATATAAACCAAAAGTATTGGAATAATTTCAAATATTTTAAATGCAAATACATTGTGTTACTGTAGCCACAAAAGTTTATTTTTGTTAGATGTGTTAAAAACATTTTCTAGTGAGATATGAGAACATGAAAACAAGTAATAGTATTTGGATCTCATTTCTCTTTTAAGTTGTTTCCAAAATCCTCTTATCAGGCAGAAATTGTTATGTCCTTCTTGGCCTTTGAGGCATTGGCCAAGACAGAGAAAGCTCATCAACTTTTCTCAAATTAAGCTTTCTTCACAATGCTGTTTTCAGATTCAGTGCTGTCAGCCTCTGTTTCAGTTCCATGATTCACACAAGCTTTGGATCAAGCCTCAAGTGACAAAATGAATTTACTGCTTCTGGATATTTATTTTTTCACCTTAACGCTATCTGCCTCCCAGTACTGGAGTATTCATTACCTTAGATGAGGTTAATTGTGTGCTCATGAGAACTCATTTGTAGCCTCTGTGTTAAATGTCCCATTGCCTCAACTGACTAAAAATTTCTTTACCCAGTTACAATATTAAGTCTTGCATTGGACCTGACTCTGGTTTGCTTTAAATGCTTTTCTTTTAGATCATTTTACTTGTCATGCAAAAATAAAACAAAATGCACAAAAATTGCACATTTTGGGATCTAAATAACAGAGGTTAAGAGACAGCTGGAGTGGATGTTCTGTGGTCATTGACACCTCCCCTCTCACAGATTGCAGTGGCACTGCTCTAACGACACTGCAATTTGCATACAGAAAAGGAGAAACCTTCAAAGACAGCAGGAGTTCATTAATTTTAATGCAACCCACCCAAAAACGCATAAAGCAGAGGTAAATATTTGTCCATGGGGTGTCAGTAATCTCTTCCAGCCCATCATGATACATTATTATTTCCTCCTACCTAAATGACCTGTCAGACTGGAATGCTGTTCTGAACCCAGCTTCAGTTACAGAAATTATTGCTTAACAAATATTTTGCAGTTGCTTGCAAAGCAAGGATTTGAGATGGAAGGTGTTATGTAACAGAGAAGATGGAGGACAAGGACAAATAAAGAACTGCTTACCTGTCCTTCCTATTGCACAGGCAATAGCTGTTCATTCTTTCAAATAATTTTAAGATTTTTGTTGTCGTTCCTTTTGAATAGAATCACCCATGCCTTAAGAGACAACCAAACAATCACTAAGTGACTGAAATCAATATCAAGAGACTAAAAAGCAGCATAAAAGACTTAAATTTAGATCACTCAAAAAACCAGAAAACACCTGTTCTGCATTCCTGCATGCTTTAAGCTGAGTTCTAGTTCTACACATACAGTTTCTGGGCTTGCAAATTCCATATATATAATTTTTACATGCAAATACTTAAAGCTGAAATAAAAACATTTGGCCTCCTACAAAGATAGGAGCAGACACAGCCAAAATGATTTTGTGGCATTTTCTGTGACCAAAGTCATTCTGGCCTGAGCTGGCACAAACCCTTGTGCAGCCCACCCTCAAAGCTGTACCTGTGCTTCTGAGCAGATTGCTTCATGGCACTGCAGCCCAGAGCCACTGGTTCCAACATTAATGCTTTCTGATGGCTGCTGGTGCTCTCAGAAGATGGAATGACATCTCCATGAAGAAAAAATACCACCTTGGCATAATGTAAGCAATATTTCCCTTTTCACTGCACTCATCAGCAAGTTACACTGTAGATAACCCACAGGGGAGATTTGGTCTCTCTGCAAACCCTGTTACAGGCTTCACCCCAAGGCCAGAGCTCCATCCCCAGCCCTCTCCTGAAAAGAGCTTTGGCAGAGGATTTTGTCATCAGTACAAAGGCCTCCACAGAAAATAGGCTCAGTGTAAGACAGGAAAGCAAAAAAACCCACAAAGGTGTAAATGTAGGACTTGAGTCTTCTTTCATTTGCTGTTCAAATCTGACAGAATTAATGTATTGGAAGTTGTTTGTATTCTATTCATATAGAACTTTCATAGGTACAGAATCAGAACTTCAAATTCTACTGGACTTTTAGACAAACAATTCCTGTGTTCATTCCACTGACAAGATGTGGAACATTTCATTTGCATCTCAGTCAGGGATCTATTAAGGTGGTGAGATTAATTTACTCAGAGCTTCCTACCAGATGAACTGGAATCAATTTTAGATTGCTGAAAAACAGGTCTTGTACAGAAAGACAATCTCACTGACAAATCACTTTCAATGTAAAATTTCAATACAAAACACACTTCCTCTGAAATCTACAGTGGTTTTGATCAAAGAGTCAAGGGAAAACTGATCCAAGCCTTACAAAGTCTGGCCCCCAGAACCAGCAGACTTTTGGGAAAGAAAAAGATGAAAGCAGCAGAGAGAGCTTTATTTTAGATCCCCTCTTAGGAGAGCCCTGGTAACAGAGACTCAGGACAGCTCATGAACAAAGTCACCTATACTAAAGTATTAGCTAGACCCAGCCTTTCCCAGAACAACAAGTAAAGAAATTTCTGCATTTCTTTAATGAAGAAATCCACTACAGTCTATTCATGGTAATATTTCAAGACATCACATTTTACTTATTTCTAGTAAAAAACTTCTGCCATGAAGTTACAACAAATTCACAAGCTTTACTCCAGTGCTACTAAACTACTTTTATTCAAAATGCACCCTGGCACCAGGCCAGCAAGTGGGGCTGGTTTTGGACAGAATTTCCAAATACATTCACTTGAACTGTGGGATGCTGCTCTTTTCTATACCAATGGTAAAGTTTCCATTAGTGTCTCGTGAATAATGAACAATTCCCAAGTGTTACCCATATTTTCTTTCCCCTGAGGCTGCCACTGACTCCTCCTGTGACTGCAGTCACTCCTCTCTGCTCCTTGCTCCATCCAGCTGTTCCAAAGGTTACACCATTATGGGTTTGAGGCTGTCAGCTCACATTTTCAAGCTGTTCAATCACAGTCTACAGGGGGATATGAAAACAAAAAATTACTTTAGAATATTCACCATACCTTTTAGATAATCATTCAGAAAATCTCCAATATCCAAGCCTGCACACTGGGAACTGGCCCATGAAGTTTTGTACTGACAAACTTCAATAACATTCTAGAAGAGAACTCGGCAGCTGTCTGACATTAGCCCTCCAGTTTCCATGGATACAACAATTAGATCAGCACAAACAAAGCAGCTGAAATTTTCAAATGAATAGTATTTTACATCACCCTCTCGCACAAAAATCCTGGTGACAATAGACATGTTAAAAATACTGAATTTTTTTAGTTGAAAGCCCACCCACAGAGGCAACACTGTTAAAATAAAGGTTGTATAAGAGAGGGAAATAAATCAATTTTACCTTTTCATTTTAGATAAGGAAGACTCCATGGCAAAGGAAAGATCATTATTAATATTTACTGGAAAATGATTTCCAATTACATAGGTGTGTTTGCACTACCAACAAAATTTAGAAAGAAGCTCACCTTCTTTTCTGGGGGAATAAATGAAACCAAACCAACAACACCAACACAGAAGCTATATGTGCTTTTAGGAGAACTGCAACAGGAGCTTTGCAAATACATCCAACTTCTTTGTGCTGATCTCCAAATATGATACAGACACAAAGTCTGAGCCAAGCCAAAAAAAAATATATTGTTAAACTGACTGGAAATACTTAATACACTGAAGCCAGTAATAGGGATTTGCAATGACTGCAAGCAGGTAACTTGTAAAGATAGAAGGCTGAATGAAAAACTCAAAACTAGAAAAATGTTGGGTAATCAAGACAGTTTGTCACAAGCTTTGTTACCTTTGGTGTGCCTGAGAGGTCTCACTTTAGACATCCCCTGTGGTTTCTGTAACGTGTAACAAATCTGATGCCTTCTGTTCTAGTGAGAAGCCAGCTGAAAAGCTGCACTCTCGAAGATGCAGGAAAACATGACTAAATGCAAGGAAGGGAAGTTTGGATTCCCTTCTCATCAGACACTGTTTTTACAGACATAAATAAATACACAAAGTTTGCCAGGAGAGATTTCTCTGTTGATTTCTTCTATAATTTATTTTGAACCACAAACAACTTCCTCCTACAGATTTGATATTAATTATTCAATTCTCTGAGAAGAGCTGTTGTGCTAAGATCCTTTATGAGTGTTATTAATTCTTCCATGATTTAAAAACATTCATAACTCAGAAATTCAAAGCCTATATCCATTAACCAGCCAAAACCAAGGCTGTAATGATCTCTTTAAATTGAAAGTGCAGTATGTTGTGAATATTAATTACATTTTTTGTTATTACATCAAATAACTTTTTATACTAGTGGTTTCAGATTTTTCTGAGTTTTCCCAAGTGAAGGGCTACCAACACTTAAACTAAACTCCTTTTCAGTGTGTTCTACCCTGAGACACTTTGTACAAATTCCACAAAGCACTCTCTGGATTCTTTGATGGGCAAACAGGCAGCATATACACCAGAGAGCACACACTCAACTGACTGTGCACAACTGGGTTTTGGGGATTCTCACAGCATGCAAATTTAAAGACTGAATGTCTCCTACTAACTAAGGAGACAAATTAGATTTACAAGTTATGCTAGACTCAGATATCAGAGAGGTAACTGAATGCTGATGCAGACCAAGCCCTTCCAAGGTTGGTGTGAGACACCAGAGGAGCAGGGCAGGGCTGGCACTTCCCTCCTGCCCCAGCCTCCAGCCCTGCACCTGCACCAGTGCAGAGCTCACAGCCCACCCTGGAGAGAGCAGGAAGGGGAGCAGCTGAAAACATCCTGCACCCGGATCACTTTTCCTCTGGGGTCTCAGAACTAAGAAGGCAGCTGCACTCAGCAGCTCCAGTTCAGAAGAGTTTTGTGCCTCCTCTTCCCAGAGCTCAAGGTACAATTAATTACTCTGGCTATTTACATTGCAAACCTGGTGCTTGGACTTATTTTTTTCCCACCATCCCATTCCATAAAGATTCCCACCCAAATCTCTGCTGACTGCACCAAAATTTTCTACTAGGAATGAACAGCAGTCTATCCCAAATTCAAAGGAAGTTCCACAAAACTCAAACAATTCCCCTGTTCTACACTTCAAAGGGAACCACAAACGTAGAACAACTGATACAATGTAATGACTAGGACAGAAAAAGGGAAATGTGAAATCCTAATTCTGGAATGACAAAACAGTTCAAACAGGATTTGTTTTTAGAGAAAAAGTACTGTTCAGGTTACCCCCTAAAACAGCTTTCCCTAGATTCACTATAAATGAGAGCCAGCAAGGACCAGCAGAAGGAAAACAGGCATGGAGGACAATGGGAAAATGGAAAAAGGGAAAAATCCACCAGGGAATGGCACAGCTTCACCGGCACTGCTGTATTTTCTTTTCCTGTCTCTACAGCTTAACCAGGAAAGTTTACACCTCTCCTTTTCTTCTTATAAAGGAGGATAGAGGCAGGCCACTGGAAGAGGACCAATCCATATTATGTGCTACAAAAGTTAGTCTAATAACAGATGAAAGAAAGCCTTGAAAATGAAGTAAAGATGGGTGTTTTTTGTGGATGTTTTTTAGTGTCTCACTCCATAACCAGAGGGCAGGGGATATATATACATATTCATCAGAAGTCTACATGGCAAGGTTTAAAAAAACCCAAGACATTTATGTGGAGACTGTCAACAATTCAAGACAGGAACTATTTAAATGAAATGATTTAAAGACTGAAATAGCATCAGCTATTCTGGGGAAGCAGAATTTATTTCTGTTGGATAGCTTTCCCTGTATAATCCTGCCACACACTATGTTCCTAGCTTGCTGTCACCATAAAGCTTGCTATTACAGGTTTCTGGGGATACCTAGAAGCACATAAGGATAATTTGTTTCTTATGGAATGCTGTATCAGTAAACATCCAGGCTATATCAGTCAGATAAATGGGGGATTCAAAGCTTAACTCATGAAAATTTTGATTGTTTATTATTTCTTCCAGTGAGCTTTTTAATGTAGTGTAACATAAATGTTATGGGAATAAGAGGAAAGCTGGGCATCAGTGGCACTTCTGCCAGGCAATGGAACCCAGAAGTGAAGAGGGTTTCCACTACTTCCAAAAATTTAGTTTGATGGCATGTATTGCATCTGTTCATTTTTCCAGTGCCTAAACAGGCAAGAATTGTTTTCAAATCCTATGAGTCATATTAGTTGTTTTATGGTTTCCATATAAAGTACAAATGGTTTTGACTCTAAAAATTTTAAGTTGTAAGTGAAAAGAGGCCAGGTTTAACCTGCATTATGAAATTATATATGTTAGTCAAAAGAAGACCAACATGTATTTCAGATTTATTGCTGATCACTCTCACACAAACATCTGCAAAATACAGCAAAAGAAAAGCCTTTCACATTAAACAAAAAAAGTTTAATAATCTTCATCTTGACCTGGACACTTCACATCCTCCCCAACTCCCAGGACTGATTTAAACATGACAGCCAAGTCAGTGTCAGATTTCCACAAACCATGTCTCAGACCCTGCAGAAACAGGAAAATATTAGTGCTGAGGAGTTTTTGTGTTCTAAAGCAGGAATTGCAAAGCACATCCACAGAGGCTTCAGTAACACCCTGTGCTGTGCCCCACACCTGGGTGTATCCACACACAAATTTCTGTGTGCACAGGGGCAAACAGGCCCCTGCCTTTGCCCTGTCCAGGGAGCAGCCCCTGCTGCAGGATCCGTGTCTGCTTGTGGTCTGCAGAACCAACGTGCCTCAAGGCAAACCCACAAGATGAATTTTGGGGGGGTAAGTACTACACCCAGCTTGCTGGCTAACTCTGTAAAGCTGTGCTCAATCCCGTTCCCTCCTCTGTGACTCTGTTTAGCCTCTGGAAACTGCAGAGAACAGCTTCTGCTTCCCCAGGGTGGAACACCCTGGAAGTGCTACAAATTAAAGAAACTTCAACTGAGAACCAGCCAGAAAGCTGCAGCAATTTCTCCTTTCCTCACAGTGAGTCAGCAGAAGCCAGACCTTTTTCCCCAAACACAACCAGCCTCTCCAGGATGGATTTCCTCCTTTTTTTCCCTAAGCTGAGGCAATCACAGCTCTTCCTGCTTCAGCAAAATATACTCTGCAGAACAACAAATCTCTCCTCAGCCTCAGATGTGGCACATTCTGCACCTAAAAATACCTCAGCTAGCCTTGGAGGTTTCCATTTGCCCTTATACAGGATAATTAACTCACCAATTTTGTAATTCCCTGATAATAGGAACAATTTTAGGGTAATTAGTAAGGCATTAAGGTTCTCTTTTTTATTAGCTTTTTTAATTCATTGTTTTTTTTACAATATCTGAGGCGAACTTTCAGCCCCATTCTACGACTTTGGTGACTAATGTTTTATGAAGATCACATTAAGTATTCTTGTGCATGAGAAAAAAATGGGGTGCCATTATCCTGAAAAGATTATCCTGATCCAAGATATCTAAGGAATTTGAATCCATTTACTAGTGAAAAAAACCAAACCTGCCTTTAGTCTGATCTTCTTCTTATGTCAAAATGTTACTGAGATCTACTTTGCACAGACATAGACTTCCAAAATCTTTATTGTACCCTGTTCCCAAATCACAAACTTGGAAACTTGCTGGCAAACCCTCGAGGCTTCACAAGGGAAAATATGACATTGATACAAAAACCATGTGACAACCTTAATGGTCTTCTGCCCTTTAGCAACAAGGATAAACCCTCAAGTCCACTATGTGCTGGAACATAAAACCCATTAAAGCTGGAAAATTAATTTCTTAGACTAAGTCAACAGTATATAATATTCAATGAAAGTGCACTAATCTGGGGTCATGTCCATCTCAGTTATTCTTTTCCATTACATTACAATAATTTCCCTTGACCTGGGATGCTAAGGCCCTTAATGCACTAATGCAGGTTTTTGGGCAAGCATTACATTTGTGTTCTATGGAGTTCTGCAACAAAACACATTTAGTTCTTTTTATTCTTCTTCTCAAAACTGTAACAACCCTACAATACAATTATTTTAATGTAAAAAAAATAGTTAATTTCATGCATATTTTCAAAGCGCTCCACTGAGAGTTGATATTGTGGTTTTACTATGAAAATATCATTTATTATGTTTGTAACTTTCAGTGGAAACAGAGTCAGGTATCCAATAAACACATCTAGAAAATCTGCTAGGAATACCAGCTAGAAATAAGCCAGCATATTTCATAAGCAATTTAAAAATAATTTGGGGGGGAAATTTAATTTAATAGCTTTTGCATATGAAAGGTATTTGGTGACAAAATGCTGAAGAGTTTAAATGAATCAAATTTAGTTTTTTCATACAGAGCCAAAAGAGGCTCTGGCAATGTGTTTTTCACCAACATCAGTTAACAAAGTAAATATTAAGTAGCTTGGATGGGCTCTTTGGTTGCTTATTGATTTATCCATTCTTCTGTGTGGGCTGGTAAATTATTGAAAAATAAGAGATCTGAATCCAGAGAATGAAAACACATCAGGGCTTGGGTCATTAGAGAACAAGTAATAACTGAGAATTAAATTAGTATTACCACAAAACATCAAGGCATAGAAGTATTTTTCACTAGTAACTGGGCATAACAATGAGTGAAAAACATGCATATTGTGAGGAAATACAGAAGGAAAAAATCTGTCACAGTGAACCAAACTTCAGAGACAAGCCTCCATAAACAAGGGCTATAATTCACTCAGTGAAATTATTTAAACTTTAAATTAAAAAAGGCAAAAACCAACAAAACAAAACAGAAACTTCCTTCCATTATTAAATTTTTGTTTTCTTGTGTTATTTCTTATATACAGTTAATAAAATCAGGTGACAGCTAGAACCTGGAGTATGAGATTAACTGTCCAAAGTGGAAAAAAAAGGGGGAGAAGGGACACACATGACACATACCAAAAAGAAAAGAGTACAAGAGAAGCAGTGCATGCAGAGGGCACAGCCTGAATGTTTGTTACACATCTAACTTATATTCTCATTGACACAGACACCTTTAATGGTTTGGTGGGGCGGCAGGAAATTCCTGGAGACTGACACAGATCATATCAGTGTTAAAAACAACCAGCATAAAAGGACAGTACCGATTCCACCCGAATAAATAAGTGGGTTTGATCCCTCACACACCAAATATTGTCAAACACTTGTTCAGCATGCAGGGGAAGGACAGCTGGAAGCTGCAGTTTGAGCATCCCCACATGGATTAAAGCAAGCACACACAACCAGCGCTGCAGCTGGGAACTGTCTCAGCCTCCAAAGCTGCCCACGCCTGAGGAAGAGATGGAAAATGGCCCAAACTGTAGCACCTGTTATGCTGCACATGAAATCACAACTGCCAGGCTGTGGTTTTTAAACACAGGAAAAGCACATTTTCAGCAGCAATCACTGCAGTGGTGTGCAGTTTGCAGCAGTCACCACTACCAGCTCTGCAGGCAGACGTGCAGGGCTCGCACTGAGCTGTGTCTGTGCTGAAGGTGTTGTGACAGTGACACAATGGGCAGCAGAAGTGCCCAGTGCCAGTGCTTAACACTCAGGGAAGGGGAGCAGGCAAGGAAAGGGCTGCCATGGCTGCCCTGCACAGGCATGGGCCCGTGCTCCTTATCTGCCATATGACCAAGTCTTGAACCAACACAGAATATTTCCCCTTGCAATTGCACTCCTGCCTCCTTCTGAGACTGATTAGGGCATCCCTGGGGCTGCTTCGTGCCCCAAACTGCTCTGTCTCTTCACTAAGTCTGCAATTAACCCTGAAAGGAGATTGGTGTCCTTCCTCCAGGAAAGAATTCCACATAAAGGAGAATCAGAGGGATCAATGAAAAGCTCAAACAGACAGAGGCAAGAAAAAGCAAATTACAGGTTTATACCCTCCCTCCTAAGGCAAACTCCTGGAAATGCCCTCCCAAAGCACAGGACCAACTGCACAATGCTGCCTGTGGAATATGCTGGGTCAGGTCAGCCACAGGAAAGGACCCAGCACTGCTCAGGAAACCAGCTGCACCAAGTGAGAATTTCCCAGTCTGACCAGGAATTGTTTTACTCCTTGCATGCCATCATTAGGCCAACCCCAGTTCAAAAATAAGGTTTAGTGCAGCTTATACCTCATTGTACTTAAAACTGTGGTTTTCTAGAGTATGTGCAGTATCTACACTATTACAGGAGTAAATAGGATTCTGTAAAAAAAAGAAATTAAGTGTCTCAATAGATTTAGAATTGAGAACACAAAGAATAATACAATAAGAATTAAAAGGTTTATGTTAAATTTAAACATCAACATTTCAAAAATCTGTATTGGACAATAAGAAATTGGTATTTGACATGCTGTAGGTTCTGAATATATGCAAAAACAAAAAAGAAATGAGATATTAAAAGACAAAGAGCAAAATGAGCCATTACGTTGTTTCTATGGCTGCAGTTGCTAGTGCAAAACTACCTCAGAAAGAATATTCAACAAGAAAATAAAAGCAGGCTAGGAGAATAATCTAAATACAAAATATTTGTTTCTTAATTCCGAACTAGGAGGAGTTAAATATGTTTATTGAAAGGACTGTTTTAAAGACACAAACAAGAGGCAAAACAAAACTCTCTTGTTAGCACCACTGGAGCAGAATTATTTGCATTGAGCAGTACTTGGTGTACAGAGCAGAGAACCAGTTCCAAGACATCAGCAGAGTTATTTCTGCTTAAGAGCCCTCTCCATGTCAAGAAGAGTACCAAAATGCTTCATGAGAATTTGCATTCATTCTATTCCAGGTTTGAGGAAACCAGATTTTATTTCCCATCCACAGCACACTGTCAGTTTTTATCACTCATACCCAGTTATGTAACAGAGTGGGGCTGACACAATCCGTCCCGACTTAACAGAACCTGCGCTGTCATCTGTAAAATCTGAAAAAGCTCTTCTCTAATGCTGCAGTGACATGAAACGTATTTTATTTTTAACATCAGCTTATTTTTTAAATACCTGGGGAAAAACCACAACAAATAAAATACCATTGACACCTGCATGCTCTAAACAGTGCAACTGCATTACCATCATGGCCACTCTCCTGCACAGGGGGACATAAATTCCATACCAGTTCAGCTGACATTTTGGTTCTATGTATTAGTTCATGCATAATCCAGGGCCAAGGATCTATGAATACTCATCAACAACAGCATCAATCACACATGGAAAACTCACTTAGTAACAGATTTCCACCCCTTTTACTCTATTGTGACCAAGTACTTAGATCCCATCAACATCATACTGAACAGAATTTTGAAGTTTCTTAAAGTGAAACAAATGAGTATTTGCTCCCAAGGCTTGTGTATCTGCATTTATAGTTAATGTACTGACAGTCATAAAA
Organism: Passer domesticus; assembly: GCF_036417665.1. NCBI lineage: Eukaryota > Metazoa > Chordata > Aves > Passeriformes > Passeridae > Passer > Passer domesticus. Next base: position 13,114,574 of record NC_087485.1, on the reverse strand, counting down.
TTCATATATATATATATGAAACTAAAGCCTTAATGTGCAAAGAGTGCATGCAGCATTTTGACACCCATTTCAGTCTGTACAGATTGCCAGAGTGCCCTTAATCTGTCACCCACTACCCTTGGTGATGGTGAAGTTAATGATGTCAGTGCTGCTGCTGAAGACACAGTACTACATGACCCCATTATAAGGAAAAAGCCAAAAAGAAGATTCTGCAAGGTACTTCTTCATGGGCTCATTATATTTCCCTAAGATTTGCATGAGGACATTTAATCAGCCAAATTGGCTCCTATTTACAGCTGCTAAAGTCAATCCATGTGAGAGGTGGTTCTGCTCTCCCTGGTAGCAAACCTCTGCTTCAGTTCAGACATTTTTTTGACACTACACCCAAAAGCAGGAGGCACCAGTAGAAGAGTCAGCAAGGAGCATAACAGCTTCTGAGCCTGAAAATGGCTCTGTTGTCCTCTGCTCTTCTCCTCATTTCTGTCTGGGGTTAGGTAACAGCACTCCCAACTCCCCACACAATTTACAGCAGCAGTCCTGCAAAAAAACCTAACTATTGACTCTACTGACACTCTGCCCCAGGTGAGACCAAGTGAGCAGAGGAGCCCAGTGCCCCCTGCCCCTCTTGTAGCAAGGGCCCATCCTGATCCTGATGTGGAAGTGCCACCTTGGCTGTCCCCTCAGGCTGCTGCCTGATTTAATCCTCTGCCTCGCTCACACATCTCTGCCAGCACAGCTGATAAAACATAGCAGGGAAGGGAAAAGAAAGATGTTTCTGGATGGCAACACAGTCCTATAAACCATGCTTTAAAAGTAGACTGGTATGAAAATCAATCACTCAAGATAATCCTAAAGAAAAATTAAGAGAAAAGCAGAAAAGAGATAAAACCAGCACTAAATGGAAAAAATGTGGTAGAAAATAAATGGTGTACAGATACTTGGATATCACAAAATTTTAAAAAAAGGAGAAACTGAAGCAGAAAGTAACATTTCAAACCTGAAGTTATTTACAGACATGCTGGTTTTTTTAAAAATAGCAAGTGAGCATCTTTCTCAGCAATTCTCAGATACACTGATGTAAATCCATTTTATTTAAAACTATGTTGGACATTGTGAATGTATCAATGCAAGTGTGTATTATGGGACTCACAGAGAGAAGGAAAATGAAAAGCAAAACTACTTTTAGCTTCATACACATGAAAAAGGCTCAATGGCCCCTGTTACTTTACAACACAGCTCACTGAGAGGTCTTGGTGTGTTCCATTTCAAAGCAGTCAGACCAGACAACAGCTTTTCATCTTTAGTTTCTGCCATGTTTTTCCTACTGATGACATGAACCATAAACCCCTGTCTAGCTTCTATCTCAAGACATCAAAAAGTAATCTTTGATCTTATTCCCATGAGTCCCCATTGCTTCTGAAGTATTTGATGTTAACATTTTGTTTATACAGCAATGTTCTCCAAAAATCCCCTTGAACACACAAAACCATGAAACAAGTTGAGTGTTTTGGTGGAGTATTTTACTAGAGGACTTGAATAAATTGTTAAATTCAGATCTGCGTATCATGGATGTTACAATACTTGGTTGGCAAAGATGTTTTGTTATCAACATCTGAAGTCTGGACCCAGGGATCTTTTGTCAGATCACTGTTTCCATAATCAGGAAAATGCTGCTGGCATCATTAGGATGTGCAGCTGTTTCTGGCAAGCTGCTTCCACATGTGGCCACAAGTTATTTGCTACCCAGGACCTGAAAGCAAAATCTTTGAGTTTACCTTGCCCTAATTTTACTTTAGGTTTCACCACAAAACTTCGGTTAACTGCATGAAGCAACTGAACAGAACTGTTTGTGTGGCAATGGCAATACAAAGGAGGAAAACCCCAAACCAAGAAGCCCAACATTCAAATGCAAACCAGCCTTCAGTTCTAAACCAGCAAAGAATTGCTGGGATGACAGGGTACTATAAACTTTGAAAGTTAACTAGGAAAAAATCCAGTAGTGATTATGCACAGAAGAACCATTTCCAACAGCAGTGCAGACTTCTCTTACCCTGCTCCTTGCAGATACATCTCCCACATGGATGGATTTGGGAATTTTTCTGTGGCACCACATTCTGCTTCCCCTGAAAGCCTGCTATGGACAGAGGGTGGGAAGACATGGCAAGAAAGGACTGGTTAGTGAAGGCTGGCATTAGCCTCTCTCTGACCTACAGAAATCAGATCCTTGCCTTGTGTGGCCAACAAACCCATCTGAATGAGAGTATTTGATTTTGTTACACAGCTGTAACTCGTAGTGCACACATTAGGATAACCTGATACCTTGGTGCATCACTTCAGGCACTCTCTGCCACCACCAGCATGAAATCTGACATATGTTATGTACATGATGGGTCTATCAGCAAACTTTGGAGTTAATGGGAGGGCTTTTTCTGGCTTTGAGTTGTACCCTACTTCTTAGGAGCTGATGTAGATGTACAGGGTCTGACTGTAGACATCTTGGAGGGGCTTGTTGAAAACGAGAAGTTTCTCCTGCAAACTTCCCACAATATAAATCTTTTCTAATATGCTGCTTTATTTCCTCCCTTAGTTTTTGCAACTTAGAAAGGTAAAACAAACAGACAATTAACCTGCTAGATGAATGGACATACGCTGGCTGGAATCCAAAATGGTATCAGTAACATCCCTTAAGCTGAAAGAAAATAATGCTCAAGGATTAATTTGATCTTCATTTTACTGAACCACACTGGTTCTTCATTTGGCAAAGTTCTTAAATTGGGATATTTATTACCACGTAATATCCTTATGACAACTAATTTTCCTTCCTATGCATAAGAGTGTTCAAAGAAAAATGGACATTTTCTGCCCACACTGTGGAAGCTCTGGATGTTATTTAAATAGGCTCCTAGAGCTAGTACACAAATCTCAAAGTCCATCTGAAGGGAAAGGTACCACCTTCAATACATTTCTAGTCAGCCAAAGATATAGACAGACAGACAGACAGACATAGATTTAATGTAGGTTTATTTCCTTATAGAAAACTTAAATTATTCAAAGCAAAAAAATCCAGGTTTTTTGTTGGGGTGATTTTGGAAGGACAACACATAAGACTTAACATTATTTATAATGTTTAGCAAACTGCTTAAAAGCTTATTGATTGCCAATAGTTCAAACAGTGACATTTCTGCTATAACAATTCTCAGAAAATTTAACACTTCATGGATTGTGCATATGAAGAAGAGATCAAAAGCACACTGGGTAGATTTTGAAAACTTTATCTAGAATATAAAGGGGCCAAAAGTCTTTGGCAAAAGGACAGAGAAGAGCTATCAGTGAGACTGGCACATAGTTTTCATTAAAAACAGGCAGCTCATTATTAGCCATTAGGTTCTCATAATTCTGATATTACATAGCCAGAGGAGACACAAGTTCTCTGGCTAACAACTGCTCCAACTGTGACTGGACAGAAGCATTACTTTTATTTCTGGAGTAGAAAAACTTTAGGTTACATCAACATCAGAAGGGCAACTCCAGCCTGGAGGCATTGTAACTGAAGGGAAGAGGATATGGAGTGAACACACACGGATCACTTGGATTCCAGTGCAGCACAGACAAAACAGTGAGTGGCAGCATGCAAAGAAACAGGGCTTGGAAATGCAGAACTCCACTAAAATCACTGCAGTCATTTCAGGCAGATGCATTCAGCCATAAATTTAGACCCAGGAAATTGAAAGGGAAGAGGAAGTTATTCTGTTAGAAAATCCTTCAACGATTTGACTTCCCAACAGCAAAGATGCTGTAAAACTGTGTACTGACATTTACAGCTTGCACAAGATTAATTAAAGCATCAGGAAATAAAACTCCATAATTAGTCCTGGAAAAGCCGCAGGTGCCAAACTGCTATTTACAGACTGAGGGGATGTAATATCTTAAAATTAAAAATTGTTATGCATCAACTGCAAGGAGACAGAAGGAGAAATGCACAGCTAGCTCAAAGAAAATAACACTCAAGCATCAGCAAAAAGATAACTGAAACTTTGATTATGATAGTTTTGTTAACCTTTTCCTGGTATTTTGATAAAGAGAACCCACCAGTTCTAGAGGGCTAAAAGCTTTTCTGAAGTTATGACCACCTTCTTCCCATCTTATTTTTTTAATTTTGTCTGCAAACATTACTCCTGGCCATTTTTTAAATATCTGTCCAGTGTTTTAGAATAATGCCTCCACTTCTACCAGTCAGAGGGATGGAAGAAATGTCACCCATAGAAACACCTGTAGCAGGTTTATTTTATTTCTTTCCCCTCTCTGCACTTGGTGCAATCTTACATAAGATAAACATTCCCTTAGAATTAAATATTTGGTGCTTTTGTGGCTCTTGGGATTTGACTTTTTTGGGCTTTTTTGTTTGTTTGGTTGGTTGCTTTTTGTTTGTTTGTTTTAATTTTGAAACTAGGACATCCTTAGAGCAATCTGAGTCACGAAACTTAAAAATTCATCTGATAGTGGAGGTCTAATCTTTTTGCCCTCTACACAAATTTAATATAAGATGTCTTATTCTTTGAATAAGAATGCTTCTGGGTTTTGTGCACCAACCACTCCTGCTGCTACATCCTCAGTGTGCTTTTCTACACTTACTGATCTTTTATGTTGGATTTAGGCAGAAAAATGGCTACTTCAGGGATATTTATCAGGCTTAGCAGTGAGATAAGCAGCAGATGGTCCTTAATGCCAAGCACAGCTCTACACATGCACAGAAGCAGAGCTTGGAGTTGTACATCCAACTTCATACCTGCTCTTCAGCTTCAGTCCTTTCATTCTGTTAAAGTTCATTTTCTACCTGCACCTATTCTTTGTGTCTCAAAGCTGGCTGTAGAAACGTGCTCATCACAGAAATAGAGATAAGAATAATGCAATTAAGAGAAATGAGAGAAGCATTCTGTCTTTGAGAAAGAATAATATGGAATTAGTGTTGTGGATGGATTTGAAAGAAAATTACAGTAATTAAAAAATTGTATTAACTTGCTGTGTTCTACATAATGGTTCTGCAGCCATTACTGCCTTGTTTGGAGCCTCATTTTCTTATTTTCTATCCATATTACTCATTATTTGTGCTATCTATTTACACAACCTATAATGTCAGCCACTCTAATATAGATAAACACCTTGCCTAACAAGGTGTGAAAGAAGGGTAGGGGAATGCAATATCCCCACGAAGGAAAATTCTTCAAGGTGTCAGCAAGGACAGCAGTCATTTGTTTAGGACAAAGTCCATAGTCTGGACAAAATGTCACTACTTTCTTTTCAGGTCATATCCAACTTCCATGACTAATTCCTAAAGCCAGTTACTCCATGAACATTAAGATTAAAAAGAAACTGTTTTAAGGCAGTAAAACCCCTGGCACCCCAGTTAGCTCCCAGGTGGGCTCACTCAGCACAGGTACTCTGCACTGGCACTCTCACCTCATTCCTTGCTTGTGTGTTCTGGAGAATGCTCATTTTTCCTTTACAAATTTCAGTTCCAGCAGCTGTATTAATAATTTGTACATCTGACTACCAAATATGAAATCTGACAGTTAGGAAAGCCTAAACATTTCACTCAGTCTCTTCAAAACACCTTTTCAGAGCTTCATAAAAATGAGTTCTTCCAGGCTATTTGGTGAGCACTGTCAAATAATACTAAAATATTAAATACTATAATAATACTCAAGTAAGTTATTTTTTCTTTAACTATTCACATATTCTTGATGTTAGACTTATGTAAACTTTGTAGACTAAAATAACTTCTACAACTTTGAATTACTAATTATTTGAATTGAATTGTCTGGAATGAGTTGGCTTCATTATTTTGAGACACGGATCACTGTCTTTGAGTAGTAGGTCTTGAATTCCAAGCTTTTCAAAGTGAAGAGTTCTTCTGCTGTAATCTAAAGCACAGCAGGTATACTTTTGATCCAAATGACTTGAATCACCACGGGAAAAATTTAATGAGGGTTTGTCATATGAATTAGATATTTTAAGTTTAGCAAATCCAAAACGTTCTTGCCTTGATTCTGCAGCTTTAGAGCCAGTAGCATTCTCCACTACTACCACTGCTCACCTAAGCAAAAACCAGATTCACAATCCACTCTTTTGAACTCATTCAATTTCTGTCTGAGAAAAGTAGCAATCTAATAATTGTCAGAAGAAAAATTTTTATGCCTTTTTAAAATACAGGATTTGGAAAAAAAAACCCCAAAATGAAACAAAACCCTAAAGATCCCCCCCAAAACCCAAAAGTACAGAAGGAGTCCAGAAGAGCAACTTGGCAATAATAAATGAAACTGCAAGGATAAAGTAAGCACCTGCTAATGTCTGCCTGAAAGTAAGCTGGACAAAGAAATAAATTGCTAATAGTAAAGAATGAAAATTTATTTACTTTGAAGAATGTTCTTTTTCAAGGTTTGTATCTTTTCAGCAATTAATCATGACATCTGCTTATTTCCATACTCCCCATTTATTTCTACTAAATTAAAGAGAGTGGTTGAAGCAACATCCATTCTATTCTTACATAGTGTCTGCATTTATGATTTTGTCATGGCAGAAATTTTGCACAACACACAGAACTGGGGAAAAGCCAAGATATTTAACTATTGAGGAGATTTCTGTTGCTAGAACCATTAACCAAATGAAATGAGGCAGTAGTTATTGAAGCACAAAGAAACGCCCAACCCAACTCAAAAAAACCCAACCAACCCCATATATCTTTATTCCCTTCTACTACCAGCAAGAATTTAAATTCTACTGCACCTAAAATGTTGCTACCAACATATAGAGAGCTTTTATAAACACCACCTTATGGAACCTATCTAGTGAGATTTACGTATTTATATAGCTGAAAACCAACCAGCTTGCCAGGGCAGTAAAACACCACGTATATACAAAGTAAGAAAAATACAAAGACTGTTACCTAGGACGTTTCCTCAGTGCTGCTCTTTGCAGAATCATTGGAAAAGCTCCGGCTGGACGAGCAGGAGCAGCAGCCCGTGTGGGATGGAGGAGCTGCACACCTGCCAAAGTCACCTCGTCAGACCCTGAGCTGGCACCACCGGCAGAGGGAAAGCCCCCCAGAGCCGCTGTAGGGCTGGTTTCTCAAGAGATGAAATGCTAAAATGGGACCCTGAGAGGAAGGGGCCGCTAACGGGAGCTGGTTTGAACCTCGCCCAGCCCCTCCAGGGCCTGCCCGCACGGGAAGGTGTGAGGGGCCGCTCCGCGTCGGGGAGCCCGAGGGAGGTACCGGGAAGCGGGAATTTCCTCTGGGATCCCGGTGCGGGCAGGATAGGACAGGACAGGACAGGACAGAGCCATCCCTGTGCGGGCACGGCAGGACAGGGCAGAGCCATCGCTGCTGTGCCCGGCACGGGCTCTCGCCTGAGGGGCAGGGCAGAGCCATCGCTGCTGTGCCCGGGACGGGCTCTCGGCTGAGGGGCGGGCGGGCGCTCCCCGCACCTGAGGGCAGGAATGGCCCCTGGGGGAGCGGGGGAAGCTCCTGCTGCCCAAAGCTGCCCCTCCGTGTCGGCTGCCATAGGTTCACTCTTCTCTCTGGGGCTGTGCTCCCATCTTAGGCGGTGCTTTGGGAAAAGCTCGAGAGAAGGTGCTCACCTGGGAGTCTGGGGAGGGAGCCGAGCAGGCCTGCCCTGAGCGTGGCCTTACTTCAGCCTTCTCCTTACACATTCCTGGCCTAAAGAGGGTGAGGAATCACTGAAGGGATGAGGAGGAATTCCCGTTTTCCCCCGCTGAGCTGAGGAAGCGCCTTGAGGAGAGGGAAGCCATAGGATGGAGGTGGGTGCCAAGCAGGGGAGGAAGGGGATTCCCAGCAGAGATGGAGCAGGGAGGAGGGACAAAGCACCACAGGGCTGTGAGCTCCACAGGACCTTTCTCAGGAGTGTAGGGATTGGGAAAATACAAATTATAAAATACCTGTGTACGGTTTATGTAGAGAAAAACAAGTGGAACAAAATGTAGCAGCACTGGTGCTTTAAGACAGATGCTCTAAAATGCTGTAATTCCCAAAAAAGGTCAATGTTTGTGCTTTATTTTTGTACACTCCAGGAAAGAAAAGCACTTAACATATTTCATTTAAAGGATATAAACATATAACTAAGAGTATTTGAGTTATTTAACTTAAATATCAGTTTCAGAGATCTTCATGAGCATAATGTCTTTACAAAATTGGCTATGGCACCTTCAAACAGTGTTATCAGCCTGTAATTGCCAAAGCTTCTTGTGACTGCTTACAACAGGTTTTACTGAACCAAAAAGGTTTATACAGTTCTTTAATATCAGCTGCCATGTGTAGACATTTGTGGTTGCAACAGATATAATAATGTGGAGATTACAAAGCTGCAAAGGAGTAGAACTGAGCAAATTGGAAACAATTAGAAAAAAATTGCATGAGATTATTTGGGTCTGTATTCAAACCATGTTAAGGGTGACTGATATGTAATTTTGGATCAAGAATGGACTAGCTTGGTCTTTTTAATAGTCTTAATGATCTATAAAAGTCTATAATTTCAACCATTTAAATTAACTTGAGTGTGCTATCATTTGACAGCAAAGAAATTATGCTAATAGGATTATTGTTCTATTAAAAATGATGCTAATTTGAGGCTTTAAGAATACAGATGTACAACTCAAATGTTGTGTTCTTGTTAGCCATGCAGTAGAACATGACATAAAGTAGGTATTTTGTCATTGTCAAAACCAAAAAGGCTCTAGTGAACAATAGATTGCACATCTTCTCATTATGGGAGGGACCATACTTGTCAGCAAAACAAAGTGACTCAGAAAACATTAGTGGATAAAAGTAATAACAGAAAACTGAAGGAAAAAGGGGGGAAATGTGATTCTCAGCTGTGGTGTTATTTGCTGGAAACCAAAGCTGTCAAGCTACCTCACATATAAAAAGAAAATTCTGATATGAATGGGTTGCTTCTGCCAGCACAGAAACAATGCAGGTAAACTATTTGTGATGCCAAAGATTGATTAATTTATTTCCAGCTCATAAAAAACCAAAAAACCAAAAAGATTGTGTCTGAAGGGGTAAGAAGGAAAATGCAGCCAGGTCTCTAGTGATGAAGGTGCTGGAGATCAGCTTCAAAAATCAGCAGCTTGAAATGGCACAGCCACATTTGTTTACTGATACCTGGAAAATAGCATATTCTTTCAGGGGTCATTTAAAAATGTCTTTTGCTTTGTGGGGAATATTTTAATATCAAGAAATGAGCCAGAAAGTAATATTCATTGTGTGCTCATCAGTATTCTAGCAGAACCTTTCATGAATCTCTTTTAATTTATAAAGCAATAGAACAGTTTGAGAAAAGTGTATGCACTAAATATTTTCACAAAATTGTAACCATGCTAGGGCAGTTCTGCTTTAGTTCTGTTCCAGGCTACTGACATTTAGTGCTTCTCCTTGGATAAGTGACCTGTTTTAATGAGCTCTGACTGCAGCAAAATTCACATTGTTTTTCAAGAATGAGGAGAAGGGTGTGCTCGTGTGGCCACTCTGTGCTCATCCTTGTGGGATGTGCTGGCCCATCCCTGGGGAAGCTGAGGATCAGGGTGTCCACACTCGTCACGTGGAGCTCCAGGTTTTAGCACTTTGTCATTTTTAACACTGGATAGTTGTCTTTTAGGAAATAAGGAAAAATATCCTTTAATCCTGGATGAGTTGTCTGTTTCAGATTCGTTAGCATCTTGATACTCTTGCTTCAATAAAACCTTCTTCCTCATGGTGAGGTTTTATGTGCACAAATCCCACTTTTACAGTCATGGGATGGACATTTTGCACCCCATGTGTGCAGTGTATTGCTCAGTTTGTGCTGGGGGTGTCTGACAGCCACTGGGCATGAACATACTGCAAAAACTCAGGAGTCACTAAAGCCACAATTACTCTTTATTAATTTATCAGAAATAGTTTTACATTATTGGGAAATCCTGTTTGGCCTCCCCTAACAGAAAGGTTTTAGACTGTAATCCCGAGTTATGTTAAGGTGTGACAGTTTTGGCTCCAGAAAAACTTTTTTTTTATAGCAATATTTCCAGAGCAGGATTTGTTTTGCATAGTAAAAATTAGGTCTGGGCATCCTGTTTTGCCATGGGATCTGGGAATAATTCAAACAATTACCCCAGTGATAAACAATTTTCTGTCTGATGGATGAGCTGTCTTTAGGTAATGGGACTGTGGGATTCCTTTCTTTAACACTCTGTGCTGCAGTTCAGCAAAATTTAAAGATGCTGGCTTGTGAAATTTTTGTGTAGAAATTCTATTAAGTGAATGAGTGCTTTGATATTTCACTTGTTTGAAGTTATAGTCTTGCTTTTTGGATTTATCATAACTTGTGCCAGTCTCATATTTACCAGTTTAATCAATAAAGCCAGCAGCACTTTGATGTAAACAAGATGACCTCACTATTCAGTACTGCATTTTCCCTGCCTTTTGACAGAGACAAGACATATTTATATTAATTTTTCCTTTACATAAGCCTATCCTTTCCTACCATTTCTTAGCTCCAGGCATTCAACTCCTGAACCAGACATTTAGAACTTAAAACCAAGGCTTGGGCCTGCAGTTTCTAACCTCACTTGGCTTTTCCCTGCTGTATTTCCCTCTCTTTGATGCAAGGAATGCTCTCAAATAACTTCACTCTTGATCCAGGTTATTTTTCTTAACTTTCTTTGATCAATATGGTGGAACAATGCAAACAAATGAGGGAACCATTGTCTGTCCTTTTTTTTTAATGTCAAAATACTTTTTCTGCCTAAACATTTAATGGGTATTACATAAAATCAGGAGATTTTTCTGAAGACAAATGAAAAACTCAGGGGGGAAAAACCTGACAAAGTGCCTAATTAATACATCACAAATAGATAAATACAATGGAATACTTCATCTTGAATAAAACTTATTGTTTGCTTCAGTCTTCAGTGGCTTTAAGACTATTTGGAAAAATCTAGGTGTAATCAAACTGCCTGAAAAATGTCAGCTCTTCCTGGAAAAAACCCCAGTTATTGTTATCAGATTTCTTAGAATTATTTCACTCAGAGTAGCACTGTTTGCTTTGCTGAATTCTAAGGATTGCTCAGTCCTCAGCAGTGAGTGGGTACCTGATGAGGAGGAGGAGTGCATCATGAGATGCAGCACTAGTAATGGAGTCATAGCAAACATCTGCATGAAATCAGAATTTAAATCTGTTGTTCGTGCAGAAGGCCATTTTGGATACTGTGAAAAGAAAACCAATCCACTGAGAAGCAGATCTGAAGTGGCACAGGAGCCACACTGATTGGTATAATTTCAAGTCATTTCAATGCACGAGGACTCCAAACCAGCTTGTTCTCAGTTCCTGTTGAATCCCCTGAAGCAGCGTCAGTCTTCAGGCTTGGCAGGCTCTGAAAGCAGTGGCACCTAGGGTGGATGGAATGAATTGGAGCTATCAACCTTAATTAGGAATTTTCTTGCTTTTGTGAATATTGTTTTTGTTTAAAGAGATCCCTGCTACTCTTGCATCTGTAAAGATAACTGTTGATTAGAGTTGTAAGTACTGAGGAAAAGGACATTTAGCACAATTTTTAATTGTCTTATTCAAGTTTGTTTTTGAAGGGATTTTGTCAGAACAGCTAGAGAGCTGAACAAAGAATGCATCTGAGCTAAATTGATGTGGTGCACATTGATTACAATTAGAAAACTTTGTGGCTAGTATATATTAGTTGGGACTTCTGCTGAAAATGATTTAATGTGAATCATTTGTCAGTAGCAGTATATTTGAATTCTGTTGAACAATTTTCTTGATGTACAAAGATTGGCATCCTTAATGTTTTAGCCATATGGAGCACATTATCCTGAGAGAACGATGTGCTTTTTGTATGTTAGTATGTATGGTTTGTGTTGATTTTTTTCAAATTGTTTTTGTTTTGCATATTTTTTTGGTGGTTGGATTTTTAAAATTTATTTGTTTTGTTGTTTGTCTGGGTTTTTTGTGGAAGTAGACCACCTGATCACTTTGTTGCAAGTACTTTTACATTTAAAGCCTTTATTGCTGGAGAACTTGCAGAGGGAGTTAATGAAATAACATATTTAATGCCTGGCAGTAAAGCTAAAGTCAGAATTGTCAAAGATAAAGCTTTAACTATCAGGGTGACTGCCAAAACAGGATTGCTGAGGAGCTGGATGGTCTGGCTTGGTGTCCAAACCACGCTTCTACAAACACGACTATGGCATCTGAGGGATAATTTGTGTCCAACATAACTGTGCTGACAAAAGCAGCTTGCTCCACACTACCAAAAATAGGGATGTGTTGGAGCTGCTAATTACAGCCCTCTTGGATCTGTGCTAAGTGATCCTCATACAGATCAAGATGAGACATTACAATGTGAGCAAGGCCCAAGACTTTGAATAGCAGAAATCATGGTACTAAAGATGTTACCTTAGTAGCTTTGAAGTCTGTTCTTGGGTTTTTTATACCTCACCCACATATAACTAAATATTCCTACTATTTTAAGTGTCGTAATACTGTTAAAACAATAAAAAGGGCAGAAAAAAAAATTGCAGATGGGCCCAGGTTGCCTCTGTTTTGGTTTGATGTTCACCACTGCCAGTGACACTCGCTCTGTGGAGCTCTTGTGCTGCTCTGTAAAGCCACTCAGATGATGTGATGGCTCCCATTCCATCCTCTGTGCCAGCTGCTTATACTGACAGTGTTGGAGCAGGTAAGATCCTGGTTCTTGCCATATTGTGATGCCTGAGCCCTTGAGATTCCACATTGAGGAGGAGACATTTATAATTTATTATTGTTTGTTACCCACAACCTCTCACCTCCATGACAGTGACAAAGTAACAGCAATAAAGAGCCCTGTCTTACTGAGTTATCATGTTGCACCATTGTCATTATCATCTCTAAAGTGTTATATTTTACAGAAAATTACACTGTTTCTTAAAAAGAAGGAAAAAACTTCAGCAACTGAAACCAGGCTTTTTGGTAGTATTAAGAGTGATATTAGATGTTCTAATGTGGTTAGAAATGCAGTTGGAAAAAAAAATGCCTCAAAGGGTATTGAACCCTACAACTCAGAATGTCTGAAAACATGGAAGGCAAGTTGGTAAGACTAGAAGAGAAAATAAGAGAGGGGAAGAAGCTATTTAATGATAGAATATTTGGAATAAAGACAATAATAGAAAAAAGTTGCTTTTATCAGTAGCTGTGTTCTAAAACTCTAATTGCACTGCTTAGCTGGGGAGTGAAGGAAATGAACTGAATTCATTGTCTTAATGATACACTTAGCAGATGGGCAAAATGAATACATAATAAATTGTGCTTCATTTCTTACACAGACAGCAGTTTCATGAAATATAACAATGTTCTGCATTTTCTCCATCTGTTTCTACAAAAATGAATTTATTTCTTCTGTTTTCTTTGCTCCCCCTTCAAAACATTATTTGATTTGAATATCATCTAGACTTGAAGGAAATGATCCTTGCCATAAGAGGTCTCAATCAAAGCCTTGTCATCAAAAGAAAGATGTGTCACTGTGGAATTGTACCCCAGGACTGGATACAGATGCAGTTGCAGAATTTGGGATTTTTGAAAATATGCCTGGAAGAACTGGGAAATATTGTAAAATTTGGCTGGTGTTTAGCCATGTAGATAATTCATTTAATGCAAAGCCTTTTACAATACCTCTTAACAATTATGTAACAGCTCTATACTCTGTTCTAGCAGATTTAGAATTTTTTTTGTATCAGTATTGTACCAGTTATAAAAAAAATTTACTCCTGATAGTTCTGTGAATCTGAATGTATCTTAACATTTTATGGATATGGCTGTGTTCCATAACTACTGTAGTGGTCTTCCCCCTTATGTTTTTTCCTTTAATATAACAAGATTTAAGATGAAATCTAGAAACAGATGTTTGCTTCTGATGCTGTGCAGTAAAATGCAGTTTTATTTCAGCTATGGCCCCATCTGTGAAGTGTTAAGCACCCGAGAGCTCAGAGTTTCTCTGAGGGGTTTTTCCCTGCATATTGGAGACTGTTAAGTTGTCAGCATTGGGAAAGATGTCTGAGCAATACTGGAGTTCTGACAAAATTACCATAAAGGCCAATTTCACAAATACCTTTTTTGTATGTCAGTGATGTTATATTGGGTGTTGCTGTAAGAAAAGGTTTTTTAATTATACATACAGTTTCTAGTGTTTAGAAAATAAAAAAGGCCTTTAGGCAATAAAACTTGCTGCTTTTCACAGAATGGTTTTGTAGTTACTGGCCTTAAATTCTTGCTGTACTTGATAAATCTAGATCCAATGCTTTTTTCCTTTTTATTTTAAATTTATTATGAATGAGAGTAATGTGATCCAGTAGTCAAAAGGTATACTACACAAAATGTTGACTAAGAACCATATTGTACTGTCTGAAAGTGATTCTGAATGAGTTTTGTGCTTAACTACGTGCAACTTTCAATAAAGAATCCTAAACACCATATATTTAGCCTTACAATTTAAGAGGCTCACAAAAAAGACACAAAGGAACAAAGGCATTGTATTCAATGGAGTGCTCCTCTTTGTTGCTATGCTTGTGAAAAATAAGTCTTACCATAATTTTAGTTCTTTGCCCTTTTTATTTGTGTTAATTCATCTTTTAAATGAATGTTTCTGTTCCTGTGAGTGATTTGAAGACATTGAAGTCTGCTAATAACTGTATACATTAGCCTGTATGCAAAGTATTTAACTTCTAGTGAGTTACAATGCTTTACAGCCTTCAACAATGTGACTTTTCAAGGGAACTTGTGTCACATTTGTGTTCTAGAAGTGGCATTCCTGTGGCCTATACTTGTTTCCCTAAGGGCCTCCATTCAGGAGCAGTTAGCAGTAGCCCTAGGTGGAAGGAAATACCATTATCTCCATTTTATTGAGACCAAAGCAGATTATATTTTCCCCAAGGTTATTCAGGGATGCTTTCACAAGGTTTAGAATTGTGCTCTTTCTACCAGGTTACTTTGATAATTATTTAATCATGCTGGAGTGACGTTGCTCAAATTACATGAAGGGTTTTGCTCCTGAATTTGAGATTCTGTGGCACCTGTCAACTGGGGGAAAACAGCATATTTCTATAAATCTGTCTTTAAAGTGGGGCCTAATAATATACTAAGACATACCAGAAATTTCTGTAGGAATTGGCAAGTGCTAATAAAGCTTCTGAACTGGTTTTCCTCAGGTTACTTAAAGCAACCTAAAAAAGCTTCTATTTTCTCCAGGCTTGGCATAGGCTGTGTGGCACCTGGGGCAGGTTGGATGGATGGATGGATGGATGGATGGATGGATGGATGGATGGATGGATGGATGGATGGATGGACAAGGTCCTCACATGGGCTATGGGCTGTGTGGCACCTGGAGCTGGATGGATGGATGGATGGATGGATGGATGGATGGATGGATGGATGGATGGATGGATGGATGGATGGATGGACGGGTGGACGGACGGGTGATCGGACGGGTGGACGGATGGATGGGTGGACGGATGGATGGGTGGATGGATGGATGGATGGATGGATGGATGGATGGATGGATGGATGGACGGATGGACAAGGTTCTCACATGGGCTGTGGGCTGTGTGGCACCTGGAGCTGGATGGATGGATGGACGGACGGGTGGATGGATGGATGGGTGGATGGGTGGATGGATGGATGGATGGATGGATGGATGGATGGATGGATGGATGGACAAGGTTCTCACATGGGTTATGGGCTGTGTGGCACCTGGAGCTGGATGGATGGATGGATGGATGGATGGATGGATGGATGGATGGATGGATGGACGGATGGGTGGACGGACGGATGGGTGGACGGATGGGTGGACGGGTGGATGGATGGATGGATGGATGGATGGATGGATGGATGGATGGACGGACAAGGTTCTCACATGGGCTGTGGGCTGTGTGGCAGATGGATGGATGGACGGACGGATGGATGGATGGATGGATGGATGGATGGATAGATGGATGGATGGATGGATGGATGGACAAGGTTCTCACATGTGCTCACTGTTAAACATCACTGAATACCACAGGGCAGATGTGCAACAAAATGGTTTGGTAGGGACACATCAAAAACTGTGTGAGGAAGGAAATAAAAGATCATGAGAGCAGCAGGATGCACAGTAGTAACAGAGTTAGTGTTTGTAAAGGAATCAAGTTTAAAAAGCTGAAAGACTCTGGTTTAGACAGGTGGATTTTGTACTACAAATGGGGGGAAGAGCCTCATCGAAGGGGCAGGGACTCCAAATGGCCAGCATCTGCCCAGTGCCTGTCAGAGCTTGCAGAATACTTTGCCTTTGCTTTGTTGTTCTTCCTGGAGGAGTGCAAGGTGTACTGAGAGGCCTGGGGCTCACATTCCCACATTCCCACTGTCTCCTGCCCGTGCCCACAGCTGATTCCTGCCCTCCCCAGGCTCCCTCTGCTGGGCCCTGCTGGTTCCAAGGGAAGCATTTAGCTGCCAGTCATTGCAACACCTGCAACTTTCTGCCTTAGTGAACGATTCAACAGTGTTTATGCTCAAGTTTGATTAGTAAGGATTTATTTATTGTAATTTAGTTAAAAAAACCCCTCTTTTGGAAAGAAAAAAAGCCATAAAAGACCACTTGACAAAAAAGTTTTCCTTTTAAAAACATAGAAGACTGAAGAATTTAAACTGGAAAAGAAATGGAGCTGTAGTAAGAATGGAGATTTATGATAGAAAACCAGATTTAAAAAAAAATTTCTAGAATTAAATGAAAATTTGCTTTTTGTCTTTCTCCAGTTTTTCTGTTCACTTGAGTGAATTTGTACTGGGGTCAGAGGCTTGACTGGTGCTTTATTAAGTACATTACATGGCCCTGCAAATGGAATTGAAGACCTGTAAAAAAATCCATATAGTAAGTCTATTAAATTTTTTACTAATATGGCCATAAGGAACCCAGAACTAAAATCAGACCTCACATTTTGATTAATTGTGTGGCAAATCAAAGGAGAAAGTGAAAAATGACCTTCACTGAGTATGCTTTGCTTCCCCTGTGGGAACGAGAAGAATCAAATGATGATTTATTTTTTCCTCTCCCTCTAAGTGGAAAGAAGAACATTCACGCAGAGACGAGGTTTTTTGTAGCATCTGAGAAGTAATTTTGTTTTCTTGTGGAAGAACACTTTAGATTGGAACGCTTTATATTAGACAAGAGGCTTTATTTTCAAGATGGGGCAGTTTTGGATAGAGGATGAGGTCACCTAACTACTGGGGAAGCAGTTTGGTTGCTTTCCCTGACTACTCAAAAATGGTTCTTGTGTCATTACAGCTCATGTCCAGAAGGAAGAGGGGAAGGAACAAGGAAAGGGGAAGAAGAGAACTACGATATTCATATTTTTTGTGACTGATCTGGGAAACAAAACTGGCTGTTCATGTGAAGATCACACACCATAATTGCTTATGCTGTGATTCCGTGTTCAGCTTGAACTGATCAATATATCAATAACCTGAAAAATGAGTAAGTTCACTTGACTCTATTCAGTTATAACTCTTAAAATTCATATTTGGTGCAGCCATATTTATAAGAACTGTAGAGGTAAATCATAAAGCAAGGAAATGGTGCTTCAAAGGTAACAATAATGGTTATACCACAGGCTGCTGTGGACCAAGTCAGAAAGAATCACATAACAGGGAAAAATATTCCATAAAAAGCAAGGCCAGTTATGGTCCTGCTTCTCACTTTCATGTGGCATTACTCAGCTTGCAGAATTCTTACTGCAGGATTTTGTTGATCCAAACAAGAGCCTGCCTGTGGGGCTAGAGAGGTTCTTAAGGGTTCAAGAAAAAGGGGAGCATCAGTGAGGAGGATTTGGCACTGGAAGTTACCTTCCTTTGGTTTTATTTGATTTCCAGTGTCTTAGACATAGCTGTGTTCTGTTTTCAGCTTGTCCCGTGGTCCTAGAGAGAGCAGCTGGGAGCTGGGCTGGCTGCTCAGGATGCTCCTCTGGGAAGTGTGCTTGGAAAGGCACCTCACTGAACTGCTCTCAAACATCAGTTTGAAGTCTCATAGGCCTGGGATTGGGACTCAGGCACTGCTGGCTGTGCATACACAAGTGAAGACAAAGCTTTGAAATGGTAATTTGTATCTTAAAAAGTCCCTGTCCACTGCTTTATCTGCAAGACAGAACTTTGTTATTCCAAATGAGAAATTTGTGATGCCAAATAATAAAAGCTTACAGAAAAAAAAAAAGTCAAATATCCTAAAGACATTATTTTCTTTGGAAAAAGTACAGTGGAAGTGTATATTATCTCTTTTCTTAAAAAAAAATACAGAAGAAGAAATTTGAAAGTACAAATTTAAAAGGCCAATTAAATTTTTCTAATCTGCTCTACTAATGAATAATTGCTTAATGTTGCCATATATTGTCTATTGATCTGATGTTTATTAAGAAATTGTGCTTGCAGCATTGCTCTCTGTATAAGCTGGCATGAATCATGTCATTAGAAATATTTTGATTCATTCCAGCTGCATCAGATTTTTTGTTCTGAGAAGTACTGGGCATCTTATTGGAAAAATTTGAATAAAGATGAGGTACTAGGTACTAGGTACTTACTAGTTCCAGAGAAGCTAATGAAAATTAAATTAGCTTATCATCAGAAAACAAGGCTTTCTTTTTATTAGAAAGGAAATATTGCATATATGTGTGTTAAGTGCAAGAGAAATGTTATACAATGGTTTTTTCAGAGCTAACCAGTGGAATACTTTTCCATAGCTTTACAGAAAGAAACATGATCAAGTATCCCAGAGCACTCTTAATGAGTCTGTTGAGAAACTATTTACGTGTCCTTATGGGTTCTGTTTGAATGTGCTTGTACATACCTGAACAATTTTAAGAAATTATCAAGCTGTACTTTATAAATGAGACATCTTCCTAGATATTACAGTGTTTCCTCAGTCAAAAAGGCAATATTATAATGTGCACAGAATGAACCTCATCATGCATGGAATATCTCTCACTGAACAATTCCCAAAGACATATCTTGTTCTACATTTTTCATGTAGAAAATGAACATTTTCATTTTGGTGCATATGACTGTCAGAAATTATGATGTTGTTCACTAGGTACTTATTTTTTAAAACTTTTTTTTTTTCCTCCCAGCCTGTATAGCATTATTTCAATGAAAAATTCAAGATGCCATGGCACAAGACAAATGCCACTTATGCAGCTGATGTCAGATGTAAGAGGTAACTGAAACAAATTCCTTTAAGCTGCATTACAACTCTCCTTGTCTTTCCAAAAGAGCAAAGTGTACTGTAAGAGTCAGGTTTTGTTGCTTCAATCTCTCTTGATAATGATTCTAATTAGTGTTGTGATAATTAGATACAGATGGTTTGCAGGTGGGGAATGCCAGGCTTCATCTTTTCTAAATTGCTCAATGTGTCACCTGTTTGACAAAATAAAGAAGCTGTGGGGCCTGTTGATGTAACTGAAAGACTCCACATAAATTCCACTGGTTTTTGATCTTAATAGCTACTTCACAGAGCAACTAGTGTAGCAGTGGATATATTCAGAACTGTGTGCAAACATCACCTCCAGGAGAGATGTCTGCCTAGACAAGTCATTTTATGTGATCTTCCTCTGATTGGACCATTTCTCTTCTGCCCTTAGTCCTGGGGAAAACCCTTCCTCATCCGCATCCTCCTCTTTCACAAATTGATACATCACTTGGTCCAAAAGGCTGAGTGATGCATAAAAATCCTCTTCAGCAGAGCTCCTCATTGAAATAGCTTGGCATTCTATGTACCTTTTAGATCCTTAAATCAGTGACTTTATTTTACTGGTTGGGATGTTCTGTGTATTGGTGGTGATAGAATTCCAATGAGATTTCCACTGTCTCTGAAGGCAGGGGGAGGAAGAAGACTGAAAGCTGTTGTATCTGAGTCCTCACTTCATTTCCCAAGACAAAACAATTTCCATTTTAGCTGTGTTTTATGCAAAAGAAATGTTTTCAGATATGTTGTTTATCAGATGTGAATTTATAAACAAGGTAGAGTAGGAGAGAGGAATTGCCATCCAGAGTTGGCTGCATTTCTTGTAAGGCTGTCAGTGATCTAGAAAATATAAACCCAGCCCTCGTGTACCTCCAGGCTTCTATTCAGGGCACTTCTCAGATTTACCAGAAAAGGTTTCCTGTTGTAAAATGGCATTTAAAAAGTTAGTTTCATTTTCTAGAAAGTAACCTGATTAAGCTTTGCAATATTGATTTATATTGTTTGTTTTGTCATCTTTTTTGTATCCAAAATTGCCACTGCCTGGAAGACCAAACTTTGCAGAATTCATTGGTGTATGATTCAGCATGGCCTTTAAACCTCAGCATTGCATTGTTCCTTGTTAGTGTGGGCTGGCAGGATCCAGCTCTTTGGCAGTGAAATCACTCCTTGGTACCAGCAAAGAATACTTAAAAAGGAGGAAGAAAATTCTTTAAATGACTGTTAAATACCTATGACATGATTATTAAGTGCTTGCAGTATCCTATAAAGACAGACATGGAATGTTGAAAGTCTGTCTCCTGGATTTTTCCCTTAGGAACTGAGCCATCTACCACCATCCCTACTGGTATCTGAATGCTAAAAATGCTGCTCAAGAAATGGATTTCAGTCCCCTACTGCAGCTCAATGCATTTAACTTCATATTAGCACACAGAGATTTGTTGAATAGTATTTATCTCTGCTAAGCTCTTTGTCTTTCCATATTCTAAGATGAGTTTTTGTTTGAACTGAAATTGCCTTGGTTGTGATGTTTTGAACTTTTTATATTGCAAAGCCCTTTTTTCCTTGTTTGCTGTTTTATATAGGAGATAATTTTGTCTTGATTACCCACTTGATATGGCAAAATACTCTTGTCACAGGGTAATCAGGTCCAAGGAGGGTCTTGACCCAAGATGGTATTTCTGCCACAAGGCAGTGTTTAAACACATGGACTTCTCATTAGATATTCATGTCACATCCACCAGGACTGTCACCTTTGGATCAAGAATGAAATTCAGTTCTGGCTGCAGATAATGACTTCCTTACCAGGAAGAACTGAGAGATCAAAGATCAGAAGTCAAAACTTGTCAGATACTTTTCCTTCTGTATTATTCCTTTTTCCCTCTTTGCTGTTGCAAATACCAAGAAATTATGCAAATTGAGCTGCATTTATACAACTTTATAGAAATCAAGCATATTAAACATTTCAGAAGTTTAGATAATGCCAGGTATTAACACAATCTAAAGAATAGAATTATTAAGAAACATGTATATTGTTCCTTGATTTACCACGAACTTTCATTCACTTCTATGAGACTGTCTCCTGTTTTTCCTGTTGTTATAATATAAATTCTCCATGCCAGGACTCTCTTACCTGGATGTCTGTGATGTGCACATTGCTGTGACATAGCTCTGCCCGGGCCAGACAGCTTGTGGGTGTGTGTCCTGTGTGTCTGTCCATCTGTCTGTCTCACTGGGAGCATTGCAGCCAGAAACTCACTATGAGTTCTTTGGGTATTTATTCAGCTCCTTGAGAGGTTTTGCAGCTTGCAGTGAGGGGTCTGATCCTGTAGCTACTTTGCTGCTGGTGCCTAAGCAGCCTGCACAATTTCATTTAACAAAGCTCTCAACTTACCAATGTATGAAGTCTAGACCTTGCTTATTGTTGTGTACTTAATAAAGAGGAGTTATATCCCAGGCTTAGGTGGATGGAAAATTTGGGCTTTTATTGCAGATTCAGTAGTCCCTCTTGCAGAGTAAATGTCAATTCATATTGTGGATTTCTCTGCAACAGCTATGAAACCACAGCTTTTTCAGTCCTTGAAACAGACTAAACTGATATAAGTCCGTACTTGGGGATGTGTTTATTATTTGAAATAAAAATATTGTTTGGGCTTTTTTGCATTTTATGAATAGGGTTATATGAAGGGTTTTTAAATGTCTATTTATATTATCACAAATACTTTTCCATTTACTCTCCCTCCACAATACTGAGAATATATTATTCCTCCAACATAGAGGTTTTTCCAAGGTTAAAGGAAAAGTTAAAAATAACTGTCTTTAAAGCATTCTCCATTATGGTGCAAGGTGGTCCAGGAAGACACCATTATCCTTGGAAAATGTACAAGCTTAAAAATAAGCATTGATTTGGCAGGAGTTATAACCTAGTTTATTTTATCTTGTACTAAATTTCATTGTGCAGCTGGCTGATCAGCTGTGTCCTGATGATGCCTGAGAGGCACAGTGCTGTGCTGTGGACCATATTTCCATCTTTTCCTTGACTCTCCTCATTCTCTTTTAGAATTCTCTTTTAGCTCCTGAGGGACAGAGAAATGGCTATCCTTTTGTTTTGGAATGAATGTGACTCTCCTTGGACTCCCACACAGGAACTAGACATTAGAGGATCTAACACAGTGATGTCAAAAACCCTGTAAACCTCCTAATTAGACATGTCTTAAGTGTGAAACAATCAAACTTGGGGTTCTGCCCACCTCCCAGGAGTCGGCAGAGAGGGAAGCTGCTGTTTCACCACTTCATTATCACCCAGTGCACTGAATAGGAAAACTCTGATGTCACCCAGTTGCTATGGCAACACCATCCTTGCTTATCTCTGTTTCTCTGGCAACAATCCCTTACTTTCTGCTATATTCACACTCTCTTTGTTACTATAAAATTCCCTCATTGTGGTTTATATATTCACTGACATCAGGTCATCCCTTAGACTTGGGCTATTACTTACTTATACAGAGGATTACTGGACTTCTATCATTTCTCATTAATTTTGGTAGGTTTTGAATCTGGAAAGGAAAACTAAGCCATAGGCTTTAGAGAGGCATGGTAAATTCAATTTATTTTATAGTCTGTAGGATACATTTCAGGCTGTAGGGTCTTTGTTTCATTTGGGAATTACCTGGTTTGAAGTTAGAGACCTGGGAGTCCTTGGGAGAGTTTAATGTCTGTGTTCCAATTGACTGTTCTCCCTCAAAAGCAGATCAAATGCACAATCTGAAATCACAAAGTACTTGAGGAAAGCAGCCAGAAGTGGTACTTATGGGCTGGGATTCTGCGAAGGGTTCCAATGAATGTAGAATCAATTACAAGATAGGAATCTTTATACAGGATGTGTAACATTTTAAGTTGGAAGAGACCTCCAGAGTTCCCCATCTGTTCTAACCCCTTGATCAAAGCATATTGAGTTAGATCAGGCTGCTCAGAAAAAAATCTCAGCTCGTTGTTGAACACCTTCAAGGATGGAGATTCCATAAACTCTTGGTGTGATTGTCCTAGTATTGGATCCATCTGATTTTTTAAAAAAACTATAAAAAAAGGAATTTCCACTCTTCCAGTGTCCTACTGTTGTGCACCTCCAAGAAGAGTCTGTGTCCTCTTTGCTTCCTCCTACCAGGTCCTTGTGTCCCTGGCTATCACAGTGACCCTCCACTGAGCACTCTGCGGTGTGTCTGGTCCTGCAAAGCCACAGCTGGACACAGAACCCCACATTCAGACTCACAAGTACCAAATAAAGAGGGAGGGGAAACCTTCCCTGGACCTTCCAGCTCCCTCAGCCTGGGCTGGAGGAGGCTTGTTTTCTTCTGCAAGGGTGTGTTTGTCACTTGTGTTCACCTCTGCATCCACCAGGATGCCCAGGTTTCTTCTGCAGAGCTGCTTCCTGCTCAGTCCCAGCTGTATTGTTCATGTTCTGACTGCATTCCATGTGGGCCATTCTTCACTGTGAGGGCAGTGAGGCACTGGAACATGTTGTCCAGTGAAGTTGTGGATGCCCCATCCTTGGAAATGTTCAAGGTCATGTGGGATGATCTTTGAGCAACCTGGGTTAGTGGAAGGTGTCCCTGCCCATGGCAGATGGTTGGAACTACAACAACAACAAAATTGGTTCTTTAATGTCCCTTTCAACCCAAACCATTCCATGGTTTTATGAAAAAAATCGCACTTGATTTTGTTGAACCTTAGTGTTCATGTCACCACATTTTTCCATGCTCCCCAGGTTGCTCTCAAAGGCAGCCCTGCACTCCAGGGAACCGACCCTTGTCTGTGCTCACCCACACACTTGCTGAGAATGCCTTCTGTACAGTCATCCAGGTTGTTAATGAAGATATTCCACAGATCCCTGGGGATCTGTTGATGTTTGCGACTGGCTGCCAGCTGGACCTTGTGCCTGGCACTCAGACCATACAATTTTCAATGCACGTTGCTGTCCACTCACCCAGCTGGCAAGTCACTAATTGGGGATAAGGAGTCTGTCAGCCCTTGATAAAGTGGAGATGTACAACATCCACAGCTCTTGTTCTCAGTAGCTGTCACCCCATCCTCCTGAGCTGTGATTTGAACAGGCATGCTTAGCCTGCTTAAAGCCTGTACTACTAGGGACAGACAGTGTGATTCAGAATCAGAAGATGAAAAAACTAGGAAAGGTCTACTTATTTCTCTCCCCCTCTATATATTGTTTTTTAGTTACAATGGAGGATCTTCTTCAAGCAATGAGGGGAATCAGAGAGGAGGAAATAAAGAGGGGGAAAAATTAATACAAACAATTTTCAGAACAAGTTAAATTCTTTTCTTTCTATGGCTAGTAGGTTGATAACAATGTTCCATAGCTGAGTATTAATATTCATGATGAACTATTGAAAATTAACTAATTTGGTTGCTGAAGAGGAGGTAAAGAATCTTGATATTATTTTGGTCATCTCTTCCCAAAGATTCATTTGAACAGAGTTATAGAAAAAATACCTTTGCCAACATTCTTTTGAGTCTTTCATGTAAGTATTCCTGTTCATTTCAGTGAAAATTTATCAGTTGGTATTCTAAAAGCAGACTTGCAACTTGCATTGCATTGTGTTTCCATGGAGACAGACATGTTTATGTTCATGTAATACATGGCAATATTAATCACTGGAGATATAAACTGACTATTCCTAAAGTTCTTATCCACAGCTTTTACATTAGCTCTTTTCAGATTTATGGATTGATGGATACTGCATATTTATGTTGTGTCAGCACTGGAGCAGTTTATCATTTAACACTTATCTCACTGAAGAGTAATATGTTCTCTCCATATTAGGTAATTTTTGAAACACTTGTATATAATAACATCCATTCTCTATAAATTTATAAAGACAAATTTGAAAGAGCTTCAAAACTGATTGCTTCCTTTTAGGCAGAGAAACTACTTTGTCATTTCTATTATTATTGCTCTGTGATGTTTCAGTATTCTGTCATTGTCTGAACGACCACTGCAGCCCTATGGTGGTGTAGAGGGGATACAGAATCACAGAATGATTTAAGCCAGCAGTGCCAAGGTCACAGCTAAACCACAGCCCTGAGTGCCACATCTGTGTCTGCTAGGTACCTCTGGGGATGGTCATTCCACCACTTCCCTGGGCAGCCTCTACCAGTGCTTGACAACCCTTTCAGTGAATAATTTTCCCCTAATATCCAATATAACCTCTTCTGATGCAACTTGAGACCATTTCCTCTTGTCCTTTTGTTGTTACCTGGGAGAAGGGGCCAACTCCCACTTCACCAAAAACTCCTGCCAGGAAGTTTTAGAGAGCAATAAGGTCCTCCTGAGCCTTTTCTCCAGATTAAACTCCCCCAGCTCTCCCATCAGACTTCTGCTCCAGCCCCTTCCCCAGCTTTGTGGCCCTTCTCTGGACATGCTCCAGCCCCCAATGCCTTTTACAGAGAGGGGCCAAAAATGAAGCCAGTGTTTGAGGTGTGGCCTCACGAGTACCCAGCACAGGGGGCAATCCCTGCCCTGGTCCTGCTGGCCACACCACTGCTGATACAAGACTCAGTGAAACAGAACCAAAAAGGAAACAAAAAAAATCTGTCTGATATTGTTGACACTGTGTCTATCAAGTCATAATGAGCATTTGAAGTCATCCAGCTACTAATGGGACAGATTAATATAATTTTTCCTTTAAGCTCCTCCCCATGTAACAGACTCTATTTTTCCAACTTTCTTTATGGAATTAGAGATTTCCAAGAAGCTAGTTAAATATGGGCTGGATTTTCTTCCTGATGAGCTACTTTTTGGGGCTTTTTTGGGATATTCCTGTGTTTGTGCCAATTTCTCTTACTGGTTTATCATCACTGATACTGGTTGAGACATTAAGGATATGTTTGTATCCAATTGCTAGAGCTATTAAATGTAATATTTCAATGACTACTCTAGACCCTGTCTCAGGGCAAGTTTTATTGAACTTTTGATGTCATTCTATTCAGGAAAGGCACTTAGCACTGCACCAAAGGACTGCTAGTGGGAGAACATTAGAACTGTCATCCAAGTGTAGTCCTGTACCTCTCCACCCAGTGATCTTCACCCTGCTGTACCCACAGGATTTAACAGAGGAGACAGAGTGACTGAAGCATATCAAGTTGAGCATTCAAAGTTGAGTTTGTACCAAAGAAAATAAGCTGCTGTCTATGTGACAAGGAGCCTGGAGAGGAACAGGGGAGATATTGTCTAGTCTGAGACATTAATTGAACATTTGCTTTGAAATAGGAAAAAAAAAAAAGGAAAGTAAGATTAATCCAGGGAGAATGCAGGGACAATTGTCTCTGGCATCCAGGGCTTGGCTTTTTAAAAATAATTACAAAAAGGAAATAAATCTGATTCTTGCCTATTGCATTTTATGACCCTTATGTGTTAGTCATTGTTTTTGAGTTGGGAACAGAAATAATAGTTGAGAAGCAAGCAGAATTTATAGTTCTGAACAGCAGTCTTGACAGTTTCTCAATAAAAAGTAATTCAACAAATTGCCAACAGTTTTCCTGATCAGAGTACATAATGCAACAGTTAAGTGACATCAGGCTCAGCAGGCAAGTAATCAGCATCCAGCACATAATGATCTCTGAAATTTGGTGTGTCTGCTCTGTCACATGGGCAATTGGTGTCATCCCATGTCAGTTTGGTTCCTTGCCCTGCAGCAAGACTTTTGAATGTAAAGATCATCTTACAGGAAAAATAAATGAACCAATCACTACTCAACCACCCTTATTCTTGCCACTTGTGATTAAAAGAACCTGAGAATTTAAAGTACAGCTTAGAACTTACCTTTGTAATTCATGTTACCATGAGTTACATTTCTTATCAGAAACTTTTGAAGTATTTATTCAGTCTATGAATTTTGTGTTTTGCTGGTCTGAGTAGCAAAAAGAGTACATTCTGGTTAATTGAACTTCCTCACTTGTTTTTCCCTCTTTTTCTCATGTATAAAAGATGTCTGTGCAATTTAACACTGTCTTAGATTTTAGTTTGTGGTATATGTGGTATATTTCAGATTGGTTTTGCTTTGGTTTGTTTCCTTGAGTCTTTTTTTTTCAAAGGTCAATTACCATGACAGTGGGATTTTTTCATCCTGGAGGAGCATTTAAACAGAGTTGCATTTCTATAGCTATACATAAATTATAAAGCATTACTTAATTATTGCAGTGTTATGCTGCTTTTTAATTTCCCAGCATATTGGGACACCAAATAAAAGGTGTTCAGGATGTGTCTTGATGTGCAATATTAAAGCCAAGTCATTGTCACATTTGTGTGTCTTCAGTTGTTGGGTACTTCAGTATCCCTGCTGTGCTTTGCAGAGCATCTGAGCAGGTCTTCATGCACCATCTTTCTCTGTCCACAAAGAAATGCTATCACTTGAAGTGGTGTTTGCTCTTTTTGTGTCTTGGAAAGTTTTTCTGCTGTCCAGCTGTCTGGCTTTAAGTTAGCCAGGTGCTTTCACAGACTTGCTTTACAGCCAACATAGAAGACAGAGAGGATCTGAATGGTGATTAAGACCTGATTCAGGCTTCCTCTCCAGATGATCCTCATTTTCCATGAATGCTGCAGGAGTCTGGGGAGATTGGCAAGCCATGTGAAGAGCCAAAATAGTGCCGTGAGAGTATTTTCTTCCTTTACTGCATGTTAGACCTGAAAGCATCTTCAAACCTCTCTTTGGCTGTACAGATGGTCTCAGAGCTGCATTTCAGCTCCCTCTGGTGAAAGGAAAGAGGTGTGAAACACGAGGGCTGGCTGGGGAAATAGCTGCTGGTGAATAATTTATAGGACTCTCCCTTGGTTTTTTTTACGCAATTATGACTGCTCCTCTGAATGTGTGTTCAGGTTGTCTGACTGGAGGATTGTGTTCCTCAGTGCAGAGGAGTTGCATTCTACAATTGCTTGCTCTTGTCTTCCATGTGTTTTTCAAGCTGTTGGCTTGATACAGGTGAATTTTTAGTTACTCTTCGTGTAAATACACCCAAATGTCTGAAAATGGTGTAAACCATCAAGGTGGCATTTTATAGCTACTGTGTATTTTAGACCACATCATACTATTCCTGTTACTTCAGCTTTTAGTTAGAAAAGCGTAACTGTTGAGAGAAAATGTGTTATGTAATGCCATTTTTGTTTGGCAACATGGAAAGCCAAGACAATTAACTTGTGGCACCTCCTTTACAGAGTTTGTGTAGCTGCTTTTTTAAAATACTTGGGTGAGACTGGGCATATAAAGCATTTTTTAATATGCTTCAATCTTGTAAAAAAGGAAATTTAAAAAGAAGAACAACCAAAGTTACTGTTGATAAATTGCTAGAGATGGCTGGATGGATCAAATGAAAAAGATTTGCTGGTGAAAATATGTGGTCATTTAGGTAGCAAAACCAGCTGCAATGTGGTCTGTTTAGAGGAAGAAAGGAAGGGAAGATAGGAGGTAGAAAACCCTGCTGCTGATTCAGCACATGGCACTCAAATGTGACAAATTTACTGTGAATTTTCACTTTCTAGGTCAGACCGAATCACTTGGCTGGGTTTTGTTTGCACATCTTGTTGGTGACCTGCTGCTTCCATTTAACACATACTGTAGAATGCACTTTAAAAAATATAACAGTTTTCCATCTGCTGTTCTCACAGCAGACTTTATAGCCCTGTCATCTACTTGCATCTTCCAGAGAAAAGCAGTTGTCTGCAATCTTTTCTACGTGTCAGTGGTGTCAGAAGTATCTGCTTGGGTCTCTTTTTCTCTCCCATAAGGCTTGGGCAGCACAGGCATCCTGAAATCATCTCCCCTTTTGTGGCTTTTGGGATTTTTAAGGCCTATTTACTGATCAAGGAAAAGCAGTGTTAAATGCTTTTATTACCAAATGGCTCTGATAGTAATTCCTGCTGTGGAAAAAGCATCACATGCTTAAGCATAGAATGCATTTGTGAGGGAGCAGGTGCCCACAGTTTGTTGGTACACAGAACACGTGAATGCCTTTGCATGCTGATTTTAGCATCTTTTGCTCCTTTGTCTGTTTATGCAATGCTGATGCACAACACCCATTTTATATTATTCCAATGTTTTTATCAGTTTCTACATAATCTTTTAATGATGTTGACTTATAAAAGTGTCAGTCATATATTCTTAGTAACACAGCAAATGTTAAACATTCAATTTCAACTTCTTTACTAGGGTCTTTTCCGAAGAATTATTATAACCTACTTGTTTAGAAAATAAATTTTTATTTTAAGTGGCTTGACAAACTTGGTAGTAATCCCTTGTGGTTCAGTGTAACGGCAGCCATATGGAACTATAATTTCCAAGTCCCACAGATCTAATTTAGTTTTATGCTGTGTTGGATTACATGTCAAAATTATCTTCATGCCATCTGTAAGACTTCTTACATTCTGAATTGCTTTATTGTAGTTTTACTGTAGTGCTTGCTATCTAGAGATTCCTTCTTTACTTCAGTTACTGATGTTTGATTTCTTAAAGGTCCAAGACAGCTTAATTTTTCCCATATTGTGTCTGGTAGGTCAGCCTCTAGGAATCTCCTGAAAAACCAAAATGACGTTAGAGATGAGTTAATGTGTATGTAAGTGAGTGTGGTAAACCCCAGGAATTTATTTGGTTTAGCTTCATCACTTGAGAGTTCTGTTTTCCTTTGTTTGTACTTGCAATACACGGAGATCTTTTCCCTTTCATGCTTAATTGCTGGGCCTTTCCCACTGAAAATGCCTCCTGAGGACACTTACACATACTGAGGTGCTGGACTTGCTGAAAGGGAAGAAATGTGAGGAGAAAGAGGAAAGAAGTGAATAGCTGTTAAATAAAAAGTTAGCTGCTTTACATGTTATTTTTGGGTACCAAAAGAGGAAGATTTTCTAAGCCTAATAGGTGGCAGGTATGGTTTTTGTATCCCTCAGTTTTGCCTTATTTGCACAGTCTTTTATTATTTTACACAGATGCCCCTGGTCCTCCACTGGAGTTCATCACTGACTTTGCAACCTGCCCCTGCCTGTGTGTGAGGACTTGTCCTTGTGGTCAGAGGC
The DNA here is from genome assembly GCF_036417665.1 of Passer domesticus. NCBI lineage: Eukaryota > Metazoa > Chordata > Aves > Passeriformes > Passeridae > Passer > Passer domesticus. Next base: position 13,084,207 of record NC_087485.1, on the reverse strand, counting down.
TGGGCAGGAGGTTGCATTCTTCTCTGTGGAAGTGCTGCAAGCTGTGCAATCACCTCAGAACACACTGGAAGGGGAAGAGTGAGAAAATCACAACAGCATCTCAAGTGGCAGCTTAGGAGATGGTTTAATTCTCTGTTCATGGTCAAGCTTTTTTGTCCATCAAATCTTTGTCTTGTGTTCTCTTTCCATTTCAGCATCCTCTGTCAGAGCTCCATTGAAAATGTGAAGCATATCAGCATACTAAGTGAGCAGTGACCTGCAGCACTAACATGGCAATAGGACACCTTCTACCCCTTTAGCTTATGTTACAGTCTTTTTTTCTTTCCCTTTTTATATCTCTTATTTTCCATGTGGACTAGTAAGCAAATTCATAAAGGGAGTACATCTTGCTGTGTGCTTTTACAGTATTTGATACTGTGGGTCAGATGTCAATTACTGGTCTTGGAGGCAGTTATAGCATGAAAAAAATAAAATATAACATTTATCCTCCATGCTATTTACATTTTTTGGATGATTTTTTTTTTCTGAGGAAGCAGTTAAGAGCAAAAGTCAAAGATATCTCTCTGAGGTATGTGGCTTGGTAATATTTTCATACTACTTTTCTCTTTGCCAGCAGATCTACAGACATCTTGATTCCATCAGGTCTTGGTGGTGCTGTTGATGCTGTCACTCCCAGTGTTCATGTTTTGGGGGTTTGTTTCTCTGTGGGTTTTTGCTTGTGCGTCAGCTTTAATTTAAAGACACTATTTTAAGTTATAGCTGTAAGACAAATAGCAACTTGTGGTTCTGGATGGGTTATTTTTCTATTGCAGCAGATATGAAGTATTGGCTGCTGTAGGAATTCAGTCAGGATCTCTTGCTGTTGACATTGACTTCACACTGCCTTCAGAAAAGTGATTTTGTACATGTAATATGTGGATGCAATTTATTGTCTGAAAATGATAATAAATAGTTTCAACTATTTTTAGATCAACAAAACAAAATAGGCCATGACTGCCACAAAGAGAGGTTGCTTGCTTCCTGCCAGATATAGTTTATAGTAAAACTAACAGCATTAAAAATGTAACACATGGAGGCACCTCAGCCTGTGTAGTGAGTTTTAATGATACATGTTAATAACAAGATCAATAACCTCTGTCTTGGGTTCTACCTAAACTGAAACTCTATACTAAAACTGTATGAGGAGAAGTCTAAGCCTTGTCATCAATATTTAGGCCTATGCGTTCCATCTCCTGCTTACAGCCCTTCGAGTTTCCTTTCTGGGTGGTGTTCCTGAAGAAAAGTGAGTCAGTGTAAGATGTGCTCTGGGGAGTTTTCTTCACCCTCCCACCCTGGAGTCTGCTATCAGCTGTATCTTTAGCATGGCTTTTGTGAAATCCTTCATTTTGCAGTATTTTGGAGAGGTTACAATGACAAGATAGACCAGGGCAGGCAAAATAATGTGGTCATTTAGAGAATTTGTAAAAATTTTATATGTATATAAGTGCATCTTGTAATAGTTAAATCAGAGGTGCAAACCCTAAACTTTCTTTGTTTAATCCTGTCTTTGTTTTGGTAAAAATGATAAATGAAGCTTTTCAAGGCAGGTTGCTCTCTGAAATGAATGTATCCATGGAAGTGGATATGGATACTGGTTTTATTCTTTCAGACAAAATATAAAATCCTGCTGCACAAAAGAAATGTCAGAATATATGGGATATTTTTAAACACTTCAGATCCTGAGAATGGATCCAGCTTTATTAGACTGATAACATTTGCAGGGATACTGAAATCCATTGACTCTCATTTGATAGTTGCATTTGTCTGCAATTATGTTGGTATAAAACTGCCATAACTTACATGGGTCATCATCATCATTATTAGTGATTCTCAGTATCTACTTTCTGTTATTTCATGTTTTATTAAATACTGAACTTAGTACAATTCTTAGGGCTATCCTTTTTTACTGTTTCAGCTACAGTCAAAGTAGATGTTTCATCTGAAAATGTGAGCTTTAATCACTATCTCCAAATAATAGTATTTATTAAGAACAAACTTGATCTTCAAAATCAGCACCTAGTGTTAGAAATATCAACCTAAAAATGCTTTACAAATGTATGTAGTCTTGAACTTACAGAGAGATGTATAAGTTCCTGCCTTGCTGAAATAGCTCATGTCCTTAGTTTTAACAACCTGTTGATGGGATGCTGTTCTGTTAGCTACAAAGGGGCTAAAAGGTTTCTCCCTCTGCCCAAAAGGGTTTTTATATTTTAGTGAGAGAAAATTAATTTTTAATATGCTTTGCCCCATCAGGTCACCTGTATCACCCAGGACTACTTTTTCCTGACAAATGTAGTTACATTTCAGGGACTCAGTGGGATTTGTTGAGCTTGAGCTACATGTGTCTCTAGAACCAAAAGGGATGTGTTTGAAAGAGCTGAGAGAACGGGCAGATGTTGTTGCAAAGCTTTTGTCTGTTAGATTTGCCAAGCTGTAGATATTGGGAAGGTTGGAGACTGGGGGGGTAGGAACAGGTTGCCCTGAAAGGTTGAAAATCTCTGTCTGGGAATTTTTCTGACCTGTTTACACACAGATCTAAGCAACCTAGTCACAATTCAATGCTTCTCCTGTTTCAAGAAAAATGTTGGACTTAGATCCCATGCTGAGGTCCCCTCTGACCTGAAAGATTCTAAGAAAACAGATTTGTCCTGATTTGGAATGTTCAGGGGAAGATGTTGGATTTTTTTCTTCACTCCTGAGATAATTGTGTTTTATTTGGTAACTTCTTTCTACCAATAATAAAAAAATTGAAGCCAAACAGAGTTATTAAAACATGGTATCACTTCAAAATTTTGCTTTATCTGTTTGTCTTCTGGTAAATCTTTTGGGTGTGGGGGTTTTTTGCCCCTATTTACTGGATTATTTAGGCAAAGGAAGATCTTGGTGCTGTCTCAGATTTCTATGATTTGTAAAAGCCATATGTGTACAGGGATATCTAAATGCAGATTAGGTACAAAACAAGCTTTGAAAGAGCAAGAGAAAACAATGAATACATAAGTGTGGATTTGAGAAACTACTCTCCATTCTTGCTTAACAAGACAGGGCTGAGAAATAATCCACCAGCAATATTTTGTTAAGAGAATTATGAAGACTGCATTCTGGGTGGTTTTAATGTCCCAACATGAATTTACTGACTTTCAGAGAACAATTGAAGATATTTGGAGTTGCAGAAGCTAGACACTTGCTAGGGATATATCTTTACACATACATGTGTAAAGAGTGAAACAAAAGCATATACTCTTCACTTCTTCTTGTTTATTAATCAACACACATTTTCCCAATGCATTGTATGAGCTATCAAGGTTTCATCCATAAATTTTCTGAAGGCAGGAAAATTCTTGGGCATTACAGGGGAGTAAAGAGAACCTGTGCTTCAGAAAGTGTGTATTTTAGGTTTTTGACTGAATAACACACCTTCTGCTTATTTTGAGAACCTTGTTAATGTTTTTTGCTGGCCTAGGATCAGATAGCTGTTTGCAAGATCTTGAAGCTATTGATTAAAAATGCCTTCCCTGCGTGTGCCTGCATTACCCTTGTGGCTAAAGGCATTACTGACTCACAGCTGTCATCACTGCTCACTCTCATTTCCTCCTGCCATTCACACAGTTCCCATGGCTCTCTTATAATGTGTGACCTCTGGGGTTCCAGCATTTCTGCATTTCATAAGGCTTCCTTCCATTTTTGCCTGTATTTTCTTTGCTCTAAAATCTATATTCACAGTATCTCTAAATCTTGTTTTGCTTCCTTTTAGAGCATTATTATTGCTGTGGCTGTCTAAAGTCTTACCTCAAGCTGTACTTTTATATCTGTTTACTAAGCTCTTGTAATACTTTCTCTCTGAACATTCCCCACTGGCTGTTTTTTCCCCTCTGAACAAACACTTTATGCTCATTTCAGAATCAAAGAGCTAACCCATACATTGATCAGTTTAAAAAACAAATGTCTGAGGCAGTCCAAAGGTATTTCATGAGGCTGAAAGCCAGCTGCACTGAGTTTTAGTGTGAAATATTAGTTAGTTTATTGTGAAATATTTCTGCACAATGACAGTGAAAAAGATATTATTAGTTTACCTGGATGCTATATATGTTTATTTTAGATATACTTACGTATATAATCATCCATTATATGTGGGTATTTTCATAGACTGTTTAAAGATGTGATTGTCCCAATGAACATGAAACATGAAAAAAAAAAAAGACATGCATTCAGATAAGTAATGCAGCAAATTACAGGTTGGTTAGTGTGTTTCTAGGTAACAAAATGCTTTTTGATGTTTCTAGAACAGCAGAAATTGCAGACCAGCATTCCTGTCGTGTGCAAGTGTCACCTATATATCACAGCAGGTGTCTAATATATAGAAAAAACCCATGTGTAATTGGATGTGTTTTAAATCAGGGTTTTCCACACACTGAATTACCTTACAAGCTAACAAAAAAAATTCTAGATACTGCTCTAGAGAGAGATTTCCTGAGGTGTTTTGGAAGTGATACTGCTCATGGTCCAGAAAAGAAGACTTTTAACCCTGGAAAATACACTGTTTGATTCATTAACTAATAATAATAATAATAATAATAATAATTTCTAACTCAGCAGCTCTAGTCTTGGTGTGATTAGTAGCCAAGGTCTTCTGTCTGTCTATCCACAGAAGGTGGACTCTGCACCTTCCCAAATAATCCAGTTCCAGGGCAAAGCTTCTGTCAGGAGCTCTGACAGAAGTCTGTTGTGGTTCTATGAAAGGTTCAAAGAAGTTGAGGTACTTCAAGGGAACCTGCTGGGATGGCAGTCAAGGAAAGTTTCTCATCAAACCTGTTTTATTGCAATGTTTCATACTGGGGAATTTCACTTGTGTGCAGTCTGGTACCGTGCACATGAAACTTCTAGGGGCAAGGACTCTTCAGATGTATGGTTTTGGTGCATGATGGTGTCAGTTCTGCACAATATAGTATGATAAAGAAAACAATGAAGAGTGGTATGAAAACCAGGAGGAAAAATGCTACACATGTTATTACAGATGTGACCAAAACCCTGCCAAATTCAAATGTTTCCCTTGTTACTCTGCTGTTTTCTGGGTCTATGTGGATAGTGCTTCTCTATGGATTTGTTGAGGCACTTGAAATAACTCAGCACAATTCTCAGCACTGCTGGGGCTGGTTTAAGTTTATACCATCTCATGTAGGATGTTTTTGCTAGTCAAAAGCAAGCATGTATTGCATGACTGTTTCCATGAAAACTCCTAAAATTCACTATGTGCCCCATCTGCTGAATTTCAGCCAAGGCTTCAATGTAAGAAACAAAAAGTCTGTAAGTTGCCATTACAGCATGAAAACCCCCACCTGCCAAACCACTGTGCTTATTTTTACACAAAACTTTGTTCCTGCTGTGTGTTTTTATGCCAAATGTTCCCTGTGGTTGGGCATACAGGCTCTATCTTCTCACAATTGCATCAGAGCAAATGAGCTATGACACTGCTTGCCTATTTTTAAGTAAGTTCAATGCTGTCCATCTAATGAAATGCTAAGGCATACTCTGCCTGTGGGAAAAGCAGGCTTTGCATGGTAGAATGGTTAGGAAGAAGCTTTGTATGTTTAATATTTTAAAAAGCCAAACAAAACTCAAGCCCCACCAAATATGTGTTCTGAATGTTGCAATAAACAGCCACTGTTTAACTCAAGTCAGTCCAGAGGTGCTGATTTTTAGTTAGCATTGATAATTTTAAGCAATTATGTATAGACTGTGAAAAGTCTGTTACCTGCATTTAGAGGGCAGCTCTGGATGTAAACATGGAAATTCTTCTTGCACATGAATGTAACTCTCTACCTTAGTTATGGGAGTGTATGGCTTTTCTGTGATGATGCAGATGAATGTCTGTGGATTGTATGGGTTAATATTAATGTCTGTAGATTAGTAACCGTAGGAAAATTGGAAGATCATCACTATTTAATGTTAATCCATGTGATCCCGATATTTTGGCTTTCTATACTAAGGTTTTGGGGTTGGCCACTTAAGACCATCTCCTTATTCCTTTGCAATTTTGGCAACTGCTTATTCTACTTTTACACTTTTTCATTAATCTTCTATTTGAAAATCTTCTGATAATCTGTCACAGAGTATGAGTTCATTTCTCTCACTGACTACAGGACTGCACTGATTAAAGACTCACATTTTGGCTGTGACTGACAAGCATGAGATCAGTTTGTAAAAGCATCACAGAGAGGGTTTTCAGGGCAATTCACAGAAGGTCATGCCATCATCATAATTATGTGCCAGTTCCATTTGGGCTAGTTATGTATCTTGTTTTAGGATACTGTCTCAATTGGTGGTCCTTTATGTCAGTAGAGATAAAAAGATGCCACACTGATGTTGAATCAGTAACTGTCCTTAAATTTTATGTTAGAAAATAGCAGTAAGGAAAGTAAGTTTAGTTTAGCTTAAAAAATAAAAAAAGTTTTGATTTAATAGGTTGTCTTTTCAGAGATTTACAGATAGAAGTTACAAGAGCAGTAACAGATTCTGATATGCATAAATATTTAAGCATATTACTTTATTTTATCTTTATTTTATGTGAATAAGTTGAAGTACATATAAAATCAAGTGTTCCAAAAAGTCAGGCCAGACCCAGTAACAGAAAGTGTTTCTCCCATGTACCCATGGTAAGGAAAATTTTGTAGAATACCACAGTTTTCCAGAGTTAAAAGCAGGAATGAGTGATATGGGAAAACAAAGGTAGAGATCCCAGTCTTTTCATAGGACAGCATAGGCTACCTCCCTTCATGACTAGGAATTATTATTAACAGAATAAGGAATTGAACATTACAGCCCCAATAAGTGATTAGCACTGGAGTTTTGGGATAAATTGTTTAAAGTGTTCCTGCTCCTGGCAGGAACACTTGGAATTAAATGACCTTTAAGGTTCTTTCCAACCCAAAGTATTCTATGATAATCATCTAAAATAATCTGGCTATGAGTGGGTTGAAATTGAATGCAGACAAGAAGGGGCTGCATGCCAGAGAACGTGTCCTGGAATTCAGTCATGGCAAGAATGTGACAAGCAGAGAGAGAACAATCAAGACAAGAGTAGCAGCCTGTTCTCATTGATCATTTGATGATTAGAGAAAAATTTCCAGACAGTTTCAGATTTTCAGGTGGGTACATTCATATTGTTATATTGAGAGTAACTAAAGCTGTGCTTTGACAGCTATGCAATCTAAGATGGGAAAGTTTTTATATGTTCTGCATATAACACCTGATTTTAAAATCGTTAGGCTTGCAGTCCTGTCTCATTTGTATGCATTATTCAGGCAGCTGAATAGTAGTTCCTGGGAAGGCTTTGGCCTGTGAAAATTAGACATGCATTTAAAAATCAGACACTTGATGTGCAGTGTGCTTCTCTGCATGTGCCACTGCTCTCTTACTGCTGCTACAGCCAGAGAGAAACTTCATTGATAAAGCTTAGTGTAATCAAAGCAAAGGATGAACAGCTTAAGTGCAACAGGCCGGCCTTGAGATGATGATTGCACTTCTCATCTCATTAGCACCTTTAATCTAAAAGGCACAGAGCATTTTAAACTTCATTTTTATAACAACCGTGACAGCTGTGAGTGCAGAACTGCCTCTGCATTTTGTAGGGAAAAAACCAAAGGAGAAAAAGGTTAAAAAAGTTACCCAGCAAAGTGCTGACCAAGCCAGGAGCACTTTTTGCTGCTCCTATTCTTTAAGAACTAGGAGATTTCAGTGTGTATTTAGAGACCACAGAAGAAGGGGTGTTAGTGCTCTGTTTCAAAATGAAGCTCTCAGTCTTCATTTCACTTGCTAGGACCCAGCTTTCTGTCTGTAAATACATAGAGTCTACACACAGAAAAGAACTGAATAACAGTGAAGGTAGCTATCTCCAAAAATATCCAGTGAGGATGGAAGAAGGTAGAGATTGGTGAAGACAAGGGGTGAAACTAACAGGAGAAGCAGGGGATGCAGCACACAGCAAATCTGAGAGGGTGTGTGAATATGGAGAACAGTGCAGCACTCGCCAGCAGAGCTGAATTCTCTGAAAAAAGGTGGGAATTGATAACAAGAACATCCCAACTATAGCCTTTATTAACATCTGGAAGTGCTTTTCTCTTCAGTGCTCCCTGCCAACCCTCCAGCCATTTCTTATTCTTGGATTTGGGAAAATCAGACTTCACAATAGTGAGAAGTAACAAAATGGAAAGGATTAAATTGAGGGGAGTGGCTGGTTTGGGAAGCTAAGATAGATGCTTTTGTTTTTCCTCTTAAGACAATTCCTATGGTTTTAGGAAGGAAGGGCAAGAAAGAAACAAGTACAGACACGTTGGTTTGTTTTACTCAAAGACCCAATTTAAAGTGTTCTCTGTGTATTTTGGAGATGAAAATGTGACATTTGAATGGATCAAGTACATTGGAACAAGGACAAAGGAGAGTTTGAGGTGACTGGGCAGAATCTCAGTAGGCTTTTCTGTTAAATTAAAAAAAAAAAAAGATTAAAAAAGGTAGTTACTGACCTGCTAGTTGGTTTTGAAATTTACCAGTCTGGAGGTGAAAATGCAGCTATATTATTGGCAAAATGAAAAAGAACAGAATAGCAAAGTATTCTCATTTTCCTTCTATGAACAGCTGCTGTATTCCTCTGTAATCAAAACCTAGCACCAGCCTGAGTTTCTTCTAGCTGTGGGGTATTCTTAATGGATTTTTTCATGATAAATTGTAGATGTGATTTCTTATGCCAGAATAAAGGATGTGTATTCTCTTTAGTCAGTCTGTTAAGACTCCGTTTCCTTCGCTCTTACTCTTTTAAGGGTTATCGAATATAAACCTAATTTTTAAGTCCCATGATAATGAATCAAACATGTCCTATTCCAGCCTACAGCAAACTGCTAAGAAATCAGTGTGTGTGGGAGGGGGGTTGCTAATTGGAAGAGCAAACACTTTGTAGGTAACCTATTTTTGAACTTAAATCTTTAATTTAGTCTGGTTCTGCAGTAGCTGTTTTCCCATGAAAGACAATCACCATAATATAAAGCATTCAATATTAATAGGCCTGACTATTAGTAAGACTCTACAGGACTTTTTTCCTAGGCCAGACTAGAGTTAAGGCTAGACTTTGGCTATCAGCTTGTTCTAGTTTGACTGCAGACCTAACCATGATGAGTTATGTTAATCAAAGTGTACATGTCTGTGATATTTGAAGGCAGATGCTGTTTGCTCTGTCTCACCTTCCAGCTCTCCAGGTGCAAACCAGAACTATGCAGCCATGCTTAAGAAAATGCTGGTCCTGAGTTGTATATGGAGCCTTGCTGAGCCGGGGCTTAGGACTTGGCTGAAATGGAAACACCATTTCTGGCTGGTGCAGCACTGGCTGGAAGTGCTGCATCCTCTTCTCTTACTCTGATCTGCTCTCAGTGTAGTAGGCTTGAATATTCATAGACCTGGGTCCTTCTGCTCTCTTCCAAATAATTAATTTTCTTGTAAATTCATAAATATTTCAGTTTTGTTGTCAGCCCATACATGCTGGACCTATTGACAGTTTGACCTTCGCCTACTTCCATGCCTTGTATCTGAAACAGTGCACTGTTACAAAGGCAATACATGTGTTCAACTGCCATAGAAAATTTCACTATTTGTTTTCAGTTTTGTTCTGATTTATATGTGATTGACTTGACTTTCACAGAGCTCTTTTTCCCTGAGCATGAACAGAAGCATGAATTGGGTGAAGGCTTTTTTGTTTATTTATATATTTTTTAATTCTAATTTGTACTTTGAATTTGAAATTATAGTAACTGGAAAACTGGTAGAATATTTTCATGTAATTGCAGTGTTTTATTCAAAGAGGTGTTATTTATGGTTGGTTCTTAAAATGGCACATACCATTTTAAAAAATCTCATCTTTAGAATTTATCTGCATTCTAAATTGATGGAAATGGTGTAGTCTATAAGGTAAAATCAAATGCAATAGATGTTCCATAAATTTCCATTGTTGGCTACATTACAAGTATTGCCAGTGGCTGATGAACTATTTGCTAGTTTTGCATTTTTTGTTGCTTTTGAAATGTGCAATTTTCTCTGACTGGTATTTGCTCTATTGCAAAGTAATTAATGCACACTCAGAGTTTTTATTTGACCTCTACTGCACCTATGGGAAAATCACACTTTTGAGAGTTCAGCATTTTCTGTGTTCATCTGTTATGCTGTTGTCCAGCTTGGGAACAGCTGCAAAAGGAATTCACCAGGCAGTAGGATTTCATCAGGTATTGAAATGTACTTAGACAAGTAAAACAGTAAGATATTTCCTTAGCATCTTATTTATCTTTGCATCTTACTTAGGATTTTTATTACCACACTAAATACTGGTTTTGCACTTGAAAAATACTAGATCTGTCCTGCCATGTCATATTAAATCAAGTATCCTTGTCTGGTTTACTTAATCATAGGATGGTTGGAAGGGACTTTTAGAGATCACCTAATTCCAGCCCTTCTGCTTTGGACGAAGACATGATCAGTCCCATCGTGAAGGAAAGCAAAATATCAAAGGTTCTAATAATATTAATTTTTAAGAATATATAAAATTGAAATAAATGTATATGTGAAACAATGCTTGAGAGTGAGAGCTTCTGAATTTGCAGGTTTTTTCTGATGCACTGTTTTTCATAAAGGTAAAGTGTGTAGCTGTCAAAGGGAGAAATGTCAAGAAGTAGTAAAAATCTTAGCCATAAAAGATTCAGTCACAGAATTCTAGATTTAAATACGTCTAATAGTCAAACCCAGATGCTTTGCAGTAAAATCCTCCTTTACAAAAGATGCATGAATATACTTCAGACTTTTAGAAATCTAAGGTGTTAAAGTCTAAAAGGGATTAAATTAGCCTCAACTTACATTGCTTAAAATGTAGAGAACATTCTCCCTTCTATTGTAAAGGAAACATATGGATTTTTCTAAAAACTTTTAACTGCCTGTATTAAGACAAATGCACTACATTTTTTCTTTATCTGCCACAAGAGATATGTGCATCATATATTTGGGCCAAAATATAATTTCTGTTGTGGTCAGAGGTAGTGTTGCCACACTGAGTTCCACACAAGAGGTTTGTCTATACTGGGGGAAAGATAAACTGAAACAAGGTGAAGGAGATAACATGAGGAATGGGTGAGGAGTATAGAGAATATACAGTAGGTGCTAAAAATCACTAGGAGATGGAAAGAAAGAAAAGAAAAATGAGAGAAGAAGAGCAATGTAGGCAAAAATACAACGGATGAAACAAAATTTGATTTGAGATCTCATTGAGTTGATGTTTTGATGTCAGTAAAAAGATAAGAAAGTTTATGGAATTTCCTTGTTGCTGTTAAGTGCATCAGTAAAAAGAACTGTTGTATTGCTCCTTTTGAATTTTAGATCACTCTGGTGTTTTAGAACAGAACATATTATTTCCAACAGTAAAATGTGTTTTCCAATTCTGACCTTGCTACCTTAATTCCTACATGAAACTTAGAGATGTGAGTTTTGCATGATGGAAAGCTGGGAATGGCTGGTTTACTGATACAATCAGTAAAGCTTGTCATGTATTTTCCAGAAGGGACTGACTGGTGGGTGTTAAATGTAAATTATGGGATATTTCCATTGTTTATTAAGATCTAGATGGTGAACTCCAGTCCTCCTCACGTGCAATGTACTGTTGAAAATTCAATTTTATTGCCAAGGGGTGTGCTGCAAGAGAGGCAGTTTTGAAATATAGGAATTGGGAATGATACTAAAGAAATTAACTTCTTTATCAATGACTTTTTAATAATTCTAATGACAAATGGAAAAATCCAGATCATGAACAAATTCTTCAATTGTTAACAATTTCATCCATTGTTAGTGATCTACTTTGAGAAGTTCCCTGAAAATTAACTTTTTCCTTCTTTTTGCTTTGAAAGGTCTTTGGTGTTTAAGATAACTTTTTATAATTCATTTTAAGCTTTTCAGAAAAGTGATTGAACATAATATTGTGAATCCACCTACAGTTCCTATTATCCTCAGTATTTCTAAAAAGCTATTTTTTTTACAAAAGTCTATTTCCTGGAACTGCATTTTAAATCAAGTTATGTGTGCCTCCCTGTTAACTTTTCATTTATGCTGGCTTTGCAGTGGGTATGTAGAAGTAATTGTTAATGGTTCTACTGCTTTCATGCCTCTCCTTTTCAAGAACACAGCTAAAAACTCTTTGACTCTCACTGTAGGATCCTATTTCATGATTGTGATTCATCCTTTCCCTCTTCTTTCTTCATGTGGGGACCACGTCTTATTTTCAGAGTACATCTGTCATTCTTCTTTTTTGAACACAGAACTGAAGAAATAGTTATTTGTGAGATAGTGTGTTGAAATAGACACATGCAGATATGTAAATTTTTTTCTGCAAATAACCAGAAAATCCAATCAGGCCTTTGTTTAGCAAATGAATTTGGGTTCAGTTTTGTGCCTTACAGCTTTCAGGTTCACACAAGTAGTGGCTCATTTCTCTCCCACCTACTCCCTCCCCCCAACATTTAAAAGTGAAAACTAATGGCAAAGGGCCATGTTTTAAATTGTGTATGTGTCTAGAATCCTTTCTTCACCAAATGGCTCTCCATGTTCTTTATCTGACCAGCTCTTCACATTATTTCACTTGTCCAGCCTCTCTGTATGACCGGAAAGAATTGCAGTTTTCAGAGCACAGACCACTGACTTTTCTGTATTTTTGTGTTCCTGCAGCAGGGCTGTAGGGCTCCTTGCTGAGGGACAAGACAGGGACAGAGGAGGAAGACGCAGATTTCTGGCACAGGAACTGGCAGATGAGGTGCTGGAGATGAAATGGGTACAGTCTACTCCAGGCTCTCTATTTTTAGAGCCACAGAAGGCCCCTCCTGATAATACAATATACCTAAATACAAGGAACTCAGCCCCAGATTTCTTCCTGCACGCTCCAGAATGCCTGAGGACATGTGCAAAGGCATTCTGGAATAGTGTTGTTGGTTTGGTTTTTTAATTTGCTCTATCCTGTTATGCAGTGACTCTGGATGAGAGGACACTGCACCAGAGACAGAGTGATTGGTGTTCCCTGGGTAGGAGCTCTGGGATGCTGCCAATTAAGACAAAGCTTCAGTGATATAAAATGGGATATTAATTCTTAATTATAATTTCTCTTAGTTGTTTCTGCTTGCTTGAAACTAACTTTTAATGGCTTTATAGCAAGTTTGTGCACGCACTCCAAGGCAAAATCTGGACTTATGTTTTTCTCATTTCTCTGATGTGTTTCAGGAATGTTGCAAGTGAATGGCTCTGTTGTGGGCTGTGTTGTTTTTACCTCTTGGGTTTGTGTTCCCTGAAGACCAAAGAAAGCTGTTCAAGCAGTGTATGAAGTATGTAAATGGCAGCCTGATGCAAATTAAAGCCAGTGAGTCTTTATGATGTATTTTAGGAGACTATTTCTGTCAGGTAGTTGCTCTTATGAATCTAAATTGGGACCAGAATCAAAGAAAGAGCTAGGCCAACTTTTTTGTTCTTCAGAGCCTGGTTTCTGGTACCACCTACCATTCCAGCTACTGAAGGATGCAGATGTTGAGTAGTAATTCAGCTGGCTGTTGCAGGTATCAGAAATTTCTATAGCTGCAGGTTAGTCCAGCTGCACTTGTAGGGGGCTTTTAGGGGGATCATTAATTGTACCATTACACTCAGTGTGAATTTCCTAGTGCTGGGCTGGTACAGCCTACATAAATAATCCTGGAAAAACATGCTTTATTCCTTTGCCATAATACTTAGCCTGTTGTGATGTTAAATCCAGCAGGAAACACAGATACACATGCTCAATGAAGTGTTTTGAATATATTTTCAGTAATACTATATTTCTAGACTATAAAGGAACATCAGGAAAAAATAGAAATACAAATATTTAAAGATTTATTTATCTTGGATCATGCTTGTGCCTGATACTTTGAACATATCACTAGCAACTCTCTCTCCTTGTTTGTAGAGTGGAGCTGCCCAGGGAAGGGGCTGAATCACTACCCTTGGAAATGTCCAGAAGATGTGTGGATGTGGCATTTGGGGTTTGGTTTACTGGTGAACATGGTGGTGCTGGGTTAACAGCTGGGCTCAGTGACCTTGGAGATCTTTTCCAGCCTTAATGATCCTGTGATCCTCTGTTCACTGTTTGCCTGTCTCAGGGTGTGGAATGGATTGTGATGTCTCATTACTTTGCATGGCTGCTTTAAAAATGAAGCACTGTGTAGGTTGATTTACCCCAAAGTGGATTCTGCTGTAAATCCTAGCACTAAGCAGAGCTTTACCTTCCAAATAGTCACACACACAGACTTCAAAGCAATATGGCCTGGCAAACACAGTGAGGACAGGAGATCTGGGAACACATTGGAAAGCTTACAATTCTGCTTAACTGTTCCTAACATCAAAGCAAATTGGTGTTTGGAATAGAATTCTCCAGTAGTGTTTTAATGTGATGTTTTCAACATTATGTGGAATTTTAAAAAGAGATTTTTAAGTTATCTCCAAAAGTGTAATGAGCTATGTGGTGGGTAAATGATTTTTCTATGGTTCAGGATAACTGTGAGGAAAGTCTGGGGGGATTTGAATTTTCTTTGTGTGATAAAGAAAAGTAACCAGGCAATTCCACTTGCAGCAGTGATGTGGGACACTTCACTTGAAACTAATCTCAGGCTTATTGGTAACTTATTGGATCTTTTCAATAGAGCATGGGAGATTAGGCAAAATATCTTCTTTAAATTGCTTCCCTTTTTACATTTTCCAAACGATGCTCTTGCTGCTGCCTCCAGCTAGTCAGCTTCTTGAGATGTGCACAGACTTTATGGAGGTCAAAGTAGTTTAAAAGGAAGAAATCATTCTAACAAGAAAGTCTGAGTATATAATTTACCTTGAATTAAAACCAGCATTCTGGAGTACAGAAGTGTTGACCCTTCCCATCTGAAATGAGCAGTCTTGGGGTTGACTGGACATTTTGAGTTATCCATGGCAACGCTAATTCATTTGGAATGCACTGTTTTCACTGACATAACATGATCATAATAAATTCATCTGGTATTAATGCCTGGGGCACGGAGATTCTCATGTCCACACCCTCACCACCCCAAGTAAGGCATTTGTAGAGATAGCAGCTGCTCAGAAAAAGCTCAGCTGCTGACAATCTGCATCTTCCAGTGCTTTAACCTATGAGAAATAATAATGAGATTGTGCTCTGTTTGTGTGCTTGTCTACTCTGCAAGAAAGAAGTGTGAAACACCTTTCTTCCTCTTTGCCTGACCTTTTCTTTCCCCAGTGAAGCACAAGACAACCACCTTTTTGTGTTTCATGGGCTGTTACAGACACAGCATGGCTGAGGAACTAATACTATATTTAAGGCTCACAAAATGCATGCTTAATGCTCTAAATGTTTCCTACTTCTTGCAATTTGCACAAAAGAGCAAAGAAAATTCTGAAATTGTAGGATTTATGGATCTTAGATGTACAAATATTAATTTGTTAGATTACTGTTTAGGAAGGCTTTATAATAGCTTGTAATATTTAATTTGATAGTCAGAGCCACCTAGATTTGGTGGAAATTACTTCACTTATGTCTATGAATGGTGTCACTGTTCAAAAATATCTTCTGTGTCTCTGCTGCCTGTACTCTTCCATGCTTTTTTGTGTGTGCTCATCCTAGGAAAATGTTAGAAAATATGGGTAGGTGAGGTGAAGATGTGGATAGGTGAGAGGAAACTCTTGAGTTACAAGTGGACGTCAGCAGTTACAGATCACTTCCAGTGATGTTTCTAGGCTTTCTTAATTGTTATTGAGCCTTTGAAGAGCCCACAATTAGTTACTAAATCATCTCATTGTTGCTTCATTTGTTCTCATCATGTTCTTGCACTCAAAAGCAGCAACAACAAAAATCCATAAAGACAAATCAGACAGTGTATTTCAATCCAGCTCATAAAGCTCAGGTGGCAGTAACTGGTGACTGGGAAACACTGACCAATTCAACTGTGGGCACTAGGGAAGTCTGTAAAATTCATGAGATCAGTCATGACAAAAGCTCTTGCTTTCAGGTTTTTGTGACCTTTGATTATTTTACATAGAGAATCCTGGAAGCAGCAAATAATTCTTTCAAAGATTCAGGGTAGAATGGACTTCCTTCAAATAAGATGGGCTCGGGGGCTTGGGGGCAGAGTATGAGATGTAAAGAAGGCCATTCTTCTGGAGTGCTGGTATTTTTAAAGCAAGCAAACAAAAGCCCCCAAAGGAGGTGATGGGATTAAATCTCAAACTCCTCATTGTTCTGTATTTGGTGAAGCAGCCAGGAGAAGAGTGAGGCTTTTTCCCAACAGAGCTTTGACATGCTCATTTATTTTATTGTCATGCTCTTAAACAGGTTTATTACTGTATGGATATGAGATGAGGACAGACCCCTCTGAGGAGTCCTTTGCAGGGAGGGACGTGGGGGTTAGGAAACGAAACACTTAAAGGAATCCCAAACAGCTCTTGCCCGTTTTCTCTCTGTCACTTCAACATAATGAACAGGGATAAATAAAGTAATAAAGCTGTCTGCAACCACAGCTGTACGGTTCCTATTCCCATAGGCTCAGCAACATCAATCAAAAGTGAATTAGAGAGACATGTTTTACTTCTGTTGTATATCAAAGAGCTGCTCGGGCATTACCAAATGTTAATTCATTTTAGCATCTTGAAATGAGACAAAAATCTGGGAACAGTGTATCTGAAACCTCCTTGCTGTGTCCTGGATTTGTGTCCCAAGTCCTCCCTTTGCTTCCATGGAGTATCAAGGACACTCAATGTGGTTTCCATGCACAGTGACTTACACTGTGTCCTCATGCACTGCTCCTCCTGTTACTCTTATTTCTACTTACTCCTCATGCTTGGCTGGCTGCAAGCTGACATTTTCTACTCCTAAACCCCAAACTCTGGCTTTCCCTGGTGGCATGCACAAACTCTTCTGGAACAAACAAACCATAGAACAGTTTTACACTGAGTGGCAGTGGAAAAAGTTACTGTATTTCCAACTCTTATCCTAGAATATTACAGTGTGGGTATATCTGCATAATCAGCAAAAAATATCTGGGTGTTTAACTCCTGGGAAAATGCAAGGTGGGGCAATAGGCAGTAGAAAAACACAGAAATAAAAAGATTGCAAAAAGTGTGATTGCTAAACTTTAAGGTGATTTTTTTTTTTGGCCAGTTACTTTAACTCTGTGTTTTATTTTGTCTTATCCTTTTCTTTTCTGGTTTGGGCTGTAGTTCTTTAGGCAGGAACAGTCCCCTTGCTATTGCCAAGTCACCTCAGTCTAGAAGCAAGTTCTTCCATTTTGTTCAAATGAAGAGTAGATTTAGAGGAGTTGGAATAGCCTACAGATGACTGTATTACAATCTGGATTCAGAGTGCTATTAACCAAATATTAATAGGAATTTCCTCTTTTTATAGTATTTTTTCTCCCACACAAAATGTATACAGAGCAAGATGCAGTCTAAGCCCCAAGCACCATTTATTTCCAATGCAGAGGCTGTGAAATTCAAATTATTTTCTTAGTTCCCATACCTGATGTGTCTCTACTGATACATGTGATCTACCTAATTATAGGTGTACACATTCTTATAGGGATCTTTGCAGATATGTGTACACATATGTTTGTACTGATGCAGCCCCATTTGGGTGTCAGATTTGGTATGACCACTAATTTAAATCTCTAATGGTAGAACTCAGTTTTGTCTATAAACAGGAGAAGTCTCACCAAACCCACAGAGGTATAATATTATTTGTATTCATAAAAAGCAGAAATAGTGTATTTAAGGTCTAGGCAGAGTTCTAGATTCATTTTGCATGTTTTACTCTATTAAAGTATATATTTTTTTTTTTTTAAAGAGAGGTAAATGCTTTCTCTGAAATTATTATTGGGATAGGTGATTTTCCTCTCAATTACAAGTTTGGAGTCTGGTTTTTGAGATATGAATGCTGGATGGTAATTGCATATGGGGAAAAAAAAACTTATTTGGCTTTATACTGTACTTTTTGTGTGGGACAAGTATGTGAAGATTCTTCTTCCGAAGAGAGAATTCATTTTATTTGTCCATATCAGGAAAACAATAAGAGACATTTATATGTTTCTTTTTTCATTATACAGTGGTTTTATCTCAGAAACAAATGTTGCATTACCTATGCTCTCTGCAAATTATTAAATGTCATTTTTCTGTATATTCCTTAAGTCTTCTGATTTAACAAGGAAACAATTCTTTCTATGTACACTGAATTCTAGCAGGGAAAATTTTGTGATAAGAAAATGAAAAAGCTGGAATGACATTATAAGACTTCCATTGAATTTACATAAAAATTGAAACTGGTAGGAGACAAGAACTCCTTTACAGTATTTACTTTTTAAAAAATAAAGTTATATCATCTATGAAAATGCTGATCAAGCAAATTTTGGGGGGTAAAAATATAAGAAATTTCTGAGTCCTTTAATATGTGTAAATTCAATACAAAGATAAAGATTTTTAACCTGGTTTTACATGTTGCAATGTAAGAAAGCAAGAAAGTGTTAGAGCACAATCAGTTTCCTGTTATCATTCTTAGCATCTCAAGGAAGATCTGTCACAGCCAGTGGAAAAACCTCTGTGCTAAACCTGGGGTAAAGTTTTTAAAAAGCTGTTTTACAAAGGAGAAAGCTGATTCAATAGAGACTGGTGGAACTACACATTCATGTCATGAAATGATCTCTGAGTTTTCTTTTCAAGGTTCTGTTCTGTTTTCTCTAACGAGAGCAGCACCCAGTGGCTGAAAAAGATCCAGCTCTGGAAAAGGAGCAGGGTCTGGGTGTTTGGTGAGTAGGAGAGAGACTTTCTGATGATGCACAGCATAATTCCATAGCAATGACTGCACAATTACTATGACTCAGTTAAATGCTACAGTAATTTACATAATATTTTCTGCTGAAGTACCTTAAATGCAATTTGATTGCAAACACCAAAATAAGTCTCATGGAATCTTCAGCTCAAAATCTCAATGGGAACAGACCTGATGCAGCTGGGAAGCACTTTGAAGTCTGTGAAACTAAAAAATGAATAAAAAGTTGCAGATGCTCAGCAGGATGCTGAACATAGTTTAAGATTTATAACTATGTAGTTATATGTAGAAAAAAAGAGAAGATTTGATGTTTAAATATTAAATATTATTTCTGCAACAGCTATGTTTCTAATTAGAAACCAGTATTCACTCCAAACCTGGAGTAATCTTCTCTCTTTCAGTTACAATGACATTAAAATCTGGAGGTTTATCTGTCTCTCTGGATATTATCCTTCTTTGCATTGAAGAGAAACATCTTGTGAGCTGTTGCACATTGTTTCTGCACTGGGATTCAGTCATTGTGTATCTCTCATGAACTTGGGATGAATTTAGATAGCTATACTGGGGGAAGAGCTAGAAAATGTCATTCGTATCCTATTCCTCTATTTTCTACTTTTATCTTAGATGGCAGAGCTTTTACCCTGCTTAAGGTTGCAGACAGCCCTGTAGATTTTAGTGTAACAACTTGTAAAAGCAAAAAGCAAGGCCATTTCAGTCTGTTTGGAAGCTTCTAGCACTTCAGCAGGATACAGGGCTAAGAATAGGCTTCCTTTATTTAAAAAAAAACCTCAGGAAAATCATATTCTGAACTGTTAAAAACTGGCATTGACTATGACAATGGCAGCTGATGAGTTGTGAAAGTTTAGCTTCATTTAAATGTTAAAGCTGGAACTCAGGGATTTGCCTCCCAATCCTTTCCAGTTGTGTATACATGAACATAGGTGTGAGCAATTTTGAAAATCTGGACACTTGTGAAAAACTAGAATCAAGAAAGGGTTTGGGGGCTGCATTAGGTGCCTCTCTGAAATTAATTTGCTAAGGAAGGAATGTTAATAAGGAAAAATGAGCATATCTGAATCTACAAATCTATTTCCATCTTCAGCCGAAATGATTTGTCAAAGGCTCTTTGACATTGGCTCTGTGGTTCTCCAGGTTTGCCCAGTTACAGTTTTGTGCAGTGTAAAGCAGTAACTGCTTATTTACAGCTCTTTTGGAGGGAATTTACATTTTGAATAGTGGAACCATAGCTCTTGATCTACACTTAATTAACACTGACATTGCTCACATTTATTCAAATGGAGCTAAACACAGAGATGTGTAATTTTTATGCCAATTATTCTGGTCAAGTGAGGTTAGTGAATGAAAGACTCTCTACCTCATAAAGGAATGGGTGTTTGTTTATTTGTAAAAGAAAAGGCTCCACACTGTTCCAACCCCTTTTTATTTGTAATACCAAACTGATTACAAACACAGAGCTCAAACAGTAGCTGACTTTTACATATCTGAGATCTTGGGGAAATCAGGGATAAGGCAACAAATCTGCCTTAAAAATTAATGGGAGTAGATTTTTTTAATGGCTTGTGGCTAGCTGGCTTTGTATTACTGGGAGTATGGAATAGGGGAAGTTGTCCATTTTGAATGTAAGCAGGGGAAAACAAAGGAGCACTGTGAACAGTAGGAGAGGCTTGGATGTTCAGAGTGGCTGTGCCAGTGTTTTGTTGTGAGACATTGCCTCAGATTTAGCTGTTGAGAATCTCTGCCCACAGGAACTGCTTAGAATCTGAAATGTGGAGAATGATCATCCGTGGGAAAGCAAAGGACTCTGCATTCTGGATATTTGGGAATGGAATTAAATAAATCTGGTCTGTGCTATTTGTCAGATTCTAGACATACATAAACTGAGGCAGAAAACTGGTCTGGCTGGTACAAAATTGGTACAGAAATGCATCTCTTTGTGTGAGTGGGACTCAAGCCTATAAATGGCCAGTCCTGTCAGTAATATTTGACACATTATCTGTGTGCAGTCTGGCCTCTTCAGTCTGTATACAGGCAGCAGGAGCATTTGTGTTCATATCTGTGGGGCTTTGATTTTCAATTGAGGAATGTTCATTTTGTTGAAGTTGGACTTCTCTTCCATATCTCCATTAAAACAATACTTCTGGCTTTTGCAATTTAGAAGGTACATTGGACACCTAAAAAGATTGCCTCCACAGCCTTATTATAGTTCAGAGACAAAATTAGAAAAGATTAAATCTTAAATAAAAAATAAAATAAAAATCTCTATTCCTTGCACACCACCTGCTGCTCAGTGTCCAGCAGCACAGATTTGCTGTGAGGCTGGAAGTGGGGCTGCTGAGTGAGAAAATGAGCCACTGGCTGGTTCCTGGAGCTGGCTGCACCGAGCAGTGTTTGCCAGCCAACCCCACTGGGAGAAGCTCTGTTTTGGGCTGAAGTACTAAATGTCAGAAGATTTCAACTTTTCAGTGGAAGAGGACTCCCTGATCCTCTTTCAGCTGTCTGCTCAGGCTCAAAACTTGAAAAGGGTCTGAGTAGCCCTGAGGGAGGATAAGCAAAAGTCAGGAGAAGAAATGTAATAATGGTTCTGTTTGCATGGAGTTTAAAGGCTGCACAGCTGCACGGAGGGAGGATAGTTGGAGGCTTTGCTGCTCTGTGTGTGCCAGTTTGGTTGAACAAATGTCCTGCAAATAAATGAGAAACCCTAGAGAGCCTTTGCTAAACCTGGTCCTCCTGTGAACTCTCTTGGTAGCTGCTCAGAGTATGACTATGGCTGTCTGAGCAGCTGATGGGGCTTGGCTGGTAATCCATGGATTCCTTCTGTAAAGGAAGCTGGGCAAATATTGGCATCTGGAAGCAATAATTGAATTTTGAGCTATCAGCAGTGAATTTCACTTTGATTAAATAATTTCTGTATTTAAGCAGCTTGTGCAATATAATTTCAATCCTACATAATTAACACAGTATAAGAAAAATACTACATATGAGGTATGACCAGTAATGCAACACTTCACACCTCTCAGTGTCATTAACCTGTGGAATTACATGCCACATTGATTTGGAATTTGATTTGAAGTTTCAGATAATTACAGTGATCATATTTCTTACTCAACTACATTAATTTCAATTAGTTCTGAATTTTGAGGCGGTGCTCCTGCCATGCAGGGTAGCTGCTGTGCCCATCCATTTTCTGTAGCTGCTTACAGGTTTCCTGGCAGTTTTAACATCTGGAGGTGGTTAAAAAAACTAAAAAGCAATGCTTTTCTTTTATTTTTTATACTGACTGTGCTCCACTGTGCATTTGTCTGATTTTACAGTTGTGTCAGGTATCTCTGGCTGTATTGTGCCACACACACAAAGGTGAGAGGAGGAAGGCACGTTCTAGTTGTAGCACACTGGCACTCTTGGAAGCAGTCATTTAGCATTGCTGTGATAGCCTTCATGATAATTATATGCCATAATTCATTTTAGTGCTTTTATCAGAAAACAGACTGAAACCTCAAAGTACATTCTGTGTCTTTCATAAAAGTTGTTTCAAGTGCTTACCAGATCTGATCATCTCTACAGCTGCAGAAAGTATCTAATTTGTAGCTGAAAGGCAAAGAGATAACCTTTGAAAAGGCAAAATGCAAGGTAGTAAAATCAGACTACTACCAATTATTTTAAAATAACTATAACCATGCACTTTACTTCAATAGTACAGTATTTTCTTTAACATTTTCCTAGTTTTCTGCACCCAAATACAGAACCTTCTAGGGGATAAAATGATTGGTACAGAATCCCAATGTCTAAATATTAACATTTTGGGAACCCTAACAACTGATTAGATTTTTAAAGAAAAAAACCTACATTTTTATATGTGTACTAGCAGAATCCTAGAACTGTTTTCTCTGTATTTCATTTGATAATCTTTAAATGTATTTTCTACTTGATTTGGCCAGCCTTTGGGAGAGTTCAGTGACTCAGTGTTTTGGGGGGTCAGGAATATGTCTCAGAAATAGGGGGGGAAAGTCTATAATGTAATGCATGTACAGTGCCTTTAACACTACTATCACTTTTTAGCAGAATTTAAAGTGTCTGTGTTAAACTGGAGTCTTGCTGCCATATTTACAGAGAAATCCAAGGCATAATCCATTATCTCTTCAAGTGAGCTAGATTTTGTTTGTTTCAGTTCCTGTTTTCACTGACACATGGAGAAGACAACTCAGCTATAATTTAAGGAGAAAAAAAATCTGATACAATTATTGGAAAATCACTCTTTCTTCATTTTAACTGTAATAGCTCTGCTGAGGAAAGAAAAGTGACTAATCTAAGAAAAAGGCTGCTTAAGAGTGAAGCAATACAAAAACTCATCAACAACAGAATTTAACAATAGAGCCCAGGGCAATTTCCAGGCTATTAGAACTGCCTGTGGAGACTGCCAAACTGCAGTAGCTAGAAAAATATTTTTCAGTTGGATGTGAAATCTTGTGTTTTCCTGGCCTCCCTTCTTGCTTTAAGGACATACCATATAGTTATTAAAAGGCAATAAACAGTACATTTAGCATGAATTTTAAAACTAAGTACATATAGTAGCAACGCTAACAATCAAATACTAAATGCTACTAAAGTGAGTTTGTTTCTCTAAGTTTATTTTTAGTAGATATGTAACTTTTAAACTTAAATAGAATTAAGACTGAGTTGAAAAAGGAAAAAAAATACTTATTGCATGTTAATGTCTTATTAGGATTTGAAATTTTTGCAGACTGAAACCCTATTTAAGGAAAAAAAAATCCCCAAAACCTGAATATCCCCCCAAACTGAGGCACTAACCTGAGACTGCACAATGATGATAAGACAATAGTAACATACTTCTACTAATAATGAATAAACCCCTTCTAATTCCTTTTACGAAATGAAGCAAACTGAGATTCATTTTCTCTCATGCATTCTAAAAAAATTGAGTTATGTTTATGTATCCTAAACACCCAGAGTTTTTTTTGATTTTTGTTGATTTTTTTACCAGCACTCTAGGAAAGTAATCAGATTTGGGACATACTGTACTAAATAGGATATAGATACAGAAAGAAAATGTAGCCTATTCTTTGTCTTTAGTGAAATAGTTCCAAGCTCATCTTAAGAAGATATTAAAAGCAAGTTTGATATGTTATAAAAGGGCATTAATTTGAGATGAAATCCATATTCAGTAATAGTGACACACAGATTAGCTGCATGCATGAACAACAAACATCCTTTTCTAAGGTACAGAAAGATGCCCTGTGTTGCCAGTGGAATGTTTATCTCTTTGAGAAGCATTTTCTTGGGACTTACTTGGGTTTTTTTTTTCTATTTACTGAATATAAAGGACTAACATTTAATATGGTAATATTACCTGTTGTTTACTAAGCCTTGCAGATTGATGTATAAAAATACTTCAGTAAACTCAGTGAAAGAAATTCTCTGCAAGCATGGAAATTGAAGCTAAATTCTGCTCCAACATAGAAAAGAGAATTATGCATGTAGTTTTATATGTATGTCTCTGTCTACAGATTAGACAAAAGATAAGTCAAGGAACTCTGGAGATGGTAAGTTTGAGGAGAATTATCTTTTCTGGATGAAATTGTGTGTTTCTGAGAATCAAACCTCAGTGTGGTGTGAACCATCCCATTTACAATTTGTGTCTGACAGTGAGAGCACCTCTGGTGTGCACAGCGTACCCTGGCTATATTGATAGCTCCCTGTTTGGAATCCTACCAGATCAGCCTCTTTTAATTGGCCTGATGGATCACTGGGTACCAGTGAACTGCAGTGAATTCTCTACTCCTGTGCATGCTGGCTCTGGTCAAACCTTGAGAGAGCTTTTGTAAGCAGCAAGATACATGTTAGCAGCATCTGAACCCTCTAATGATCCTGAACCTTATCTCTTTGAAACATTTCTAAAGGTTGCCTAAAACTCAAAGGTAGAAGAATATGCTATGTTTAAAGATTGGCAAAGTGAGACTGGATTTCATTGCAGGTCTGTAGTTGAAATCAGTAGCATTCGTGTTACTGCTCCATTTGTAAATATAAAAAGCTCCAGGATTGTTGCAGCTTGTGTAGCACAGTAACACTGATGAAAAAACTGTGTTTTATCACCCTGTTGAATGGGGTTATCAGCCTAGAGTATCCACAATCAGCTGAATTTAAAGGCAGCATTGCCTATCTAAATTAGGGTAAAACGAAATACAGAATGTTCAACTGTATTTGTCTTACTGATTGACAGAGTTGTCTTTTTTTCATAAGCATGAATTGCAGTGAGACCTTGCACAGAGGGGTCTGCATGAGACAGCAGTGGAGATCTGCTGGTTTTCATTCCTGTTAGTTCTTAGATAGTTCTCAGAAAAACTGAAACAGTTGCAGACTGTAGTAACTGTATGTGCCAGTGAAACTCCTGGCTGTAAACCGCAGCTGATAGTTTGTTAATGACACTGTCTCATGCAGGTGATCTGAACTGAAATGTTGCACTGTGTGCAGTGACAGCTCTCTCATCATTTGTTCTCTATAATTTTGCCTGAATGTCCCAAGAATGCAGAACTCTACATGTTCTTCTGGCCTCTGCTTTGATTTTTCATATCAGCTGAGTTCTGATTTCAATTTAGTGAAAATTTGAGTTTTAAAATACCCTGCACCCTCAGAAGTCTGCAAGAAGGAAGAAGGTAGTCCCCTGTCACTGAGCAGAGTGACAGTTTTATGTAGGTTTGGCATGTGGAGAGTTAGGACAGCCTTGCAACTTGCAGTTTTAACACATCTATCTTAGGATGCCTTCAAAAACCTGTTTCAGGGAGTAGCTACCAGCACTTGAATTGGTTCCCTTCAGGTTATCTCAGGTCAGTTGAAAACTCTGTCTGCACTTGCTACTTCTGTCTCCTTTGTCCCCAGGTCCTCCCTGAAGCTTTTAGCATAGAAGAATGTTACCAATACCTTTTTTGTACTCATAATCTCCTGTCATGTTTCAGTAGTCTTAATACACTAGTAACAAAATAATGCAAGATCTTTTCCCTTGCAAAACCTCTCTTATGTTATTTTGTGTCCTTTCATTAGTGCTGTTTTGGGAATATTGAAGTCTGGAAAAACACACAAGAAAAAGAGTGAAAATGCTTTAATAGGTATTGTTAGAAAGGGACAGACACTTGAGGAATAGCAGCACACCTAATCAAGAATACACTCTTTAAAAGAGGACAGCTGTGTTCTTTGGAGTGATGCCCGAATGGGAGAAATGATCTTTGAATTTTCTAAATTCTTGCATTGCTGGGTGCTCTCTACCATGTGCTATAGCAGTGAATTTCCAGCCATTTCAGTCTGCCATTCTAACCCGGCCTATTTCTGGATCTTTGTGGATGGCTGCAGGACTGTGGCTGAGCAGGCAGCAGTGCTGGACACCAGCCTTTGTAATCACACTCTGCACACATGGAGAGACTTGACTACATCAGAAAAAATGACTTAACCAGAGCCCTTTGTACAAAAAGCAGACAATAATTGACAGCTTGCCATGCTGAATGTGTTTACTATATAAGATACTGTGTTCTACTGTTCTCAGCTTCTGATCAGCCTTTACAAAGAATTGAAGATTAAGGCTAAAAATCAAAAGGTTGCACTGTAAATTTCTGTAGGTCAAACAAAAAGCACAATTCAAATCACTAAAAATATCTTGAAGGAGTAGTACATCGACTTACCTAAACAGTGTAAACAAACTGATATCTATGATAGCAACTGCAATTAACAGCAAAAGAAAAACAAGAGCTATTTTGACTAGAATAAAGAAGAGTTCAAACTGCTGCAAAAAAATCTCAGTGTGAGATGGAAGGCTCACATCCAGTTCATGTGTATTATTAGCAGAAATGGTTCATTAGGCTGCCAGTGGGATTTGTATCAGAGAAACTCGCTGGACTCTGTAAAATCTGTGGATAATGGGAAAGAACAAAATCAGATGGTGGAGTTAAAAATTATGGGAGAAGCAAACAATTTTATTACAGCTTTTTCAATATGAGCATTTATAAAGCACCTTCTTAAGTAATGCTTTTGAGAGGAAATAAATTTCTTCAAGTCTGAAAGTCTTCCTGTTGCTTTCCTAAGTAAGGAAAAATACAGAAAAGCATTAGAGTTAGGATATCAAGGATTTGATGATTTCACAGCAAAATATACTACTCCACTTAGCTCTGTGTCTTGTACACAAATAACAGCAACATCAGTGAAGGCAGATTAGAGAGGCTGTTACAGACTGAGGTTACACAGAGTGATGGCTTCACTGAGACACCCTGTTAGAGACTTTCAGACATTTTATGAAGATTAACTGAGTAAGAGCTTTTATAGGTAGTACTTTTTGTATTGTAATAGCAAACCTGATGTAAAAGGCTGTAATTCATGTAATCTGCTTCAGGTATCCATAATGTAGATGTCTGCAGTTGCCAGTCCTGTTGCTACATATCTTCTTTCTTTCCTTTAGTTTTACATGCCCCCTATGCATTTGTCAAGTTATATAGAATCATGGAGTAGTTTAGGGTTGGAAGGGATATTTAAAACTCATCCAATTCAACTTTTCTCAAATGAGTAGGGACATCTACAACTAGATCAGGTTGCTCAGAGCTCCACCCAGCCTGACCTTGAATGTTTAAAGGGATAGGGCATCTCCCACCTCTCTGGGCATCCTATGCCAGTGTTTTACAGCCCTCATCATAAAAAATACCCCTTCCTTACATTTACTCTGAATTTACTTCCTTTAGTTTGATACCACTGCCCCTTGTCCTATTGCTACAGGCAGTGCTAAAATGTGTGTCCCCATCTTTCCTATAGTCCCCCTTCAAGTCCTGCAAGACTACAATAACGTCTCCCTGGAGCTTTCTCTTGTCCAGGGCCCAATCTTCTCAACTCTTGCCTGTAGGAGAGGTGTTCCATCCCTCTGAACTGTTTTTTGACCCTTCTGGACCAGTTCCCACAGGCCTATGACTTCCTTGTGCTGAGGAGCCAGGAGCTGGATGCAGTGCTCCAGGTGGTTTACAGGAGCTGCAATACAAAATGCTTTGTGGAACAAGATGTGCTGGTTTTTGTGCTAATGTCTGCCAATATTAAGCATACTTTAGCACAATAACGACATAAAAGTGCCTTTGTGTAAGCTATTTCACAGGAACTTTTTTTTCAAACGTACTTATTCATACACAGAGTCCTTGCCTTTGCTAAGTGCTGCTGTGTGGTAAGTACTCCTTCCATTTTGTAGCACTTATTGACTGACTAACAAATTATAATAAATTATATGTACTTACTTGGAATGATGAGTAGGTCTGCATACAGAACTGCATTGATATTCCATTTTCCCCCTTCTCATCATTGACAAAACAAAATGTCAATAGGAAGAAATGCAAAAGCCAAATTTTTTTCCATAGACAAATAGTTATAGATCCATTTCCCCCTCTGCCTCCCCTTTTCTATTTTTCTGAATTGAACTAGCAGGGCAGAATTTTTATAGATTAAAAAGTGATTTGTGATCTTGAAATGAACCTTCAAGCTATAAAGAAAATTGCTAAGGGATGATGTAAGAGAGATCTGAAAAGATGAGAACAAACTAAACAAGATGGGTAGGAATTAGATGGTCAGTGATAATTGGGATGGCCAAAACTTTTCTGAGCCAAGGGTGATGGGTTCTTTATAGCATAGGCAGTAATCTCTGGAATTTTACTGTCTGTGCTCTGTGTAGTTCCAAAGGCAGACTGGACAAGTTCAAGAGGAAGAAATCAATAGATTTCATAGATTACTGAATACTCAGAAACTACAGTTAGTTAAGGAATTGCTTTATACGGCCTTCAAATAGCTAAACTCACTTCCATAACCTGTGTTACTGATGGAATGCAAACATATTTTTGATCCCATAAAGACTTGAAAGGGTTTTTTTTTTTTTGCCATGGGAGGCGATGAAGTGGAAGTGTGCTTCTGCCTGTTCATTGAAACTGTAGGAATATCAGGTTCCAGGATTGTGTTGGGGCAAAACAGGAATCAGGTCAAGCTAATGTACAAGTTCAAAGAAATGAGTTGTCAGTGAAGACAGACAGCTTAAGATTTTGTTTAAACTGTTCTGGAATGATCAGTGGGCAGAACACACAGAAGTGATACAACTGGTAAATATTAGCTCTCATTTAGAGTCCTTATTTTACCTTGGTGATCCAAGACAATTAGTTAGCTTGCCAAAAAACCAAAAAAAAATCAAACTCCACATACACAAAAAAAGGAAATGTTCTTTTTATTTAATGATTTATATTTCAAAACAGTTGGATACTTGGACATTTGTACATCCGCTAATTTTTTTTAGGGACAATTCTTCTATTTTCTGAAAGGCACTTGCTCTTTGCAAACAAACAAAGGCCATGAAAAATACTCAGAATTGAAAGAAACAAATATGAAGCCATGTAGATTGGTCCTTTCTTGAAACAAGACTGACAGAACTAAAAAGCTCAGTTCATTGCAACAGGTAAACATGAAGTAAAAATCGGTTTTTAATGTTAATATTATCTTGTTACTGATCTTCATAGTGAATTTGTCACAAAAAATCTCTCTCCCCTTGAAAACTCAAATGCTTTGTATTTACCTGTTACTCCCTCTCTTCTACCTGCACTACAGCAATCTTCAGATGTATTGTTTGCTTTCTGTTCTGTTTCTAAAGGGAAAGTGGTGTCTCTGATACTTATTTGCATACATTTTTTTAAGAATTGTTACTATTTTATGAAAATGCATATGCATATTTTATACCACAGCATTCATAAGCGAAAAAGACCCCTATTTACCCCCTGTAGTTGAAGCATTGCCAACAGTATTGTTTTTATTTATTTTTGTTTTTTATTTAAGAGCAGCTTTTATGCCTTGTTCCAAAATAAGCTTTCCAACATGTGCATTAACTGCTGGTAGGGGATCATCCAACAAATAAATATCTCTTCTGGCATAAACAACAAGCACAAAGATGATTTCTTGTTGCTGATCACCAGACCTCTTTCATCTATGCAGGGGGAAGAGGGAACTACACAAATTAGAGGATAGATACCTAGACAAAACACTGTTACAGCATAATTACAACTGATCCATGATTATAAGGCTGTGTTCATAATCAGGATTTACTTACCTGATACAGTTTTGGCATTCCATGGAGCATAACCATTAAATCCCACACAAATTTTATGAAGCTTTACTCTGTGCCTCTGTTTCTTTTTTTCTTGTTAGTGTTGCAGTTGCTGATTTTCATGTTGCATATCTTCATAAAACAGCATTGGCACCTGTCTCCTGATCTTTGCTGATTTTGCTAATATTATAGGAAATTATTCCCTCACAGAGCTAGGCATAACCTCATAGACATAATCCCAAAACTTAAGGAAATTTGCAGCAAATTTAGACTTCAATTTGATGTCATTTGCTACTTCAGCTCTTCCATCTTCAGTCCCAGAGTCTCTAAAATTACAATTTTTAACAGAAGAAGACATATCAGTGCAGGGAAAAAAAAAAGAAAAAAAAGGGATTGTGGCTGTGTAAAGCTGCTAAAGAGAATGAAAAAAGAAAAGGCAGCATTCAATCTTGTAGGCATTAGTAACTTGCATTCAAAATTACTTCAAAGCATTCCACAAAATGGCTATTGCTCAGGAAAAGTGCTGCATATTTACTAAAATTCTGCATATTGTTCTTTTTCTGATTCAGATGAATCACATGAGATTTCTTTTAGTTTTCAAAATGGTTAAGCCAATCAGTACTTTTCAGAGACGATCAGCAGGTAGTAAAAGTGGAAAATGGGTAGGAAGGTCCTTTATGACTTCAGCTGCCCCCCAGATTTAACAATTTTTTTGGGCTACAGCACAGCATTTGATTCCAAATCTTTCTGAAGGCTGTAATCCCATCTTTCCTAAACCTGAAATAAAAGTTGTGGTTATCAACTGTTTAGCCAGAATATACACTTGGAGAAATTAATATATGAGCTTCAGTGTGAGTTGAGAGGGATATAAATATGGAAAACTTCTGTTTAAATGTATCCTTCTGACAGCTACTTCTCCAGCCAAGGAAAAGACCTTTCCCAGCACAGGTCAGGGAATAACTGATCTATTATAAACTGGCATAGAGAGGTCTCCTCTTGTGCAGTTTTGGAAGTGGGTCATTCTCATTCCAAGTTTTTTGCAAGAGAAGGATGAAATCTTAAGGGGAACCAAGTGGCTGTGTACCAGGCTGCTCTGATTGTATCACTTTTGTGACTGATCACATTAGCATTTGCTCTGATTATTAGGAGCAACTATATAATTTGAAATGCATGCCTCTGGAGTAGCTGGATTAGTTTAATCAGTCATAGCATAATTTTTCATTTGCATTTTGAATCCCTTCATGCAGATCAGGGATTAGTCACTTTAAAAAAATGCCTAATTTCAAAATATTTCAGAATGTTTGCTCTTAAATGCATGATGCAGAGAAAAAAACAGGCAAAATTCTGCACTTAATTCACCATTTGGAAACTGACTGTAACATTCAGTAACAGATGCTTAGCAGCTATAATATAATAGAGCTTCATTCACTTCAGTCCCCCCCAGCTGAGACACTGGCCCTTGTTAATGGACTATAAATGACTCTCAGGAAGTCACCACACTGAAATGGCAGAAGGGAACATAATCATTCTCCTGAGCCTGTTAATGAGAGTTTCTTTATGAAGATGCTCAGTGAACCTCTCTCTATTTCATTGTTTTAACAGATTGATTGCTAAATCTGACAGGATGTGATGTAACATTATCAGCAGTAGAAGGAAAATATTAAAAGATGGTAAAACACAGAGCTATTTATAAGTAGTAGTACTTCAAAAACGAATACATACTGCACAGTTTATTTGAGGTTATTAGAGGTAAATCCACCAGTACAAGGAAAATATATCCCAAAGATGATTGTGCTTAGGAGAGCTTGGTGGACACAACCAAGGGCATGTTGGATCCTTGGGTCTCCAACCATGGCAGGATTCTGACAGGCTACAAACCAGCATGTCTGAAACAGATGTGAGTGCAACTGAACATGTGCTGCTCTGCAGAATTTTTAATAAACATAAGTGTGTGAAAGAAATCCTGAGACATAAAATAGGTGGGTATATTTGAAGACTTTTCTTCTTAGGGTTAATTTTATTAATAAATTTGCTACAATAAGATTGATCCTACAACACAGTTTTGGTTCTCTTCACTTAAAAAATTATAAGCAACTTCAAATCTAGTCTTTCTCTTTTATTTTTCTCCCTTTTTCTTACATGACAGTATAGTTGGATGCATTTTAGTATGAATTGTAATATTTCAGTTGTAGCTTCATGAGGAAGAATTTCCATAACCAAACTCCAGGCTGTATGTAGACCACATAATTGTATCTCAGAGTATGAATTCAGTATTTCTTATTTCTCCCCATCTGAATAAAATTTAGTGCATTTTTAATTGTAGTATGTGTGCTCTGAACTATACAGCTCCATGACTAAGATTCGGTGCTTCATCTTGCTTTTCTGTGTTTCTGTGTAAAATTGCAGCTGTTTCCTACTGTGAGACCTGTGGTATTCTCTTTAGTTCTAAAATTCCAGATTGTATGAGAAGAGATCAGTTGTTACACTTTCTAACTGACATTATGGACAAGAAGCACTCTTTGAAATTTTGAGCACTTACCAACAAGTTATTGACTTAACATAAGCTTTTACTTAGCATATACCATGTACAGGATTTTTTTTCCTCTAATAGGCCAGTTTGCCCTACCAGTGGGGTTACAGATTTCTCAGGTGGATTATTTGCCTTTTTCATCCCATTTTCACAGACACTGTTACCCTTGCCAGTTATCTTAAGCCAACATGGGCATGGTGGCCACTTCTATATGTCCCATAAGACTGTGTTTCTCCTCATCTATCTTTCTATCAGCATTTCAAGGTTGATGCTTAACAGAAAAATTGGGATGAGTTAAAAAAACTGCATGAAAAATTAGTTGGAGAAAAGTGGAATAATTGATGAGAAAAGACTCAGTTAAATACATGTGACTTAAAGAAACATCTGAGTTTTTCATAAAGGTCTGCATATATTGAACAGCAAAGAGGTTGTGAGTAGAATCATTAAGGGACTGTCAGTCACTTGACTAAGGAAAAGAAGCAGGTTTGGGGTTTTTCTAAGTATCTGAAAAGCAGAGAGAAAGTAATGGTACAAATAATAAAGTCTTTACAGGCTTTAAAGGTCAGCACATGTGACCTTTAGCATGCTCCAAGATCAGTTACAAAATTCAAAGTCTCTGAAGAACCGTGTGATTTGGAGACTATTTATCCTTTCATTGTCATGGTTGTTAGGACAGAGTCTGGATTTTAAAATGGTTGGAATTTCGAATATAACGAGTTTGGGTGCTTGGAATGTTTGAACTGGATATGAATCAAGTGCCAGATATCAGGGAAAAGCATGCACTGAGAAACCATCAGCAACACTGAGATTGGTGTTTTGGCTTGGTTTTCTTTTTAGGTTTTGGTTGGTTTCATTTTGTTACAAAACTGTAACAGATTTTCAAAAGCTCCCAGTGATTTAGGAAAACTAAATTCGGAGGAATAGGACTGTGAAAAGAAATCGGAATCTCCAGATCTGGTACAGAGGCCTTCTGTTCCACTGGGGTGGAGCAAAAAATACTGCTGTCTTGAGATTATTTCTGATGTTTTGTTCTCTATGTCTTTTATGAGGAGAGAGATCTCAGAAGAGGAATACATAAAGATCCTTTTCTATGAAATGTTTCAGAAACTACATTAATTCATCTTGTTTCTGTGAACTGATATTGGGAAAACCCCCACATTACAGTTGTCTTCACTATTTGAATCACAATTTTTTATGCCTTAGGTGGTTGTTTCAAAAGCTGTTTCCCAATAGTACATTGTAATCAATTTAATGCATGTTAAAATCTCATTCTTTATTTGGGTACACTTATCAGTTAATGCAATTGCCGCTCATTGAAATTCAGTTGTGAATTTAGCCACCTTCATCTGCAATCAAGCTGTAAAAGTCTTGTGGAAATATTTCCCTTCTACAAAATATCTGAGAAAAAATTAACATTAAAAAGATAATTGGACATGAGTGTTACAAAGTAGAAATGTTACGAACCTCGTGCCCCACTTTTAAAAGTGATATTTGTGATATCACCTTTTACACGTATGTTTTCCTAGCATA
Organism: Passer domesticus; assembly: GCF_036417665.1. Lineage (NCBI taxonomy): Eukaryota > Metazoa > Chordata > Aves > Passeriformes > Passeridae > Passer > Passer domesticus. The sequence continues at coordinate 13,050,088 of NC_087485.1, read as the reverse complement.
TATGCTCCAAATTCAACCACTGAATATTTGTTTGTTCCTGTGACTTCTATTACATTTTATTATTTCTTTCAGTACACTGTTGCTCACGAAGAAATAGACAAGTTTCCATTTTTTTAATCATTGCTGTATGGAAGTGAAAGAACGTGGGGAAAAAAGCTTCAAAAATTAAAAAGACGTGTTTAATGAACGAGCTGCATGCTCATAACTGCTTGATTAGGGTTATAAATGTATTTTTATATATTTATGAAATATATTAAACATTCCTAAGATATATAGTTATATATAAACCTAGAGAAGCAGAACTACTGAAATATGAAGGGACTCTCTGCACAGGAAGATCTGCTGTGTGTTCTAGATTTTCCTTGGGATTTTATCCCACATGTTCCGAGTCATTGGAGACAGCAGCAGCACTCGAGGCACCAGCAGGTGCCTGCAGGCCTCTCAGGTGGATGCTGATTTCAGGTGCCCTGTGGCCTGCCTGCTGCAGAGCCAGGACAGCAGCCATGGCCAGGCTGTCCGTTGGGTTCCACGGCCACTGACATCACGGAGACCCAGCCATGGAACCGTCACCGGGAGCTGCAGGAGCAGCAGCAGCAGCGCTGCTCTCACTGTGCCTGGAGGCAGCGGCGAGTGTGGCAGGCGGGAGGAAGGCTCTGCTGGACAAGCGCTGGGCCTTCAGGAGCGGCTGCCATGGCGAGGGTGAGGATGGGGCAGGGGCCCCCTTGGGCAGAGCGGGTGCACCCGCAGTGGGGCTGCAGGGATGTGGCCTGAGCTTTCCCTTGAGCTCCTCTGCCGTCCATTCCCAGAGCCCTGCGTGTCCTGCCCCACTACCCCAGGAGCCATCTCCCTCCCAGCCCCGCTGAGCCCCCTCTGTCCCTCTTCCTCCAGATCATGAGTGCAACCTTCACCCAAATTGTGATGGTGCTGGGCACCCTCCACCTGCTGCAGGTGAATGACCAGAACATGCAGGTGACCAAGGAGCTCGTGCAGCAGCACGAGGAGCAGCTCAGGCAGGAGATGGCCCTGCTGCGGGAGATGGAGCAGAGCAGCCAGGAGGAGCCCAAAATCACCCTGTGGAGCCTGGTGCTCACGGTCTGCCAAAGCGGCTGGTTCTGGGAGGCTGCAAGTATGCTCTTCACGGTCTTCACCTTCTACTGGCAGCTCAGGCACGGCAGCTCTGGCAGCAACAGCTCAGCCCAGGGAGAAACTCCAGCAGCGCCCAGAAGGAAGAGGAGGAGGAGGAGGAGGAAGAAGAGCATGCATGCCACAGCAGAGTGTGGTGAACAGCTGGATCAAGTCAGCTCGCCCGATCTGCGTCTTGAGCGGAACGACATGCAGAACTCAGAGGAGGAGGGGATGGAAGAAGGGATGATAGAGGCATCTGCCACGCCCTCCCCACAAGAAACTTTGGGACAGAACTGCGTCCAGGGAATACACTAGAATTCATTCCCAGGCTGGATGTTTTTAGCTTCCCAAAAGCAGACTGTATTTTAGATGCTTAAGAATTTTTCATTTGAAGTGTAGAATCTAAGAATGTTAATGAAATTGTTCATCAATAGGAAGTAGTTCTATTAAAGCAGCAAATGTAATGCTAACTAAATATGCACAGAGTTGAATCTAGGGAATAGAGTAGTATTCATTGTTAGACTATATATTTTACCTTTCCAAAACCAGATTGTATCTTAAATGTTTAGGAAGTTTTCACTTTATGTATAGAGAATAGGAATATTAATAAAAACGTTCATAAATAGGATTTAGATCTATTAAAGTAGCAAATGTAATGCCAACTAAATGTACCCAGGGCTGCAGCCAGGGGGAATAGAGTAGTATTCATTGTTAGATTCTATATATTTTATTTGTCTAAATCCAGATTGTATTTTAGATGTTTAAGAAGTTTTCATTTTAAGTATAGAATATCGTATTATATGGTAAAGATATTATCTATAATAGAATATAATGTATAGAATATTATTGTATTGTAAAGACTATTGTAAAGAATATCTTCCTAATATAAGAATATTAGTAAAATTGTTCATAACTAGGATGTAGAACTTAGAGCTGTTAAAGTAGCAAATGTAATGCTAACTAAATTACATGTAGCTAATTAAATGTGTTATGATATCCATTAAAAGTCTTGTTCTTTGTTATGTCCGTAGTACTTTACTCAATTAAGCCTTTGTTTTGGTTCAGTGTTTGCAAGCTGTACTTTTTAAAGATGAAACTGTAAATAAATCAATTTCCCTTCTTTCCTATACCTTCCCTTCTGTCACTATATCAAGTGACAGACTTGATGGAATTTTGTCCAATACCCAAATGGTGTAAGACATTTTTATAGGAAACAAATTAAGAAATTAAATTTATTTTTTGCACTGTCCACTGGTTTATTGGAAGACATCATTAGAAGTGATATACAGAGCACATTTTCTCAGAGCCACATCTAATGAAATGAATGGATCAGTCCAGGGCCCCAGGCTGCGCCCTGCCACCTTTGCCCAGTGCCGAGTATTTGGGACAAAAATTGAAAAAAACTTTAGAAGTAGCTTTAAAAACTTTTAAGTACCTATTTACACCTGGTGACAAACTCCCTGGGATTTTTTCCAGCCATGGCAAAATGTGATCTTTGGAGATAAATACAGAAAATGTTCCAACAGAATATATGCATGTGTGTGTGTGTATACATTGGACCTTTGCATGTACCAGGGGATTAGAGGCCATGGTAAAGGGAATGTTTACAGACAGCCAATAAATAAGGCCAGTTTCCAAGCAGTAATTTATTACACTGATATCCAGTCACAGTACAGTACACATGAGCAGTGGTTAGCTCTTAATTGCTGTCAGTCATTATCAGCACATGTCCAGTGTCCGACTCCTGGCCTTTCCCATGAAACAGCAGTGGAAGAAAGCCCCTGGCCCAGTCCCACATGGGCAGCACTGATAGCCCTTGATGGCCTCCCTTGCAGAAATCAGGATGCTCAGAGGTGAGAGCTCTTCAGCAAGAAAAGCTGGAAGTGAAGGAGGATATTTTTTTGCCCCCTGCAGTTGTTCATCTGTCCTTAATGCTTGATTTTTCCCACAGTATCTTGTCATACTTTGTTGTCTTGGAATTCTGGCTTTTGCCAGGCATATTTATTCCTTACTCTGCAGGATCACGTTGCTTTGATGAGACAGTTTCTGCTTTGTCTGCAGGATAAATTTGGTTTCCCTGGACATCTTCCTGCCTGCTCTGCATGCTTTATCTTCTGAGCAGATTTTACTGCTTGTATATGTTTTCCTCTACACTATTTGTGCAGTTGTACTGTAAATCTCTGTATGCCCATTTTGCAGTACATGTGTACATACATATATATAGATAGAGATAGATATAGATATATATTTCAACTGTGTTACATAAATGGTTGCTTGCTTGGTATTGTTATTCCTGTTGTTACTGTGGTAGAAGATCCTTACTCACTCCCTGTGGTTAGGTTGTTTTAGTTTTCTGAGGTCTAGGTTGAAGACAAAGTAATATTATTTATACTTTAGTCTGTTTTTTTTCTAGGGACTCATCAGGCCTCTGCCTGAAGTCTGAAACTTCTGAAAAGGCTACTTTTTGTTTCTTCCAGTTAATATTTTATTACTTGATACTTACTGGAGAAAAAAAATGTTAAATGCTTTTTTGTCTTGCTGCTCAGTTAGGATTTCCTTATTTCCTGTCTCTCTTACCTTTCAGTGTTTTGCTTCACCCTCACTTTGCCCAAAAACATCTCTTCAGTGTCTGGATTGTGTAGATTCTAACTGGAATCAGTGAGATTTTTTCCCAGTAGTACTTTGGAATTAAGCCCCCAGCCTTTTTATTTTGCTTAATTTGCCTCATTTGTTTAGGCAGAATTCTCTGCTCACGAGTCTTTAACTGTAATTAGGGTCAGCTTGTGCCAAAGCTGTATTTTAACAGTTAAATTGTGCATGCATACATGTATGTAGGTGTGTGTACATGTGTACAAACAGGGAGTTCATAATGATGTAGACATGCACACACCTGTATTTACAAACACTGCAGAAATCCCACTGTTCCAGAACTGGTTCCCAGTGCATCCTGTCACCATAATTCAGTTGCATCAAGCACCATTTCCTTTTCCTCCACAGAGATAACCTGCATATTTGATTAAGGCACAATACAGCTTTTTCCAGTCTTCATAAATATTAATTATGTTAATTAAATATTAAATCAAATATTAAATCATAATTAAAATTAAAATATTAAATATTTATTGAAGGAGATCTAGTGTCAGTGACTCTGAGAGCACATATCCAGACATTTCCTTCTAGTTAATGTTGTGCCATTTATAATTGTTATGGTAATGGTCCAGCAGCCAATTATGTCTTTCAGACTGCTAAATTCATGTTCAAGTCACATCATTCTTTCTCCTTGAAAGAGATTTGTTGAGCTATATTGAAACCACTGATAACATTTCTGCAGCAAATTTCTGGTTTGGAGAATGGTGATTGTAGCACAAGAGCTGAGAATTATTCTGCTCAAAGCTGAGCTTACTCTGCAGTTCAAAGGCTGCTGCCCCTCGAACTTGGTCTTTGAGTAGTTTGGAATGTAGTGAAGGAATGTTACATTTTAACTTAATCATCGCTGGGAAGGGAAAAAACCCACCTGATTATACTTTCTACTCTTGGAATTTCATCCCACCTGGGGCACTGGAGTCGGTGTTTTTATTGCCAAACTGACAGTAATTTACATTAGAACATGTAAATTATAGTAGGATGGGGAGAAGTCAGGTTAATGCCTGTACTGTTTACCTTTTCTCTATTTATGCTGTTTATTTTGAAATGTTATGATTTTCACATATTTAACTGATTTTCAAATATTCAACACACCTGTCAGATTATTTTCACTAAATCACCATTCTGAAGTATAAAGAACTGACATAGTTCCAGCATTAGAATCATAGTGTTTGACAAGAATCCTGCCTCTTGTCTTTTTCTTCCAAGTTTTAGGCAATAAAGTGCTCCTGAAACCTACAAATCCAGCATGTCTGAAAGCATTTCTTTTTGATGGAATAGACCAAACAATAGACATTTGAACAAAGCCCTTGATGCAACTATGCAATAAATAAATGTGAGGGTTGCTTTGGTGAAGCAGGTCTGAGACTTTCTGATACCAAATGATATCTGAATATTCCATTCTGAGACCTCAGTTTCCCAAATAAAAGATTTCCCAGAAGAAATAGGAAAAGACTGCTATCTTTTTTTCTTTCTTTTTTTATTTTTTTTTCCTACTAGTGCTCATAGGACCTGATTTTATTAGTTTTTATTTGCGGCCTCATTTTTGTTCCCATGTGAAGATTCTATTCCACTTGAAATTGTGGAGGCTGAGATTATAATCATCAGCCTAGTACAGCTACCTATTTGAAATAGCTGATCAAACCAAAAATGAGGCAAGAAAGAATCAAAACATGTAAGTTTGGTTAATTTTTAAATTATGCATTTGTAATGCATCTGCTGTCACCATGTTTTGCCAGATAATTTTGTATAGCCTAATATTTCCTGATAAGCTTGCTTGCTGTTTCTTCTGTTCTTCCTACATGTAGCAATTTAGAATTAAAAATAATTATCCCCGTAAATTATGTCAAGTATTTGCTTTTCACCAATTGTGCTGTAAATGTTTTTAAACCCATTGTGGGATTAAATGAGAAAGAAAGATGGTGAAATACTCTGCATATAATACATGTGCCACCTACTGTTGGACATTTTGATTCATATTACAACTATATTTATTAATCTAGTATGGGTATTATTTATAAATATTTGTGTTGAAACAGATGAGGCTGAAGAGAATACTCCCTGCATTTGCAATAAAACAGTCAGGCTTTTCATTTGTTTCAATGTGGAAACTACTTTTTAAAAATTCAAATGTAAATTCTAAACATTTTGTAAAACAAAAAAAAACCAACCAACAAACAAGAGGTTGGTAGCAAAGAGATATTAATCTCTGAATAAATTTTTAAAAGCTAACCAGAAGTCCATTATTAGACATTTTTATTTGGCAACAGAGCCTTGGTTATCAGTGGCAGCTGCAGAGCAGGCAGTGCTGGGTGAGAGTTCTCAGTCTGTGCCCCTTGCATTCCTCTGGAATGTGCCTGGCACAGCCTTTCCACTGCTCTGGACTGGGAGGATGAGAACAAAGCCCCTGCTGCCATTAATATTTGCATGCCAGAATGGAACCTGCTGGGCTTTCTCCAGTGCACCTGGCAGAAGATGTGCTCCTCCCTCCTAAACAGCTTACAGATGAACACGAAAAGCCCAGCGTTTCTATCTCCCTTTTCTGCATTTCCATAATTCAGGGGAAAATTCCTTGCGTGGAAAGGAACCTGCTTGACATGTTTTCACTCTGTCAATATGAATGCTTTCCAGAGGTGACTAGATAAACCAACAGAGATTGTTTGTCTCTCTGGCAAAAGAGGCCATAAAAGCAAATGACTGTGAGGAGAGCAAAGTGGAGTAAAATGTCAAGATTTATGCAGAGGTGTAGGGAAATCAAGGTTGTTTTTTCATCTCTTCATTTGTAGTCCATTTTGAAATGCATTCAGGATTGTGTTTTCTTCTTCCTATCCTGAAGAAATCATCCCAAAATAAATGATTTAATTGGAGACAGAAGTAATTTTGATAACATGTCTTGCTGTCTCAGATGGTACCACAGAAACTGTTAATTAAATGGAAGACTCTTTAATGGGGCCAGTTCTGAAGTGTGCTTCATGCTTCATCATGAAGCTGCAATATATGTCCAGTTTAAGAAACTAAATTATAAATTAAAAATTAAAAATTATGCACATCACAGTGACTTAGTAAATCTCACATTGAAAATCACAAAACATTCTCAGCTATTTATTATAGACTGTATAATGTCGAAGATTCCTGTCTTTCTTTTATCTGTATTTTTGTTTACAGCAGGTTTTGGCAAGACTCCCAGGATTTTTGGAACTGGCAAGGATTTTTAGTTTTTATAATGTGTACTGAAAACAAATTTGTACACATGAAAGTTTTACAAAGAGGCAATAGGTAAAAACAAATGTACCTTTATCTGCCATGTTTTGTATTTTCTCTATCATAATCTACAAGAGGACCAACAGGGGAAAAATGTAGAACTGTGGATGCTGCTGTGCTTAGCTAATACAATAATTACAATAATTTCTATGAGAAATATTATTAGTTTAACTTAATTTATGTACATTAGAAGACCCAGCACAAAGCAGCAGTGTTGTTGCCATGTACACATTATATGTTTGTGCTGTGGAGATTTCAGAATTTCAGACAATGAGGTCAGTGGCTACCTGACCTGAATTTCCACAACTATATTAGAGAGGAAATTGGTTCTAGTATATAATTTCCTGGAACATCCTCAGGGAGTACACAGTTATGATTACTCAGTGGCTTTAAATCAATGTAGTGGCTGGAACAATATTTATAATATTTGGCAGCTTAAAAATATTTTTGAAGATGAAATGATGGATAGCATTTTGGCTAATGACTCCCTTCAGTTTGTATCGTGGTCAAACTGCCACTGAAGGGTTGGGTAACTGTGAAACACAGCCCCTGCCAACAGGTACAACAGCAGAGAAACGAGAAGGATTATTTTGCTAATTCACAGATAGATAATTGTTTTTATTAACTTTAATTTTTAAGAGTTTTGCCTCTGAACAATTGAATAACGTCGATAAAATTTGTTTGAATAACTGAAAGCAGAGCAGGTCGTGGTTCATATAGAGAATCATTATCCTGCAGATTTGAAAGGGATCAGGTAGGAAAACATTCTTGAATTGATTGACCTGCAGTGTGCAGTTAATATCCTCTCAAACTGTTGGAAACACAGAGGAGTAACTAAATTCAGACCAGGCAGTCTACCCAGTTGCTAAGGAGAAAAAGCAAAACTCCTGTTCATTCCCAAACTTTACTGTGCTTATGTCTATGGAATAATTCTGGGCTCCATCCCACAGTCTGTCTGGACTTTCTGTAAGGTCAAACCCTAAAATTACTTCAGAACATTTGCATGCATTTTTTAGGTGTCAGTCAGCAAATTTCATTTGAACAACGGGAAAGAAAATGCTCCCTTGGGTAAGAGGGACAAAAAATGTGATTCTGCAGCTCCTTCAAATGGTTGCTTCACTAAAATATTGACTACAAATGTGATTGAGTTTGACTTGGAAGAGTTTTTATTCCAATAATCTGTGGCAATAACTCCACTATTTTCCACATTTCTCTTCTTTTGTGGCAAAATTTTTTTCCTCTTAATGAGGTTAAAAAGAGGAGGGTTAGGCTTACAAAACCTTACCAAATATATCTGAGCCTCAAATGTAGCCTTTTCAGCTTTCATTCAGTTGCATTATACTAAGGAAACATATTTTTATCTCTTACTAGCAGTTCTCTAAAAAGGCTGATTTGGCAGTATGCAGATTAAAGAGAAAAAAATATATATTCCAGGTAGTATGGTATTGTGTGCAGCAAAACTAAGTGTGAGTGAAATTCCTTTTCAATTTCTTCAGCTGTAGCCTCATCAGCACAGCTCTACTGATGGCATTTCTTTAATTTCCCATGGATATTTTCTGTCCTTTTTTCTGAATCCTTATTTTTTTGTGGTATGGATATATCTGGTGTGAAAATCTGGTTAGACAAGGCAGGTGAACTCTCTCTGCCCCATGCTATTCTAGCTCAAATTTCAATTTTTAACAGTAATTTTGAATTCCTCTTCCTGTGAACCTCCCCCTGTCCCTTTCTTGGCATTCACTCATACTTTTGAATAAAAGATTAAGCCTTTAAGTTCAACTGCTCTGGTGAGGTCTGTTAGCACTTACTCCTAAAACACATTTTACAGTTGCCATAAAGAATCCTCCACAGAGCTTCAGCAATGTCTGAAAGGTCTCTCACTCTGTTAGTCAGTAATGTGCTGCCAGCAGCTCCTGGTGTGTTCCATGTGCTGTTCTTACATAACCAAATGGAGCTTTTTAATCAGTCAGGATCTGAAAAAAAAAACAAATTCTCTTGTGCAAAGGAGGATTGATTGAGGATACAAATAATAATAAAGACTACATTAAAAAAACACATTTTAAAACTTCCACTTCAACCTTACACTGAGTAGAAAAATTGGACATTAAAATAAATGCACTTTAAAATGCAGTTCAGTTATATTATTACATCCTTTCAATATCTTTACATAAACCTCCTTCCTAACATTGTTATTTTAAAGATTTTTGAGGTATTTGTGATGCAGGCCAAGATGGGAGGAAGCATCTGGGTTGGAGGAAATATTATTGAGGAAAATAATCTAATGAACAGAGAAGTTATGACGTCCACCTGTGCACAAACCATGCATCCATATAATCTCTCACCTCAGAAGACACAGAAGGCATGTTTTATCATAACATGCATTTCAAAATCCTGACAGTTGATTCTTCATGTTGCACCAAGCTTGTATAGTCCTTACTGGATATCTCATGTTAACTGAAGTATAGAAACAGACCTTGAGTCAACCCAAAGCACATTTTCACAGCATCTTCAAGAGAAATGGATTTAGAGCCAGATTATGTAATTGTTAAGAGAGGCTCTTAATTTTTTACACAGTAGAGAGGGAATTTGAAAAGAAAATGGAAAAACTTTATCTTTGATTTATAGACATAGCAGTTGAGACTAGAAAGCAATAGTTCCTAAAGAACATCACTGCATCAAACAATCTGTGAGTACGAAATAGAAGCAGTATGAGAAAGGGAAAGTCTGCTGACAGACTGAGAATCTTGTTTTATAAAATAGCTGCAGAGGGCTTGAGAGCTTTAAAGAGTGCCAGTGAGGGGGCAGAAGTGTGTGCACATCTTAGGAGAAAATTACTGAGCTTTAATCTCAAACACATTAACCTCAAGTCTTCACTGTGAGGTAGCTTGGTCTTGGTTTTTGGAAATACTGAGCTCTCTCTTCTCTTTGTGTAAATAGAAATAATGCAGAGGTGGGGGAGAGGAAAATATATATGAGTTTTACAGGCATAAAATATAGATATCTGTGAATTGAAATCCTTTTTCAAGAAATAGGTCTTGAGAAGATCATTACTGCAAAATCCTTACTATGATCTCCCAGGGAGCTCAGGAAGAGCATGGCTATCCTGTCAGCCTCTGAAGCACATGAAATGAATACCACTACTTACATGCTTAACTGGCACCTAAACCAGTGCCCAGCTGTTCTATCCATGAAAATTCTGTGGGGTCCAGCTGTTGTGTCAGTCCAGCTTCAGAGAGAGGAAGCAGGGGACCCTGCAGGACACGGATTTCTAACTGGGGAGCACAGGTGCACTCCACCATCTGGTCGAGTGTCCCTGTCCTCACCCCATTGCACTGACACCCATCTCCTTCAGCCAGGCTCGTGCTGCACCCAGACCAAAGCAGGACTTCCTGAGCTGTGTGAAGAGGGGCTGCAGCCAAACAACCTTCACACTCAATTTCACATCGAATGGAAACACAAAAAGGGTATTATATGACATTTATATAACATTTGCAAGATGATTACTGCAGTTACAGGCTACCCACATTTTAAGGAGGATGAGACTTTATTTAAAAAATGAGAAAGAGAAGCTCAAAGTTGAGCCATGACTCACACATGAAGCACTGGTCGTGCTCACTGAGGAATGATTTTATTACAGCAGGCAACTCTTCAGTCTGTTGGATACAACAGAAGTCAGTCTCTGGAAGCCAAGAGTACAAGTAAAATGTGCAGGGTGCAGATTTTGACCAGGTAATCAACTACTGAACAGCACGCCCATAAAGGTGGTAGGTGCTCTCTTGCAGTCACTCATAACCAAGGCTGAACCTTTGAGATACAATGTAAGTCAAAAACTATGGGCTTGATGCACAAGTTGGTGAGAGTTAGAGGAGGTCAGACCATGTGGCAATTATTCCTTTTATATTCCCCGAGTTGGAGGCATATCTTAATACTTACTGCTACACTGCTTCTCCAGGTGTCAAGAAATGTTCAACTAGTCTAGAAAAACATTCTGAAAGGTTGTTGCTCAAATCTGATCTGTTTGAATTTAAGCAAAATACAATTTGGGGGATCCAGTACTATCTCGACATCATAATCAGGATGTGACCCTGTAGTATTGCTTAGCACACACAGTAAAACACAGCCCTGGGTATTAAGAATTGTTCAGGAGAAACTGAAAGGCATTTAAAACAAATTATAATAACTGAAAATTTTTGATACAGCTCCAGAATTAATTAAGAAACTATTGTTAATGACCACAGATACCAGTCATCTCTGAAGGAAGCAGAAAATGGTAGTCTGCAGAATAAACATGATGCCATTTGTGGATTCTTTTTAATCAAAATACTCAAACTGAGAAAATTACTCAATAAACATGATGAGCAAATATTTAACCTTTAGGTTTAGTTTGTGTTCACATTCCAAACAAATATAGTTAGAGATGCTTAAACATTTGTAAGTGTTGAACATATGTTTACAGAGTAATTATATTTAACATTGGGAAATTCACAAAACACTTTCCACATGTGTTATGTGCCCTTTTATATAAATGTTTTCTAAATGTCATGTTGAATAGTATATTAAATTCCAGCTTCTTCCTAAGGTAGCTTTAGGTAGGAAGTGGTAGCTTTAGAAGATATTTTTCTCAGCTGTAATAACTTCTTGCATTTAAATATATTGTTGGTATTTCCATATATCCTATTACCTTACATTTTCCAGTAAACCAACAGATGAAGGTTTTAATAAACCCCATGATTTAGCAAGGTTTTTACTGCAGCTATCCTTTTGCATTTCAAATTGTCAGTTTGCTGCTACTGTGATTTCCCCTCTGTACAGGATTACCTTTGTTCAACAGGAATCATGCAAGGCAGCGATTAACAAGAGATTGGCTGACGTAGATCACTGCATTATGCAATTTTGATATTGCACCTCATTTACCAACGGGGAAAGAAGTTAAAAAGGAAAGTTTCCAAACCCCATATTTTTGTCGGAACTCTCCACAGGGCCTTGGAGCCCTTTCACCTGGGCTGTTTTGTCTCGCTGTCCCAGTGGGCTGTGGCCTGGCTGGTGCCTCCAGGGCTGCAGAGCATCACTGTGGCAGCGGAATTCCCGCTGTGAGCGGGGCCCCGGCAGGCGGCCGGGCGGGAGCGGGGAGCGCCGGAGGGGCTCTGCTCCTCGCTGCCCTGGGCCCGCAGCGAGGTGTCGGCTCCGGCACCTCCTCCTGCGCCTCGGGCTGCCGGAGCGCGTGGAAGGAAGGACAGCTCCGCTTCCTCAGCAGCAGGAGCTGCTTCCCACGAGGGGCAGAGCCCGAACAGCTGCCCAGGGAGGCCGTGGCGTGTCCCGCTCCGGGACATTTCACACCCGCCGGGACGCGTTCCTGTGGCCCTGCCCCAGGTGGCCCTGCCTTGGCCCTGCCGAGCTCCTCCCAGCCCGAACGGCTCTGGGACTCTGAACCGGGGTGCTGAGCCCTTCCACCCGGAGCACTGGTGCGGGAGAGCAGACTTGTGTAAAAACCAACCAAAAAGGGGATTTCACCCCGTAACCGTCCCACTTCACAGACGATTTGTCACACGCTCGCTCTGTAATGTCGGAGGGCCCAGCACTCGTTCGGAGCGCTCAGCCCACACCCATTGCCAGCGCCAGCCTGACACCTGCCGGCGGCCCAGCGGCCTCGGGGGACTGAGGGGGAATCCGCTCGGCTCCGTGTTTGCAGAGACCGGACCCGAGAGGCCTCGGGAGCGGCAGCGGGAGCGGCGGGGCCGATTCGGGGCCGATTCGGGGCTGGTTCGGGGCTGATTCGGGGCCGGGCCGGGCCGGGCCGGGGGCAGCGCGGCCGCCGCCGGCAGGGGGCGCAGCGGGCGGGCCGCACGCGGGGCCGGTCCCTGCCGGCGCCCGTAGGGGGCGGGGCCGCGGCGCGCGGGGGGCCGGGCTGCCATGGCGGCGGGGCCGGCCTGAGGGCACGGGCAGGGCCAGGGGCGCGGGCGGCCATGGCGGCGGGCAGCGCCATCCAGATCCCCAGCCGGCTGCCGCTGCTGCTCACGCACGAGAGCGTGCTGCTGCCCGGCTCCACCATGCGCACCAGCGTGGACTCGCCGCGCAACATGCAGCTGGTGCGCAGCCGGCTGCTGAAGGGCACCTCGCTGCGGAGCACCATCATCGGCGTCATCCCCAACACCAGCGACCCCACCTCCGACTGCGACGACCTGCCCAACCTGCACAGGTGCGGCTCGGGCCGGCTCTCCCCGCGGCCTGCGGGCCCCGAGCCCGGCGGGGCTGGCCGTGGGTCACCCCGCGGGGCCGCCCCGGGAATCGCCTGTGCCCCCCGGAAACCTGGCCAGAGCCGAGCCGCGGGGCCGGTGCGGGACGGGCCGGCCCCAGGGGAGGTTGGAAAAGAGGCTAAAGAGCGAAATAAGACGAAAGAACGCAGCTCTAGGGCTGTCGCAGCTGTTAACCATAGGATTTTTCGCCTAATAGGTAACACGGATGTTGACTTAGTTCACGTAAAATAAAAACAAATTGTATTTCTGTCTGGTGAAGCTAACATGATGTAACCCTTACTCTCCGAACTTTATCCTGTCAGTGGACTTAGTCAGATGTTGCAAGAAAATAACTTCTGTTGTAAATCTGCTTCAGTAGGTACGGTGATCTAAAATACTGATTCAGTTCAAGGCTGGGGAGAACTGTCATTTACAGACACTCCCATTTCCCAGTGCATATTGCTTAAGCAGAAATGTCAGTGTGCCTGTCCACAGCCACATCCATTATTATGAAAAAATTACATGTTTCTAAATTGCATGACTGATAATACAGTACCTTACTTCATTTTTTCAGTTAACTCATTTGTGTTCAGGTTTCAGGGTTTGGTTTTGTAATCTGTGTTACAAAGGGAATTGGATAATTTCATTTAATTTCACAATAGAAGCTATGTCCCATCAGGGTCTTACAACCTACAGCTTGGTTGCCTCTGATAAGGAGCACACCAGATGTTCTGTGGAAGGTGATATAATACGAGATTTGATCTGTTTTTAGGATTGGCACTGCTGCCCTGGCAGTTCAGGTGGTTGGTAGCAACTGGCCCAAGCCGCATTACACGCTGCTGGTGACAGGCCTGTGCCGCTTCCAGATCCTGCAGCTGCTGAAGGAGAAGCCCTATCCCGTTGCTGAAGTGCAGCAGTTGGATCGACTGGAGCAGTTCACTAATGGCCATAAATCTGAGGAGGAGCTGGGAGAGCTGTCAGAGCAATTCTACAAGTATGCAGTACAGGTAATTTGTTTTATTCTTGTGTGTCATAACCTGTGGGTGTACTTAGGCTCTTTACTTGTTTTCTGTCTGCCCTTCTGTTTCTCCAGTTCCTGTAGTTTTCAGTGACACGTAGAATTTCAGTATTTCTGCTACAAAACAAATGTAACTGTTACAGCTTGAGGTTTCTGTGCCAAGTTCCAGGGTGTTTGCACAGCTCATTGCAGCAGGATCTTGTGCAACTGCTTGTGTTGGTGCTATGATAAATTGGTGTTTCATATGTAGCAATACTATAGACACATTGTAGTAAAAGATTTGATTAATTTTTACAGAGATATAAGAAAATATATACGATAGAAGCATAATGAATTGGAATTTAAAAGATGTGTTGAAGAGTCACGGGGAAGTTTTTCATCTGGGTATGTGGGGGAAATAGGAGATGTATGTACTGAAAAAAAGTTGCAAACCATAATGATACTTTTGAACTTCTCAAACAAGCAGAAAGCTCAAAGTCTTGGTGCTCTATGCTGAGTTAGTGCCTCATCTGTGAAATTTCGGTGAACTTATTTCAGAACCTTTTTGACAAAGTACCTGGACATGCTCCACACTGAAAGACACAGTTGTGTTTAGGTCAGGGAGGCACTGAGATGGTTCCAGGAGGAACCCAGCAGCCACTAGCATTGTTCCTTGTGTGTTGTAGCTGGTTGAGATGCTGGATATGTCCGTGCCTGCAGTCGCAAAGCTCCGGCGCCTCCTGGACAATCTGCCCAGAGAAGCTCTGCCAGATATCCTGACCTCTATCATCCGAACTACCAACCAAGAGAAGCTGCAGGTACCATCTTCTTCAGTGCTAGTTAGGTGTTGCTGTCTTTTAGAGTTAGTCACTTCTGGGTAATTTTGGAATTGCTTACACTTGTGACTGTACAGATATAACATTGTGCCAGCAGGGATTTGTGTTACAGCTGAGCATGAATGCTTGCAAAATGGTTTGATGGTGTTGTTTAAAGTGTTTATATATGCATGTGGCAGAACTTGCCTAAGGTAAATAGATCTAGTTGGGAAATCTTGGAAATGGTTCATTTTATTAAACTTTAATAAGTAGAGCATGGACTTCCCATAGTAAGGATGATAAATCTTTTTTCAGCTTGTGTTGAAACTTTGTATATTTATCCCAGCTGACTGATCATTGTACATGTACTGTCAAAAAGCTTTACAGAAGTTCATCGCAAAAGGGTAAAATTAATTAACTGCTATGAATTCTTTGGTCAAAAGACAGTAGCAGTATCTCCACGTTCCCTTCCCCAGAGTGAGGATTCATCTGTGAACTTGCTGGCTGCTTACCACTCCCTGCTCTTAGATTTTAGATGCTGTTAGGCTGGAAGAACGGTTCAAGATGACCATACCACTGCTTGTTAGACAGATTGAAGGCCTGAAGCTGCTTCAGAAAACAAGAAAGTCCAAACAGGATGATGATAAAAGGGTATGGAGCTTTAAATTTGGAATACTTAAACATTCTAAATAAGTACTAAGATGCACTTTTTAAACAGGCTAATGAATGCATGATTTTAATCTGCATTTTTAATGTGTAGCCATAGCTGTCAACTTCGGCTGGTAGATACACAAAAGACAAAATATTTATTTAAAACTGCCTAGGCCTTATTTTAAATTTTATGTTTTTTAAATTTAATTTTTATTTTAATCTGAGCACTTTGTGACATTAAATGAGTGCTCAGATTCCTCTGAAGAGTCAGTTCACGTGCATGGTGTGCACACAGTGAGTTCTGGCCTGTGCAGTGAAAGGTGGATTGTTTACTGATGGCATTGCAGATGAGTGGCAGATTTTGAACTACAGATAAAGAATGGGTGTTGTCAAATGGAGCTTGTTCACTTTTGCTTCATCTAACTGCTCTTAAGTAGTTTAGTAACTGGAAAGTCATTGAGAAATGAAAAGACATAAGAGAGACTTACCCATTTTTCTGCTTAATATGGTGGGCTGCAGTGCTTGAAATATCAAAAATAGCTGCTTTCAGTTTTGTTCTTGTTTTGTGTTGTTTGCAAGTTTAAGATCTATGATAAACTTACTCAGAAAATATATAAAGAACTGTAACTTTTTAATGTAGCACCAATAACTCTTTCTGAAGTTAATTTCTGGATTTAAAACTTTCTAGAGTTCTGAATTTTTCTATGCACCTTACCTTGTTTTGCCTTGATTTTCCTTCAAAGCCAAAGTACACAGCTTATTTAAAAACCAAGATCTGGTGCAATTCTGTGGCTCTGTTTTCATTGCACAGGTTGTAGCTATTCGTCCTAATAGAAGAATCACTCATGGAAGCATTACAGAAGATGAGGAGGAAGAAGAAGATCATGATGATGTTGTTATGCTAGAAAAAAAGATCAGAACATCCAGCATGTCAGAACAAGCTCTTAAAGTTTGTCTTAAAGAAATAAAAAGGTAGGAGGCTTGGTTTCTTTTAAAATTTAGAATGAATCTTGCAGACCTCTTCCTGTTTGATATATATTTGTGTTGGTTGTGTTTTTGAAATGATTTTAAACCTCAGGCAGCAATTGCTGCCTTATGGTGCAGTAGAGGCTTCCTTTGCATTTAATTTCTGATTGGCCTTTTGAATTCTGTACTTACATTTCCAGATTAAAGAAGATGCCTCAGTCAATGCCAGAATATGCTTTGACAAGAAATTACTTGGAACTGATGGTAGAATTGCCATGGAACAAGAGTACAAAAGGTAAACCCTTCTCTTAGTGGTGATTCTCATACACAAGGACAAGTAACTGTCATGTAAACACTGTGAATTAGTTCTGCCTTGTAAAAACATTGTTGATAAGTTACTGTAAGCCAGGTAAACCTTTAGATTTCAGTGAGATCTGTACACTGAATACCCTGTATAGCTCAGTTATATATCTAAGAAAGTGGATTTAAAAAGTATTAAGAATAGTTTAATTACAAAATGAAGATGTTACTAATTACAATTTGTGCCAGTATGTATCAGAGAAATGAACATCTAATTAGTTTTTATCTGTCAGACAAAAAACCCTTTTGAAGATTTTTGTAACATTAGTCTTTCTGAAGAAGATTCTGGTTTATCTTAAGCTTCTTTCGTAAGAAGCAAAAGGATAAAAAAGCGCAATTTTAGTTAATTTTACTAATTACAGCCTGGGGTGCAGTAGAAAAACTGAGTCCGTGTCTGCTTCGCACCATAGTTTTCGGAGTTGTGAGTAGAGGGTGACACTGTTAATTCAGATACAGTGTGCAAAAATGGAGAGTGAGGGAAGAGTGAGAAACCAAACACGACCAACTGACCAGCACAAGCAGGTTAAGTGGACAAAATTACTTTGCACAAGGTGGACTTTGCACACCTGCATGTCCATGTCTACCCTTCTGGTGGTGTTTGTAGTGAAGAGTTGTTGCTGGTTTGAAATAGAGCCTTGGCTGTTTACAAATCTTGTAGATATTTTCTTTAATCATTAAATTGTAAAAAGATCTGCCTACATGTAGCTTGCAGTATTATTCAAAGAATCCCCAAATGAGTAAAATGTTTGTTGACTGTCATGTCCTAGCAGAATGTTTTTCTGGTGAAAGTTGCTCTTTGATCTTTTAAAACTATGCTGTGTCATCTGAAGTTTGATGCTTTTACTTTAAGCAAAGTTTGTCAGTGTGACCCATGTGATTGCTACTTTGAACTCTGTAGCTACAGTGAATAAAAACACACATGAATACAGAAATAGAAAATCATGATAATTATTTTAGCCTTGGGTGTCATTATCAGTACTGTGTCATTTTCAATACTATAATCTGTGTAGCTTAGGTCTAATTTTTTTGTCAAAGAAGGAAATTAAAGAACTTTAATACTTTTGTTTTAGAAAAGCATTGTCTGTGATATGTATGAGTTGGGGGATTGTCCTGTTGAGGTATCTGCCTCCAGTAGGATCAGTAGTTTCATTCCTGAGGTGAAGGTGCTGTCTCTGCTGTTGTCGGTGCCAGATCGCCTGGAGATCCGTGCGGCTCGCATTGTTCTGGACAACGACCACTATGCCATGGAGAAGCTGAAGAAGAGAGTTTTGGAGTACTTGGCTGTGCGACAGCTCAAAAACAACCTCAAGGGACCCATTCTTTGTTTTGTGGGGCCCCCAGGAGTTGGTAAAACCAGTGTTGGAAGGTCAATTGCAAAGACTTTGGGCAGAGAATTCCACAGAATTGCTTTGGGAGGAGTCTGCGATCAGTCTGATATTCGAGGCCACAGGTAATCACTTCTTCTTTTCCTAATTGCAGTTTTTTCTTTGCAGAATGTATTGATTGTTTTCACTGTTCAGCTGATACAGAGAAATTTTGTTTCTATGAACAATGGTAGGTTTTTACTGATTTTCCTTGGTATTCAGTGCTATTATTTGGGAGAGAATTTTAATGGGAACAGGTGTTTAGTGTTGTGGTACAGCCTTTATTCTTTCCTCCTGCTGCTGCCCTTTACTTTCATAGGGAATGAATTTCATCTTCAGTTATTTTAGCACTTTGAAGTAAAATTCTGTAGAAAGTTTAATGCAAACTCTTGATTATTTCTGCTTTTTAAGAGAGATGTAAAGATTTAATTATCCAGCATAATCTATGGTAGCAATACATTCCTTCATAACCATGTTTTGCTGCTAAAAGATTAGACGAAACTTGGAGTGATACATGAAAGTTGCTAGAGGATAGCAGTGGACTTTGTATGTGCACTGTTTTCCTGTTTCAAAAGGAGATTTATGCAAGAACACCTAAGCCGGCAGGTTTCAAAGGAGATTTTTTGGATGACATTCCTTAGGACTGTTTTTGATGTTGGGCTCTTTATGTATCTGCTACTTAGTCTTTTAAATTTGTATTAGTCCATTCCTCAATCCTTGCACCTGCAGGCATAATGAATGGACAGTAGAGAAAGGTAACTGCCAAGCATTTTTGTTTCCATTACATGTATTTTATGCTTATTGCATGCAGTGTAGGAAATGTGGAATAATGGATTTTAGTCAGGTTTTCTTTTTTAAGTCATGTTATTGAATAAAATTTCTCCTTACAGCAGTAGGTGAATTAAAGCTTCAGTTATTTTTTAATGCCATCTAACAGTTAATTTTGCCCAGTGGCTATGTAGCTACTCTCAGTAGGATACACCTAAAATAGAATGTCTTAAAACAACTTAAAATGTGACTCAACCACATGTGCTATTCGAAGTGAAGCCACTAGAGGCTGTGGAATACTCAGCATTGTGGAAAGTAACTTTTCCAGAGCAGAGCAGGACTCAGTCCTTTGTAACAGGGAAGCCATATCTTGAGCTTGACATTATAAACAAAAGTCAAACTTCCCACCTTGTCCTTAGACCTCATAAAGAGTAAAGACAAGGAGAGTCATATGAGAGAGCCTCTAAAATGCTTTTTAGTTCAGGTGTTTGTGGTTGTCACACATTTTTGAGGGCATTATTAAGTTAATAATTAATGTTAGAGGCTAACTGTTATAAATTTAATATTAAAAAGTATATGAAATTAGCCAATGGGAAATATGTGCTAAGAGATTTTATTTTTCATCAGCAATGGAAAATCTAATCTAGAATTAGCACGAATACTGTGTGGTTATTGTTCAACAAGCAAGTGTATGGTTTAAAAATGAACTTCAGAGCAGTTGGTACCTGGAGTCCTTTGTAGCCAACTGCTTTTTCCAGTTTTTTTGTAGCTAAAATCAAACCCACCTGTTGCATATTGGATTTTAAATTCTGCTTTGGTTAGTTTTCCTCCTTCTCAGAATAAGATTTAATCAGATTAGAACTACATCTTTTCTGTAGAGCTCTGCAGAGTCCTTTTGTGTGAATAAATCCTTGAAGTTACTCCCAGGCAGGTGAATCCATGTTGGCAGTCTGGTGGCAGTCAGAGGGAGGTGGTCTGGAAGTGGAGGAGGCACAGACTGTTGTTTTCTGAGTTTCACTGTTGAGCAGGCTGATTTTCTAATATTATACCTTAGAAGACATTGTCTTTCTCCTAAAAGCTCCTTATTAGGCTTTGGGGCTTAAGTTAAGAATTCCATTAACATTGCAGGAGAACAGTACTGTATGTGCCCACTGATGTACTGGACATGTAGAAAAATGTACCAAATGTACCAGAACATTCAAAAGGAACTGTTGCAGCTTGCCTTGCAAGGAAAGAGTGCCTGAAATAGCATTCACTTGGCCCCTTGGTGAAAGGTGCAGACTGAGGCATGCAGCAGACAAAGCTCTTGGAGGCAGCAGGGTGGGCTGTGCTGTCCCTCTGATGGGTAAAGGTGGCAACTGGAGCTGCCCAGGTTTGGCCATTTCACTGGGATCATGTGCCTGCCCCTGGAGCTTGGGAGTCCTTCACTGACTGAGTGAAGGGTAGCAAGCATTGCTCTGCAATTCCAATATGAAATCATCCTCTGGGTACAAAACCAGAACTCCTTTATCAGAAGTCCTTCAGCTGTTGTCTGCATTTATCACTCATCTATAGCATGTTGGCTTACATTTGTAGTTTACTTGTATTAAAAAAAAAAAAACAAACCACAATCCACTCTGAAGGATGACTTAGAACTTTTTTCCAAGAAGCTTGATGCTTTTAAAATCTCCTCAGTATTGATATTTTGTATCACACAAGAAATGTATTATCTTCTCTGTTGTGTGTCTTTCTGTTTCTGAAAAGGAAAGATGTAATTGTGCCATTTATTTGTGGTGGTGCTGGTGAGGTAAGTGTGAAGCTCTGCTTTCTCACCTTCATGTGAAGCACTCCTTCCTGTGCTACCACTGCTTTGCAGTTTCAAAAGCTTGGGCAGTTCACTTCTGCCTTGGGCCTTTGCTGAAGACTTGTTGAGGTGCACCTGTCTGAGCAGAGGTTGGATTCCTCACCAGGACTTCCCTGCACAGGCCTCTTTGCACCAGAGAAAAACAACTTCAAACAGCTTCACCCATGAGAGGAATGAGCTTTGTTAGACAAGTACAAAGCACAGATAGATTTGTAAAGCCCTTGAGTGGATGCAATCTCTGGCCTAGCACCAAAAAATACCCAAAAAACCCAAAAAGGCTGTGACCTTGTGCAAAGCCCTGCAGTTAAAAATTACTTAAAACTATTTGTCTAGAGATCACTATGAAGAAAGTGAGTCCTGTTTCTTTAAATAACACTACCACTGCTTTAAGGGTTCTGTTTCCTAGGCTTTCCCAGTTTACTTTGGGAGAACCAAGAAGGTTGGATTTCCCAGCTGGTTTTGTTGCATTTTCTAGGATACATAGTGCCTGATGACAGACTGCACCACTCTAGTGTTTTGTTTAAAGGTTCTTTTCCACTCTGTATAAAAAGATTATTAAGTTGCAGACCTCTCCTTGGAGCTCTCAAGGGGTTGGGTTTTTTAAGTGTTGCTTGCTACACAAGTGGAATCAGTAGGAAGCCTGCTCTGTGCTTCCAGTTTTGAGTGGGGAAAGCTGACTGTCCTTTGGGTGCAGGGAAAGAAACTGCATCAAAAAATGAGCAAACAATGTAGGTTATTGTTTAACCTCCTTTCAACCCTAGCAAAAATAATGAAATCAACATCACATTTAGAGATAGTGTTCCTAAACGTTAGCATTTAGTTTCACATCTTACAAGGCAAAGGTTAACAGCCAGACAGATAAATAGCCATATCTGCTTGTAATTTTAATATATTCTGGCTGGCTTTGTATGTAAATCCCTGCAAGGCCTGCCTTACCAAGGATTCTTTTGATGAGTTGTGTTCCGCTAATAACTTTGGAGATCTCAAGCATTTGATTATTAGTATATATAAATGATTATATTATGATTATTTATACCTAAAAAATAGGTATTGGTTCATCTCTAATAAATGAAGAGGTACTGCAAATTTAGACTATTGCATCTGTTTACCTTCATTTAGTTTATAAATCTTTCTTAAAACTTAATGGAACATGGATAGCTCAAATCTTTATAGGATTCAAAAGTAAAACCGTGTATCTAAGAACACAAACATGCATTAAAAAAGTGTGATGTTTTAAAGCATGCACTTGAGAATAATGTAGCAAGCAAGAACACAGAATGTTTGATGTTTACCTAATTATGTTACCCTATTACTGCTGTAAGCAAAATACTGAAACAGTTGGGCTGCATTGTCTCTGAAGCATATAAAATTATTCTCAAGTGCAGTGAGTACCTGTGGTAAAAACAATCCAGAGAAGAGCAAAACTACCACCACCAACGAAGAGAAAAAAACCCAAACCCATAACTGAAAAAACCCCAAATGCCCCCAAAACCAAAGAGATGCCCAAACTGCTACACTGACACATTTATTTACACTGGTAAGTGATTCACTTGTGTGAACTGCAGCTCCGATTGAGTCTCTCATTTTCTGAATGCTCTCGATGGAATGCTTTCCCTGTCTTGGCAAGGCTGTGGGTGTGCAGATGGAGGAGGAGGAGGCAGGCTGGCTGTGTCATAGCTCCCCATGCAGAGTCCTGATCTGTGCTGAACGTTGCACAGGCAGCCCTCCCTGACAGCAATCCTCTCCCTGGCTGCAGACTGAGACTACACAAAAGCACTGGAGTGAGGGGCTGTTGCCTGCTGGCTGCTTCAGTCTTTAGCAGCTGCCTCAGGAAGGTGGTAACAGGCAAACTGATTTTTTCTTGCATTGCTGGCTATTTAAAAGATCTTAAAACCTTTTATTTTTTCCTCAGATCTAGAATTAAATTAAAACTAAATTTTATTTACTGCGATTTGTTTCCTCAGTGGTTGAATGTTACATGGAACTGACACCACTGCTGTGTGGTTTGGGTTCTGTTTCTCTTGGTTTTTTGGGGGGTTTTTATACATTTAAAGTCATCTCTAATATTTTTTGAAATTAGTCCCGTGGTATTTTTGGTTTCGTGTTTGTAAATGTCATCCTGTTTATTCTGGACAGTAGTAAAGCAGATCGCATGGCAAAGCAGGCCTGTTCTGCTTGTCTGCTTTGTGAGGGTCATGAGCTAGATATGTAATTCAGCACTTAATGTATCTCTTTCTTCTTAGAATTTCATTCTCTTAATTATAGTGTTTTGAGTAGTTATGGCAGAAGCTGAAATGAGTGTGATAAATGCAGCAAACAAGAGTTATATACATCTGTAAAATGTAGTTGTGCTCTGTGTGTGTTGTGGAAAAAAGATTGTACTGATTTTCTAAATAAATTCAAACTCGTCATTTTTTGTTTCATTGCAATGTTCAGCTTTTTATTTTATATTGAAATGACAGTAAATACAGTTCTTTTTGGTGGGTGTTTATTAAACTGTACTGTCAAGGTGACATTGACAGTTCAGCATAATTGGAATTTTGCTCTCTTTTTTAACATGCTGTTTGAACTCTGTTGTGATGACAAAATCTTAGCATTGTAATTATGAAAATGCTTTTATCAATGAGGTTCCCAAATCTGCTTCTGCTTGTCCTTACAGTAGAAGGATGCTGGTACTGGAACATGTTAAGATGTTCACAAGTGGTAAAGTTTGGATACACTTTAATGCAAGTCATTATCTTTGCAGTCCAGCTAGTTCACCATGGAACTCAAATTTTCATCTGCTGCTCCAATTGCTTGTATTAGCTCTGTTTTATAGTCCATATTTTTAACAAGTATTCCACAAATTTTTGCAAAAAAAGCAAGAATTGCTGCAGTGCTCCTTGTTCCTCTATTTTGCCTGGAGTTTTCTTTGTGATGTTTCTGATGTTGCTCCTCTGTTCCCTGTGTCACCACCCGGTTTTCCATCCCCTTTCCTTTGCAGGCGCACCTATGTGGGCAGCATGCCTGGCAGGATCATCAATGGGCTGAAGACTGTCGGGGTGAACAATCCTGTCTTCCTCTTGGATGAGGTGGATAAGCTGGCAAAGAGCTTGCAGGGGGATCCTGCAGCAGCCTTGCTTGAGGTAAGAGGTGTTAAACTGCCTTGTTTCATTTGGATTTTAAAAGAACTAAACTGGACTCAGAAGATTCACTGGGCAAAAGAAGGCCTGGCAGTGCCAGCTGTGTTACTCAAATATCAAATATCAGCTGCTGAGTTCTGACATGGTGGGTTTCTCTCAGTTCCTTGGGCACAGTGCAGATGCTGTTACACAGTGGCTAAGTAACAGAAATCTCACTGAATTGTACTTGAACACAAGGATAGATTTTTGGGGTGTTTTGTGTATTTAGTGTTCAAGCCCTAAACATCACTTACTTGGGGGACTTCAGGATGCTGATTTTTAATGATCAGTGTTGTTAGCTAAGAAAGAACTGTAGAGGATCTAGACAATAAGTAGACTTCTTCAAGATTTCAATTTCTTCCTTTGAATAACTTTAATATATTTTTGAAGCTCTTGATGTGCATAATGTGGACTAGATGCATGTTCTTTTAGGAGCATTTCTTTAATTAGTGTTGTAATTAACTTTCTGAACTTAGATTTTTCATGTAAGTCACAGATTCCCACTCCTTGACTGATTATGGTGTGATGAGTGGCTGATTATGGTGTGATGAGTGTTAGCTTTCCATGACAGTCAGGTTTTCCATGAGTGCATTTTTTCTGAACTTCTGGGACTCGGATATTAATTAATCTAATTTTGAAGCATGTATCACAGTTATTTTATCACAGAAGTTTTAGAGTTGTCAAAGTTGATTTGCTTAAAGATACAAATAACATTCCGGAGATGCGATTGATGACTTTGGTGAATGAGATAGTATTGGACTATTTTGTAAATCCCATCAAGTGTTGAGAGGTTATTAATTAGGTTAGTTGGGCTTTCAGGAGGCCAGAACTGGAGTGATCATGAGGCAAATGAATTGAGAACTGTGCCTTGCAAGCTTCATGTACCATGTAGCAGACAGCAGTAAGAGTTGTCAAAACCTTCATCCCAATTTCCATTTTCTGGAGTGTGATGTGATATCCCATTACAATTCCATTTTCCACTGATTTGTGCATATTCAGTGCTTTTATTTTAGCAGTTTGCTGGAGAGAGGAAGGAGCATGCCCTCAGGTGTGGGGAAGAGACAAAACATTGCCCTTCCCTGGGCAGAAGGCTGTGCCCATCTTCCTGTGCCAGCACTGACAGCACAGGAGAGAATGAGGGAGGTGCTGGCACAGGGGGCTGGGCCAGGCTGAACTGTTGAGGCTGCCAGGGCAGATGCAGCACTAATGCAGTGATGGTTTTAGTACTGTGCATGCTTAGAGATTCCTTGTACTGCTGTAGTTTTACACTCTGCCTTCTCTTTTGTGTTCTCTCTGGCCTTAGGGGCTGCCTTGCTCCTATTGCTGCAGCTGCACTGCTTCTGGCATGGTTCTGTACCTGTTTCAGTCAAAAGGAGAGGCATTAATAAAAAATACCCACATTTTTTGAGAAGTGACTTAGGGCATAATCCTAGAAGCATCTCAGTTGTCAGAGCTGAGGTGTGGTAGCTTTGGTAGGTGGGGGTGAAAGTGGTTCTGGTAGTATTTGCCTACAGA
Source organism: Passer domesticus (assembly GCF_036417665.1). Classification (NCBI taxonomy): domain Eukaryota; kingdom Metazoa; phylum Chordata; class Aves; order Passeriformes; family Passeridae; genus Passer; species Passer domesticus. The sequence goes on along the minus strand of NC_087485.1, from coordinate 13,024,389 downwards.
GTCATTCTAATGACTCTTTTGACTGACAGTGCTTAATGCAGTGATTTAAATATGAAAAATGCTACTTAAATTAAGGTGTCATGAGCTCATCTGGATGCTGTATGACATTCTGCAAATGAAGTGTCAATTGACTTCCTACAAACGTCATTATTTTCTTCCTGCTAGATAGTGGAAAATTACTGTTTTGACAAGGCCAACGAGTTCTTTGAAAATGTGTATGAACAGGCTGTGGTTTGAGAGCTCTGTTTTGATCTTTGCATGTTAACATGAACTAGTAGTAATTTAAATGTGCTAGAAAATAGTGTGGCTTCACTTCTTTAGCTTCTAAAAATGACAGTTGTGCTCCTTTACCTGTGCATTTCTCAGGTGTGTAGTACACTTTGTTAGGGTGCATGAAGGGCCTCAAAGTGCAAAGAAAACAAGCAGAGAAGTGTAATAAATACATTATTCCATGTGCTGTTCCTCTGAGGGATTTTATTTACGCTTTCCTGAAAGTTTAATGCTCTCTGTTTCTGAGTTTGCTGATACCTCTCCTGTCATTTGTCTTTTAGATACTTGAACTGAGCTGTCCTAATTTTAGTCAATGAATGGATAAAAATACCTGAAAATCAAATTTTTCTATTTAGCTGACTGTTGTTTGCTATGATTTGGGATTTATTGGAAAGAGTGTTCCAATCATGAATCCAGATTTGTATATTAATATTGGTAATTTTATTCAACCTTTGGGTTTTATGAATTTTTTTTCATTTCCTGCCCTTCAGTAGAGAATAATTATGGTTTTCTATTGTATTGTTTGTGAAGGCAAACAGATTTAATTAATACTTGTTTAACTGGTTGTGTTTGAATTCTGGGTACTTCATTGCTGCTTTGAGATATTTCTGTTTTCCATCTTTTAAAACCACGTTCTCAGGACTACTCAGCTCTGCTCCTGTCAACAGGATTTTTGCTGTTGAGCCTCATAAGGTTCACTTCCCACTGCCTGCCTGGGCTGCAGGGTTTATGTAAGCCCTGCTAATTGCCCATTAGCTACATCTGGAGAAATAATTGCTCTGTTAACCCTGGCTGGGCTGCTCCCCTGTGAGATCTTTGTATCTCTCTACTGCTGGCTAAACATCCTGCAGCAGGTGCTTTACCTCTTCTCATGGATAGCTCATGGCTGGACATAGTAGCTTCATTTTCACCTGCCTCTCGTGGTTTGTGTGGTTGGAAAGTCCATCTGGAGTGAGCAGAGGTGGAGTGTATGCTGGAGAGCAAACAATAGTCAGTGGTCACCTCACTGCTGCATTTGCTGTTCCCACTGCTGCTTGTCTGGTAAGTGCCATCATTAAGTATGAAAGGCACATCCTTTATTCCTTAATGTGTGGGTGTGTTAAATTCTTGCTGTCCACAACAGGCATATTCAGGAAGAAAACTGCCATCCCTGTGAGCTTGGTGGCAAAGCTTGGTGCTTTCTAATTGTTGGATATGTGTTCTGTTCTAATGCTTCTGCAGAGCTGTTGCTTCAGCAAGGCAGAATGTCTTCCTATTTCCAGTTACTGTTCATTAACAAAGGAATATTTTAGTCTAAATTTAGATGACCTCTGTTAAAAACAGAAGAAAACAGAAATGGATCCAAGTGCCTGATAGTGACTATTTGTATGCAGGGAAATTAGACCAGGAGCATAGCCAGGCAATTAAATGTTCATGGAATTTATTCTGGATTTTGTGGTAATAAAAAGCTGTTACAGAGAAGCCTTTGTATGCATGTGAGCGATCTGTCATAAATTAGCCAAGATATTTTGTGCACTGAATGTTCTTTTTGTACTTTGTATTTCTGTATTAGTTGAATATCTTGGAAAACTTTTCAACTTGAACTTCAGGACAGATACCTAACTGCAGAACAGTTCTATTTGCTTTGGAAGTCTGTTTGAAATACATAGGCAGGGCATTGGGTTTGTATTTTATTCTGAAAACCAGTTACCATGACAAGGAACTATGAGTCCAGAGGATCTCTGGCCCTTGTAAAAAAATCTCAGATACTTCACATTTTTAGATATAATCCAAGTTGGTTTGGATTACAGTTTCCTTTATTGGATAGTATTTTTTGCAGGTGAGTACAGCATCAATATTTTGTATATCTTCATAAATAACATTCTGATCACCAGCTTGGCACTCAGCAGAGTTCATAAGGATTTCTAGTTGCAGACTAGAAGGAGGAAGAAACATGCAAGTAAATAAATGTGTCAAAATGGCAGTTTGGTCTGTCAGAGTACATTGTTTTTCAGCAGCTTTGGAATTACTTGCAAACACTTCAGCTGATAGACTAGAATTCTGTGGAAATATCAGTATAAAAAAAAAGGAGTAAGTTGAATTAGGATTAGCTGTTTAAAACAGTTTAGAAAAATTTGCAAGAGTAGACTTTGAGTGGGAAGCTAATATTTGGTGTAGACCTGCTTGTTTTGAATCAGTTTGCAGCTGCTGTGCTTGCATGCCCTGCCTGCTGTGTCTCCCTGTGGTTTAGGGCTGGTCTGGGGGGCTGGCTGAGGTGAGGCACACCTCTGAATTGTGCATCAGTGGACTTGGCTTGTCAGGATGCTTCAAGGCCTTTGCCTTTGTAAAGAAGGGAGTGAATGACAGCAGCTTCTTGCTGAAGAGGGTAAGAAAAGCTTTTGAACAGCTTAGAGCCAGTGCACAGTGGCATTCACTGAGTTCCAGCCCCAGGTTCAGAATCGAAGCATGTGCTTCAGTATGTTTTAAGATTTCACTATTAGGGGGAATGTGTAACTGCTCTTAAATCTGTGCAGCTTTTCAAAATAAAATCCAAATTTATTTTGTTTTTTAGGAGTCAGCTGTGATTCTGGCATTTTGTAGTAGAAGAATTTTTTAAGTTTGTTCTGATCATAAATTTTTTCGAAATATTTTTTTCACTTCTCAAAGCCTGAGGAGAATTTAAGAGTAATGAAAATTCAGAATTGTTTATTTTATAACTATTGAAGAAGTCCTCAAATTCAGTTGTTTTTGTTTAATTATCAGCACTGTTCTTGGCTATAATTCAGGTTGTGTGCATTCATTTGGGTGTAGGCAGATAAGTTATTTTGACAGTGGAGTGCTGTTTCTCAGGAGATGCATGGGTCCCTTTATTTGTGACATGACAATTGTTCGTGTGGGTGTAGCATTGCTCATTCATCATTTGAGAAGGAACAGTGTGCCTGTACTTCAAGGGGATGTGAAGCAAAGGTGGTTCACAGGTGATACAGAAGCCAGGAGTACATTGCTGTGTACAATGAACTTTCCATTTGTGGCACTGTTAAAAATCTTGTAGATTTTTAACAGTGCCACAAGCATCTCAGTACCCGTGTGTTCTACAGCATCTCAGTACCCGTGTGTTCTACAGATGTATTAATCTAGGCAAGTTTAGTATTACCACACATAAGTTCTACTAAAAGCAACAGGAAGACAGCACAGTTATTGAAGCCCTAGTTCTACTTGTTCAGTAGCTTTTTGAGGTTAGTCAGACTGTGTTTTTGTTCTGCAGTGCTTGTTCAGTTTTGTCTCTGTTGTTTTGGAACAAAAAGAAAAAAGATTGTGTTGGGAAGGCCAGGGCTTGCCAAGGGTCAAAGCTTGCCTGGGATGTCGTGGACAATAAGAACTTGTACTCCTCCTTTAGTAATAAAGGCTGGGCAAAGCACAAAGAGTGGGGCAGTGATTTTGTGACAGCAGGTAAGGCTGGGATTGTGTTCTTCCCCTTGGTCTCACAGGAGATCTCATGGGCTGGTGTGAGAGTAAGAAGTAAGCTTAGAGTATGAAGAGCTGCCAGCAGTGGGTGAGGGTTGGAGTCAGGGATTTCTTGGGAGAATTTCCCTTGTTCCATGGGACCACATGGGCTGCTTTTCCAAGGTTGCTGTGAGTCCTTGAAGGGCCACTCTGGCTCGTGTGAAAGGTCATGGAGGTGCAGCTTAGGGGAGGTGCTTGATGGCTGAAGAAATGCTGAGCCCCTCTAGAAAAGAGTAGGAACAGCTCATGGGGAAGTGGCTTTTTGAACTGTACATGTGATGTGACGTGTAGTCACAGAGTAATCCAGGCAAGGCCAGGATTTAGTGATGTCCATAACATGTTTCATTACTGTAAAGTCAGATTTGACAGATCCAAATGGAATATAATAAAAATGTGCATATTTTATTTACTTCTGATTGAACAATTGTATGAATTTTGTGTTCATTCTTGTTAAGGTCTTGGATCCAGAACAAAATCACAGTTTCACTGATCACTATCTGAACGTAGCCTTTGACCTGTCCCAAGTGCTTTTCATAGCCACAGCCAACACTACAGCTACAATCCCACCCGCCCTGCTGGACAGGATGGAGGTTATCCAGGTGCCAGGTAACACTGCACTGCCTTCATTGCATGCCTTTTGCAGGCCCTTAAACAAGTTTGGGGTGTTCTTGCTGAAATGAAAGGTAGTTCCTTAAGGAAAGCCTGCCAGGAATCTGGAGTGCATGGCTGGGGTCATTAAAAGGGGCAAGGCAGGATGCCACTGCTGTGGTTTCTGTCATGAGAATAGGATTTAGCATTGTATTAGAACTCAAGAAAGTTATTTAAAAGTATTTAGCACTCAGGAAAATTCAGTTCCAGGTCTGTGGTGATACATGGATACATTCTGTAATAATATTTTCCTTCACTGATTCATTTGTCAGTTGGCTGATGCATCTTTTTAAGATTCCAATGGAGAAAGTAGTCTTTGAAATACTAAACTTCTCTTCTTGTTTGCATGGAGTTCTGAATAGCCACAAAGGATCATACCAACAGCCTTGTAAATTATAGATGGGGGAGGTTTTTTCTTAAATTCAGTCAGGTAGAATTGTAAAAGATAAGACATTTGATTATATTGTGGTGTCTAAGCAAAATGATCATTAATAAATACATGCTTTTTTTTTTTTTAAGGATACACCCAAGAAGAAAAAATTGAAATTGCACATAGACACTTGATTCCTAAACAGCTTGAGCTACATGGTTTGACTCCACAGCAAATACAGATTCCCCAAGTAACCACTTTGGACATAATTACCAGGTAAATCTGTTCATTGCTTTCAATTTAAATGCCTTCTTTTATAAATCAGTTTATAAAGTGGTAATACAAATAGATCTTAAGTATTGTCCTTAATAGCTTCAACAGTTGGTAGCTTATGGAATTGCTCTTTCCCTGGCTCCTGCCTTCTCTAGAGAACATCCTTTCTGTAGAGAATTCCTTCTCTTGCTCCCCAGGTGTGGGGAGGCCCTGTGATAAACAGGAGCTCCTGGGGCTGGTGTGGCTCCACTGTGTGGAGCCATGGCCTTGGCAGCAGACAACATGTAGTTTAAAGAACCAAGTTATATTCCTGTCATATTCATACAAAAAATGGAAATTACACTTCCTTTTTTTTCCTTGTCACTTGATGGATACATTTGTTTAGATTTTGAATTAGGTTTAAAAAATTAAAATACAGGGTTTTAAAATAGCTTCTATTCATTAGAACTGGGGTTTTTGTTAGACATGACAGCAAATGTATTGATCAAAACATCTTTTGAAATTGAAACTAGCTCATTTCCAATGGAAAAAGTGTACTGATTCAATGAATTGAAGTATTTTATGACCAGTATTTTGGCTGTTTTGTGTAGTGCTATTGCCTGTGCTTCTTTTTAGTCCACAGACTAAAACAAAATATTATTTTATGGCCAGTTCCTCAACTTCCAGTGAGCTATATATTTTAAGTTTTAAAATAATTCTTCCTTTTAATTTTTGTGTGTCCAAGAAGAGCTCAGTGCCATTGGACATTGCTTAGCATTTGATGAAGGTTTGGCACCAGCTGTTAGTCCTGTCTTCCCACTCAGTCATTTGTCTACAATTTCATCAGCAACCACAATTATTTTGATAATAACAAATTATTTTTTCCTATATACTAGAGTAGTCCAAGCTTTTGGTGCATTTCCCCTGCCATTTCTGTGGCTGTGTGCTTAGTGAGGAGTGTGTTTCCCTTGCAAGGAGCCCTGCCTTGCAAAGCCCAGCCCTGCTGTTCTCTCCCAGGTACACGAGGGAGGCCGGAGTGCGCGCCCTGGATCGCAAGCTGGGAGCCATTTGCAGAGCAGTGGCTGTGAAAGTGGCAGAGGGGCAGCACAAAGAAGCAAAGCCAGATCGTGCTGAGGTGGGGGAAGGAGAAGGTGTGTATCTTTGGTATGATTTGTGTATGTCTTCCTAGTTTTTTTAATGCAAATCTTTCACTTCTGCTCTAAGCACGGCTGTAGTTCCTGCTAGCTCAGAACTCAGTCTGGTTATTTTGTTGTACACTAAAAAGGGAATTCTAATGTAGCAACTTTTTCTCCTATTTTATTCTTCTTTAAGGACTCTTGTTTTCAAAAGCCTGGCAGATAGTGTGACATTATTATTATTATGTACAGTTTTAGTGCTGAATTATGACTTAGGACATAAGCTGAGTCGTTTCAGCCTGCTGAGTTGGTAATTGACAAGTTCAGTGCATCTGGTTTATGTCTTAGGGATGCAGCTATGATTTGTGTATGTCTTCCTTGGTTTTTTAATGCAAATTTTCACTTCTGCTCTAAGCACAGCTGTAGTTCCTGCTAGCTCAGAACTCAATCTGGTTATTTTGTTGTACAATTAAAAATTTGTCTGCTTGAAGGGTTCTGAAATTAGAATTGTTTTATGTGCCTCGTAAGACCATGCTTATTCAAAGTCTCTTGGAGCTTTGGTAATGTCACAGCCTTGGTTACTCTGGTCTTGTTTCCCATGTGTACAAACAGTGTTTTATCATTTCCAGTCATGAAACAGACTGAAAACAAACTAAATACAAAACTCTCAAACAGCAAAAATTCCCAGGTAACTGCTTCACCAAAGGTAGGTCTCTTTCTAGTCTGTAAATAGAAGAGGGAAGGATGAAGTGAGTTGAGTGTTCTAGGATCACTGTAATGTCTGTGAAAACTGTAATACAAGAACATTGAATTTGGCAGTGTTTGCCTAAGCAGGTTCAGCTTGGTTTTCTCTGAACATTTGGCTTAAAGGCAGTGAGCTCTCACAGTAGCAGTGACTGAATCCATCAGTAATCCTGCAGTTTAAATCATCCCATCTGCATTAAAAGCAGAGGTTTTGAGACATTTACCAATGCTTTTATTTTTATATTATGTGTGTGTTCTCTGCCTTCTGTGCTCTGATGGACTCTGTGAAGTCAAACACTGACTTGTTGATGCTTCTGTGATTGTGACTGCTGAGCCTTTGGCTGTGCTGGCCCAGCTCACCAGCACCAGGCAGTACCAGGTGTCCTGGCTACTGCACCTTCTGGGTGGCAATTTTGACAAGTCATATTTGCAAAGTAGGTAACTGAGTCTAAAATGTGTTTCAGAGGTCTAGTACAGCTGCTGAATAAAAAGAGACATTCTGCTCTTCAAGCATTCTGGTAAAATAGACAAGAGGTAGGTTCAGAGCACAACTCATGGTGCTGTAAGAAGAAACACATTATTAAGGCAAGTAACAAAAAGGAACTGTATTAGACATCTCAGTCCAGTGAGAGAGTTATTTACCATGTTAAAATTAGCACTGTGCTTGCAACTGAGCTATTTACACTGTTAAAATTATACACTGTTAAAATTAGTTCTGGACTTGCAACTTACCAAACTAAGTGAAAATAGCAGCCCAAGTGCTTCAAAAGGGAGCAAAATGCTGGCATTTTTGATTGACCCAGTTTGGAGTTAAGAAAAATGAGCTGTGAAGAGTTGCCTTTGTACTTCTGAAGTGAAAACTGTCCATAAGAAAAAGCTGTATTAATAAAAGGGAGTCTGAGGGACAGGTGTCTCTACAGTGACACTTTGCTGTTATAAAGACTCGTACAGAATGGTGCAGTCTACAAAGTGTTTTTTATTATGTACTAATACTGTGCTTACACCCTGGTGTGTTTTACAGTGTGTTATTTGCTGGGAGTGTATGAGAGTAGGAGCCTTTTAAAAATACTTTTATTTTCATTCTGTCTGTTGGAAACAAGTGTTCAAAACAAAGCTTGTAAATATCTCCAAATGCTTGCAAGTTGATGCAAATAATAGGACTTGTAGTCTAAATTGATTTCTTTGGCATTTTTTCTCCTGTTGATTAGTGAACATTTGTGCAGTTGTGCATCATGGTGATGAATTTTTATATCATATAATGAATTACTCTGGAAGATTAGTTAATCAAGTTCTCATCCCTTAGTAGTTTCATTTAGAATTATTTATTGATTTTTTTTTTCTCTATGAAAATACCTGGAAGTCATTTTTGCTTCCTCCATTTGTGTGTTGCTGATGTGAGTCTGAGACTCTGCAGTTAGTGCATTGGTATGCCTTGGGCTGTGACTAGGAGAGGGCAGACTGGGTGCCTGGGTGCCTGTTGTGTTCATTCTGGCTGGTGGCTTGTAGTAAGATTTAAGGACACTAGGTGGTAGAATCCCAGGCTTTCCAGCATTCCATTGATGAAATCAGATTATTAACTGCAGGGGAGCACCTGTTTTCAGGGCTTTGTGAAGATGGGGCTTCTGCCACTGTTTGGCAGTGGGCTCTGGGGAGGGAGGGCACTGCCCCTGCAGAGCTGGAGACTCAGGCTGGGTTCAGCCCTTCCAGCAATGCACCACTGAAATGCACGGGCAGCTTGTGGTGCCTCCCTTGCTCCTCTGATTCCTGAGCTTTCTGGAGAAGGTGGTGAGTGCAGGAATGTTGGTTTGTGTCAGTTGTTGAGTTAGCACAGGGAACTTCAGCATTTTTCAGAGCTCTCTGGGGAGTCGTCCCTGTGTACAGCAGTGCTATCTGATATTTCACTGAAACACTATCTCAGATTTATGAGACACTCCTCGAGTCTTTTGACACTACAAGAAATTCTAGGAGTCACAAAAATATGTGAAACTCTCCTTCCTATTTTAGTGCCTTGAGAATACAATGCAGCAACTGTGCACTAAGGTATCATATCATGGTACAGCAGTTGAAACCCAGAGTAAAAAACAATTTGTCTGATTCAGACCCAAAGGGAGATTCAGGATAGGTAATATTTCATAACTAAAAGTGATGAAATGAGGATTGTATTTACATTGAAACCAAGGCTTTAAACATATTTAACATTTCCATAACCCAGCAGTACAGAGCAGTTTGTTACACTCCTTGTGGAGGAAACACTTGATTTTAAATTAAATGCAAGTTTGACCAAAGTGGTCAATGTGCACTGACATGTGAAATCTGCTGAGCATCAGTCCCAGGGTGGTGTGACTGCAGGTACTCAGGTCTGAGCTCTGCTGGCCTTAGAGAGCTTCCAGCTCTGCAGGCTGCAGTGTGGGCCTTCTTCTGAAATTTCTGAAAATTCCTTGGAATTATTCTCTGTAGGATGTCAAAAAGGCATAAGTGTTCTGAGAAGTTTGGCTTGAATATAAATTAATTTTTAAAGTGTTACTTTTTCCATGTTAATTTATCTTAAGTATTCCTGCATGAACACCTCACCTTCAAGTGTTTCAAGTACACATTGTTACTGTAGGTCACAAATGATGGAATGTATTTTGTTATTTTGTGGAAAGAACTTTCCTGATGCTGTGGGGGGAAATGCACATAGCATTAAATTTAAGCATGTAAGGAGGTGCAAACAGGATTAGGGTCCCAGGAAATGTTCCCTTCCTAAAGAAATGCTTCCTAAAAGTTTGGTGCATAAGATTTAAGTTTGAAAGTGGAATGTTGCTTGTAGGGTGCAGTTTCATGTTGTGGCTGGCTTTGAATGTGAACTGTTGTCAGCAAAAGCAATCCCATCCTTCTCTACCTAAATGCAGTTTTGGGGGGAAGGTTTAGTTTGGAGGGGCTAAAAGAATTCTGAGTCTATCTGTTGTGTGTTGAAGCATCTGCAGTTCTCAGATGAGAAAGAAAGAATGTTATTATCCCTTTAATTGCCCACAGACTCGAAGCCTTGTCCATCCTACTGATGTTCTTTTTTATGTCTTTTTTTTGTAGCAATTCAGCAAATCAGTATGTGTTATGTTAAAAACTACTTTAAAATGTTAGCCTTCTATTTTTCTGTCTTGGTCAGTAAGTATGGCTAGAAATCTTTGGGTTTAAGACTTGTGTTGCTAGTGCTTAATTTAAGTCTGTTCTATGAGGAGATGAGAAATTGCTACGTGTTGAGGAAGTTTTAGACTTCTGTATAATTTTCATTACATCTGTAGAAGGTAGGAGTCTTAGTTTTTTAATTTTTTAAGTATTTGTGCTATGAAATGTCTATTAAGAGTAAATATTTAATTACATTTAATAGTTCATTGTCAGTATGTTTTCTTAGGAGTCTGTTTTATTACAAATCCATTATTTACATGTGAGACTTTCTTTTATTTTGGGAACTTACAAAGACAGATTCCTGAAGAACATTGTGATCTTTGAGTAGCTGCAGATTCTGCTTGGAAAATTTTACAAACAATCTTTTTTTGGTTGGTTGTTTTTTGAACTTATTTTTGGCTACTTGGGGAGGGCTATGTGTTGTTTATTTTTAGTATTACAATTTTTAAATGTTAAAACAGCTCAATACCAAGCAGACATGTAATAGCAGAGCAGGAGGTGCTTCCTCTAGTGCAGTTTGCAGCTCTGCTAAGGGCACTTTTTGACCTTTTAGTTTATTTTGCCAACTTGTCTCAAACTGTAAGATGATTAAGCTCTGTCCTAATGAGAAGTTCTGTTTCTGGAAACCTGAATTGAAGTGTCTTGTTTTAGATAAATATGCCATTTAGCTTGTACTGTGGTTTATGGCTTTAGTCTGGGGTAGGTAAGGAACTCAATTTGTCATTGTTAGTGGAAATCTTAATTGCTTGTGTCTGTATAGATTCCTCATAGTCAGCACCTGTTTAAAGATGATAAACGAAGATGGCTTTTTCCTTCAAAGAAAAAGGTAGAGTTTGTAATTACATGTAGTACATCACTGCATGCTTTTACAGAAAATTAGATAATGCCAGAATTTAGTATAACATTTTTAGAAAAAGTCTGGAGTTTGTTATTGTTACAGATCATAAAACAGGATCTACTCATTAGATCAGATAAAGTCAAAGAAAAGAGTTTCTGGTTCTTTTAATGGGGCAGGCATCCTCAAATTCCCTGATTTGTTTGTGAGGAGTTTCTCTTCTGCTGTATACAGAGCTAGGTGACATAAATACATTTGTGTTTGTTAGGCAGTAAAATCTTGGTATAGAACAAAAGCAGCTGGTTTTAAACTCAATTTTGTTTTGAAATATGGATTGCATCTCAGATTATCAAATAGTGTTGAAATTGCAGTCTGAATTGCAAGAATAGCATGCAAGGTCAAGTTTCCTAGACTTGCCAGTATTTATGTCTTTGAATTTATTATGTACAAAAATAGTAGTTTAACAAAAGAGAGACGTGCTGGAACAACAGCAGGCATGTGACTAAGGCAGTGTTTGCAGTAAAGGAATGGGATTTAGCCATGGAGCAGTGCAAAGATTTGGGGCTGTGGGATAGGAGCTGTTAGACTGGAGTCCTGAATGCCAGCTGAGCTGCTGCTGTCATGTCAGTAGTGATGTGCAATGTTTGCCTTGGTGCTCTGTTAAGGCGTTAGTGAGAATTGCACAGTCACAAAATTACCTGTAAAAAGGCCTTTATGTATCAGGATTAGCAACAGGAAAGTTTGTATCTTGTGAAAGGAGACATCCTCATTCATCCCTTCTGAGAATTGCTTTTGCACCACTGACCACCTCTTCACGTTATGGTGAATAGATCAGATCAGTGATTTGTGTTTTTCTGTACTTGTGTGAGCTCTGGGATCTGCAGTTACTGTGCATGCATTGATGTGCAGAGGAAGAACCAGAAAGCTCCTTTTCAAACTAAAATTAGAAAGAATTCAAAGAGAGTAAACAACCCATATTTGGATCCAAAATATGGTGCAGGAGTCCTGAACTCAGTGTACACTGCTGTGTAATGCAGCCTTCAGATGTGTGTTAGGCTGGGGTTTGGGGTGGGGAGAAGTCTTCACTCTGTATGTGCAGGACAGCCTCAGGGCAGGGAGGCTGAGAGTGCCACAGAGCCTTAGGAACAGCTGGATTGTCCAAGCATTCTTCATTTCTCTGCTAGGTGTTTCACTAAACACTGCTTAGGGCTCTTGAGAAATGCTGATCAGCCCCTTGCACCTGGATCAGATTCTGTGGGGAAGGGAAGTGACTCCCTGCTGGCATTGTCCCTCTGCCCCCAGGCCCTGGGTACCTGTGCAGTGCCAGTCCTGCCAGGGACTGCTACTTCTTGAGCTCAGTCATGCAAACAGCTTCTCTGCAGGCTGGCTGTGGGACTTTGGCATGGACATGGCTCCCATTACAATTCACTTCTGTATAAAAAGAGAAAACAGAGATTTGAAGGCAGTTCTGCTAAGGAAGCCACTGTGCAGGTGAGAATCCACTCATGCTGTGAGTGCAGGAAGGGAAGAGCCCCCTCTGAACCCATAACTGTTGCTTCAATTGTGTGGTCCCTCCTAGGTGACACTTGAGTATATTGCATTCAGAAGTGTCAGGCTGCTGGGGCTTTATAGCCCTTCCTGAAGAGTGTACCATGCCTGTAGGTATTTCTGAAAATGTCTGGTAATTGGACCTTGGAGGAATTTTTTGCTGCTACTGGTTATTGAGCATGGCACCTTAGCAATATCTCCTTCAACAAAGAAGAGAACAGAGCCCTCTGTGTGTGTATTATTTCAAGACAAAGCCCACAGGTTGTTACACCAAAATTGAGGTTTTTCCACTGAACAAGGCCTTATAGGTGTTGTGTTCTGAGCTGGCTGTTGAACAGACAGGAGATGTCAGTTTTGTGAGTTAAGCAGCCTGAGTAGTTGGAAGGTGTCCCTGTGTGTGGTGTGTGATGATCTTTAAGGGTCCCTTCCAACCCAAACCCTTCTATGATTGTCTTCTGTGACTTTTATGGCTTTGCTCAAAAATCAACCTGAGAAGTGTCACATCAGAGCCCGTGCTGCAAGGGCTGCCCTGGAGGTGCTGGGGCACAGCTGTAAACACTCAGAAAAAGAACAGGAGCTCCTGCACTGTCAGAACTGCCCTGTCCAGCTGCACATTCTGTGTTACACCACCCTGCAGTGATTCCTCCTGCAGGGAGGGATAAACCCTTCCCTGGGAGGGTGGGGAGGCCTGGCACAGAGAAGCTGTGGCTGCCCCGCCCCTTGAAAGTGTCCAAGGCCAGGTTGGACGTGGCCTGGAGCAGCCTGGGATGGTGGAAGGTGTCCCTGCAAGACCTTAAAGCAAGATCAGCTTTAAGGTCCTTTACAGCCCAAACTCTTCTGATTCTGTGAAATACTGGTTTTCTGCACAAATCTGGTGAAAAATGTAAAGTCTTAAATGAGCCTAATGTGTTTTGCTATTTGAATTAGTTTAAAATGCACTTAAGCTGATGAGTTTCATCTCTGTCAGTGCTCTAGATTTAATTTTATCTTTGATGAACAGTTAGAACATATTTAGTCTTAATAATTACATTTCATGCCATATTATCTTTAATTTGACAAGATTTTTGTGAGAGATGGTTTGAGCCCATTTTTCCTGAACTTACTGAGCCTTTCATTGCATGTTTTATTTTTCCCTGTCACGATTTTAAAAAAATTCCTCTGCCTAGGAAAGACCATTACAAATCCTAAATTAGATTTTCTTCCCTTAGATTGCAAAGAACACGTCACAGAAGATGCCAAACCAGAATCCATCAGTGACACAGCTGACCTGGCTCTGCCACCTGAAATGCCAATTTTAATTGATTTCCATGCTCTGAAAGATATCCTGGGGCCCCCCATGTACGACATGGAGGTAACATCCTCATTTGTTCTGTTTGATGCTGTTTCTGGCTGATATGATTATTGCTATGGACTGAGTCTATACAATGTTGACAACTTCAAAATAAGTTAATAACAATGCTGGTTTCTTTATATTCCACCAAGTGTGTTTTAACCTAAAGAAATTTCTCTTTTCTTTTAACTCAGGGTACATAAATGTCATAATGCCCTGGCTTTTCTGTTGGCAAAGGTTCCTGCAGCAGTGCTGAAGAATGTGGTGGTGTTTTTTCAGTTTGAAACAATTTTGCTTTTGTTTGGGGGATGTTTGGTGGTCTTGGGAAAGAAGCCAAAAGTAGAACCCAGGAATCCTGTCTCTGCAGCAGCTGTGCTAAGGACTGCTCCTCATACCTCCTTAAAGCCAGGCAGCATTTTTGGGTATTAAAACCACTCCAGTTTGCACCAGAAGTTCTCAGACATTCTTTAGGTTAATGTGACTCTTAGCTATTAAAATGTTTTATGATCAGTCAGGCACCTCCAGCTTTGCTCCTCAATAGGCATATTTCAGATTTTTTGCTTTCCCCCATCTGTGTTTTGCTCTGTTCTATGGAAATGCCATCAGTTAAAGTAGTTTGTTAGTTTGGGGTTCTCATTTCACCAGTGACACTGTTCTCTGTTTCTGAGAACTTTCCTCTTACAATTACTTTCTCCTAAATAAGAGGACCAGACTTCCAGTGGGACTTGAAGAACAAAAAGGGGGCAAGGTGATTGGGATAGCAGGAGAAAGTGAATGTTTGTTCAGGAATGAATCAGGTTTTAGACCTGAACTGAGGCTTTTGGATATGAAGATTTTATCATGGAAGAGATTCTTAAGGAAGGGACAGAAATGAGGAAACAAACTGAAAGGAGACAGTGCCATTGGTTTGGCAGAGGATGGTGGTGGGAGCAGTGGGAGGCACGAAGAGAAATGACCAACAGCCTCTGGGCTGAGGCCATTCCCTGGGATCTTTGGTGATCTGTTTCTTTACTTTCAGAAATAAGAATTTACTCTTTAGCAAATGACTGAATTGTCAGCAGCTTACATTTGTTCTTTCCAACTCTCAGAAGCCTCTGTACCCAGCAGGAAGGTGACACAAATGTAAGAATTCAGTGCTAATGTGGGATTTTTCTTAAGTGTTCCACCTGGTGTCAGTTTTGTTTCTGGAGTTGATTATTCATTTAAATTTGATAGTGTGTTTTTGTTGGAAAATAATTTCTGCTATTTTGTCTTTTTTCTGTAGGATTAAGTAATCCAAGTGAGGTTCTTAATTTCAAGTGTACAAATACAGGGGTGCTAGCTGGGCGTTATCTTTTGTGAGTGTTTATTTGTTGTGGAGTCCACAATAGATGCCATAAATTTGCAGATAAGCATTCCATGGATCTGCTGGCCTCTAAACTGAAATAAGACTGATTGAAGCTTGTGACTTCTGTTTCAAAAGGGTTTTTTAACATTTCCCTATTTAGAAGGCAAATTTAGTGCATAAATAGAGATGAATGCACACATTTCAGTTCCCCAAGCAGCCCAGGATTTCTTTCCATGTACCATTTGCTGTATTGATTGAGTGAATATTTTTCAGTACACACTTTGGTTTTTTCCATGTAAATTGTTCAGATAACAACATAACTCCCATTTTAAAGAATTTTCCCAACTAAAGTGTAATTCCTTAGAATTTTCCTAAGTCCCCCCAAGGTTCTTTGGAGGAGCAGAGTTGCTGCTCTGAGCTTGGCTGCTGTGGGTTCTGCTCTGCAGTCACAGGCTGGGTCTGGCCTGAGAGCTTCACCCTGGGCCTGCATTTTGTCATTTATCAGCAGCTGAAACAAAGACACAATGAGGCAGCCACTGTGTCAGTACCTGCACGAGGCTGAGCAAATGGAACTGAAAACATGACATGACTTAATGGATCTGTTGTCCTTCAGGGAATTCCTGACCCAGGGATTCATCTTTCACCTTTCCAGGGCAGTGCTTGGCTGTTGTCTGCACAGCTCTCCCAGCAGGAAGATGGGACAGAATATTCAGCTCCTACTTGCTGGATGAATTCATTTATCACAAATAAATAATCTATGTGTCTCCCTACAGAACAAATGTTGGAATTAATCACACAGTGAGGCTTTGAAATAATAATCTCATCAGTTTAAATTGCAGAAGATTTAAGGGAATGTTTCAGCACAGCACACTTCTGGGGGAAAGGGTTTCTAACATCTCCAGTGGGTTTATAACAAACTATTTGTATTTTTGGCTTGGATATTGGTTGGTGTTTTAGAGGGTTTTTTTGGCTTTTTTTTTTCTTTGAACCCTTAATTCTGCTCAGGTAGCAAAGGTTGTTGGCACCACAGGAAAACTCATCAGGATTGGTTTATACCCTCATAACTTGAGTGAAGTTGAAGGGACAGAAGCTGCAGGTCAGGGAAATTACCTGTTCTAGAAAATGAAAGTGCAGATGCCATAAAAGAATGGCTCTGTTTCATGGGACACACACAATTCCAATCAGGGAAAAAATCAGGGTGTCTTTGAGAAGCAAAACCTGTCCAAAGTACAGGTTTAGATTGGCATTTTTATCTAAGCACTATCAGTCTTGTGGTGATATTTCTGGGAAATCCTCCTCCCTCAGAGGGAAGCCACTGCTTTGCCAGCAGTGATTTGCCAAGGAATGAATCAGAAGAGAAGAAAAAATGTTGGTACAGTCAGGCTGGGAGAAGCTGTGGAAGGAAAGCAAACGTGCTAAAAGCAAGTGGCTGAAGTGGTGCTCGTCTTCCCATTGCCAGGCAGGGACTTAGAGCTTCTTGTCCATTGCACTGACTTGGTGTAGCTCCACAACAGCAGATGATAACCTGAAATACTCTAAAATAAGTGACTATGCTGAATGCTAAGACCAATTTTGCAGTGTCCAGGCAGGTAAAATGCATCTGGCAGTATGTTCATGTACTCAGGGTACAGCTAAATCACAGCTGGTTTGGTCTCATCTACAAAAGTTCTCAAACCCTAAGA
Source organism: Passer domesticus (assembly GCF_036417665.1). Lineage (NCBI taxonomy): Eukaryota > Metazoa > Chordata > Aves > Passeriformes > Passeridae > Passer > Passer domesticus. Next base: position 13,007,599 of record NC_087485.1, on the reverse strand, counting down.
CTCCATTGGCATCTTCAGTGGCATCTTCATCACCTGACAGCCATCAGCTGATTCCAGTGGTCATGTTTAATTGAGATTGTTTAGAAAGTGTAAGAAAGGAGTTATTCTAATCAGACTTTTGGTGAGAATAAATGATTCAGAGGTGCCAGGAGCAGTTCAGTCTTGGGGGGGGCTCCCTGTAGCACTTTGTGGCTGTCTCAGGCAGTCCAGGGTGCTTTCCACTGGCTGTTTGGGGGTTTCCAGGGGGCTTCTGTGCAGCCAGACCTCACAGCTGCCTCCAGTGCCTGTCAGAGGCTCACTAAGGCTGAGCTGAGCTCACATCAGGGGTGGTGCAGTCTCTCTCCAGGACAGCAGGAGAGGTGGCCTGGCTTTTGGAGGCACCAGGTAATGCAAGGAACAATGGTCCAAAGGTGATCAACACCTATACACAGGCAGCTTCTCTTATCTAATCTCAACTGACTTGTGAAAGCAGGAGGAGGTGCCTGCCTAGTCTGAGGATGGAGGAGGAGCCTGTGCTGAGTCTGTAGAACCATTTGGGTTTTGATTTGTTGTCCCATTTGCTCTGTTCTGCCCCATAGCTCTCAAACAGTCTCTAGACTGTTTCCAGTTGATCCAGAGTGCAGGGTAAAAAAACTGAAACAAAACCCCCAAATCAATAAACCTTGTTGATGGCTGCTTTGGGCTGAGAGAGGGTGTGGACAGTTAATTGTGTTTATCTCACCTTTAATGTTTGAAACAATGATGGTCAAAAATAGCATTGTCTGCAGTGCAAAGGGGAATGTTCCAGCATTGCTGGACTTCAGTGTGAGCAGGATGAACTGACTTTGTTAACCTGAGCTACTGAGCAGTTACTAAAATGATCAATCACTGCAACTAATAACACACAGGGAATGGATACAGGAACTGATGCTAGCAAGGATGAAAATGCTTGGTGAGGTATTTTGATACCATAAAAGTGAAACACAGAGTTCTGTACAATTTTCTTAAATGCTAGAAAAAGAAAGAGCCTTTATAGCCTGATCATGCTAATGAAAGCAAAAGGCAGGGTGCTGATGCCAGTGCACAGGTTAGGAGAAGCAGGAGGAGGGGCTGTGTGGCTTCCTTGGCTTTGGCTGCCAGTAACCCCTAAAGGGGCTCTGTCCCCTCTGCCTGGCCTGGAACACATTCATGTTTCTGCTGTTCCAAAGTGTAAATGTCTGCAGGGAACAACAGCAGGGGCTTGGCTGGCCACAGCTCAGGCAGTGCCACCACCTTTGAAAAGGCTTGTAGGGAACACCAAGGAGCAAAACTGGCTTTGTCACAGGAGTAACAGTCAGGGCAAACACACTCCAGCAGATGGGTTAAGTCACATAAACATTCAGCCAGGATTGACTGAATACTTGAAGTCTTTGAGGAGAAAGATTCTCATGGTGTTTTTGGGGGCAGGGAAGGTTTCAAGAATGACAGGCCAGGATGTTTGCCATGGCCTTAAGCTAAGTGCCACATACAGCTCCTGCTGTGTAATTAGTGTTTACACATATCCAGAACTACTGCTGCATTAAATAATAAACTAAAATATAAGAGGTCAGACACTTGGCTTAAGTGTTTTGATGGGTACAGTTGTTTCAAAGCCAACTATTGAATTGTTTTTGCAAATTTTGTAATGGCTGTTTCCTGAACCACTTGCCGTGTTTGCCCTCAGGTGTCCGAGCGCCTCAACCAGCCCGGGGTGGCCATCGGGCTGGCCTGGACACCCCTGGGAGGGGAGATCATGTTTGTGGAAGCCAGCAGGATGGACGGGGAGGGCCAGCTGACACTCACGGGGCAGCTGGGGGACGTCATGAAGGAGTCAGCTCACCTGGCCATCAGCTGGCTGCGCAGCAACGCCAAGAGATACCAGCTCACCAACGGTGAGGGCACTGCGGGGAGCAGCCCTGGCAGTACTGGAGTGGCTGTGGAACAGAGAAGGGGTTTCAGCCTGAGGATGACATCACTCCAGAGTGCCTCTGTGTAGTTCTCTCCCAGATGCTGCCAAGCCAGGGTGGTTGTGGCCTGGCAGAACGTGAGTTGTGTCTCCCTGCCCTAGCCTGGAAGGTTGTGGGCAGCCTCAGTGCCAAGGTGCTGCTTCTTGCTTGTGGCAGACTCTGCCTCTGACTCATTTTTACACTCAAGCTTTCCAGCAGTATTTTTATGATGGAGACAGATATGGAAGTCTAGCTTTTCTCTGACAGGTTCTCTTAAAAGGTTTTTTAGTCGAAGTTTTAGTATTTTGAGAATGTTGGGTTTTTTTGGCAGCTGTGGAACTGCAGTGCAATAGGGCTCTGGACAAGAACATTTTAACTATTTTTTGTCTGAACCTCCCAGGACTTGTAGAAATTTGCCTTCTAGATTGATCATCTGCTGATCAAACAAATAATTGACCAGTGTCTTCCACTATTTGTGCAAGTTTAGATAGGTTAAAAGCCAGAATGTAATTAATGTATGAAATGCTGCAGGCATTACCTGTGTGCATGTTCACCTCTCTGGCTTACACTCCGTGTACTCCATTACAGGTGAAAGGACATAAATAAGAGTTCCACTTGATTATAATTGTGAGTTTCTGTGGAGCGTTCTCTGAATATTGACATTGATGGTTTGGGACATAAAAATTCTATGTGGAAATTCCTTGGTTTCCACATTAATCCCTACTCTCAATTTCTCAGTGCAAATGCCAAGTTTATTGGTTATCATGTTACAGTTTTTCTAGGAATCTGGATGTAGGAGAGCTCATTGGGATTTCTTTGTTGTTTTTTTTTTCCTAGGGCCTCTGCAATATTGTTTTCTTCAGCCTACTGTTAGTAAATAGTGCCAAGGCTTTTAGTTCTTGGTGGGCTTTTAGAATAAAGACCAGAACAAAATGGGTTTAGATTTTTAACATTCAAACCATTCTTTTTTTCCTTAAGCTTCTGGAAGTTTTGATCTCCTTGACAACACTGACATCCATCTGCACTTCCCAGCTGGAGCTGTCACAAAAGATGGACCATCTGCTGGTGTTACCATAGTAACCTGCCTTGCTTCACTCTTCAGTGGGCGGCTGGTGTGCTCAGATGTAGCCATGACAGGAGAAATTACACTGAGAGGCCTTGTTCTTCCAGTAAGCATCATTGCAGAAAAGAGCTAAGTTGTATTAATTCTCCCTATTTTGGATATAAAATCTGTTTATGGCCACTTAGAAAAGAGTGGATCCAGAGCCTTGCTGGATCATTCCTTAGCAGCAATGTGGTCTCTGCTGGTGCAGGTGGAAGAGGCCAGGCTGCTGCACGACTGCCCCACTCCTCTGCTTTGCCTTTCAAGCTAAAGCCAGCCTGGATGTGGCTTTTTGGGAAAATACATTAAAATGTCTGCTTAGAAAGGAAACCTCAAAGGCTTAAAATGCAGGGTGGCTCTGAGTCTGCACTGCAGTTTCTTAATGTGCTTCCTCAGACTGTTGGTACAGAGCTACTTCTGGTGTCTGTGAAAAGTTGTGTCTTAAAGCTCTCCCAGAACTGCACACAGGTTACTCCTGAATCCATGGATCTACTTTTAGATTTCTCTTAAATGTTAATCCTTGGATTGGCTCAGCCAAATGGGGTTTCCATAAAGGTTTGTCAAAGCTTGAAGGCAAAGAAGGCATTCAAACAAACAGAGTCCAGTTTGAAGTGCCAGTGGAGCCTGGCACAGGTGCTGCAGCCAGTGTGGGAGCTATCATCTCACACCAAGTGATGGACAGGAGGAGGATGAAGCTGCAAATCAGGGACAGGCTTTTGTTTGCTGCAGAGGAGACAGAACCAGAGGAGCCGTGGCAGGCAGTGGCCTGGGAGGCTCTGGGGGCAGAGAGACAGGACAGGCCTTTGTCCAGGGTTCTGCAGTGCCTCTGGTGGGAGCCAGCTGAGCCCTGCAGCCAGCCTGCCCTGACTGTGCCTGCTGCTGAAGCTGCGTGCAGAGATAAGGTACATGTGAATATTAAACCACATTTTCCTCCTCCCCCGAGGCAGTCTGGAATCTTGCTGTCACCAGGGGCTGCATTGCCAGGGCTGTGCCAGGGGCTGCCCTTGCTGCGGAGTGTGCAGCACGTGTGGGTCATGTAGGGATCACGGGTCACTCTGCCCCTGTCACAGCAGCCAGGGTTTGCCCTTTGTACTGTAACACAGGCCCTTCCTCGCCTCTCAAGCACTGTAAAATTACAAGTTTCTGCTCTAAGATGGTCTCAGTGGAGCAGTGCCTCTCCACTCCTGGAGCACAGGTTTGCTTTGCTGTGCATATTTTGTTGTACAGCTCAAGTTATTTTTCATGGGATATTGCTGCTTTAGGACTCTTTTCCCCCTAAATCTAACACTGCCTTTATCTGAAAATCTGATGCAGGTTTAGGATTTCAGCACGTGATATAAAAAAAACAGAGCGAAGGCCACTTTTGTTAAAGAAATTCCTGAAAAGCAGTGACTTTTCCACTATTGATTCTCTTGTACCTGCACTCCTAAATTAATTTTTCTCTCATTATTAGCTGTTACAGAACGAATACTGTAGCATATTAATATATTTCCCTCATTAAGCACATGATGGGCTACAACTCTGACTGCATTTTTAATTGCTTTCCTAAATGAATGAGGCAGAACCTTTCCTCAAAATTTAACTCCTGATGTGATGTTACAATAACTATTTTGTTACATGTATAAAAATAATGAACTAATCTATCTCTTCTCCTCCCCAGGTTGGGGGAATTAAAGACAAAGTGCTGGCAGCACACCGAGCTGGCCTGAAGAGAGTCATCATTCCTCAGAGGAACGAGAAGGATCTGGAGGAGATCGCGGCGCACGTGCGGCAGGACCTGACCTTCGTGCTGGCCGCCTGCCTGGACCAGGTGCTGAACGCCGCCTTCGACGGCGGCTTCGCAGCCACGGCCAGCCTGGAGCACTTGAACAGCAAACTGTAGGCACACAGCCTCGCCTTCCTTCTCCAGTTCCATAGTTCTTGATCTCTTTCAGCTACGTTTAGGTATCAGGTACAGCTATGAGCTAAATGGGTTTGAATGGGGGTGTCATTGCCATCAAAAGGATGATGCTGCTGCAGTTCACAACCTGAAACTGCACTTTAGGGACATTTGCTGCTTTTTATCAGCAAAGAATCTTGAATCTCATTTCCTGGTGGATTTGAGCATGAGAAAGAATTCCTTAGCCTATCTGGCACCTAGGTGTGTACGTGGCAGCAGCTGGTCATATCCTTAGAGGGAATAATGTGCAGCAGGAGAGGGCCATAGGTGGGGTTGTTACAAAAAGCAAACTGATTTAGTGCAAGTTTACTTATTTACAAAATATCTGTAATAATAATGAATAATGATGTGCTAAGGAGCAGCAGTATCTGGGGAAAATAAGGTTTGTGAAATCTAAAAAAAAAAGCTTAAGGCATCTGAAGAGAAGCACTATGGGCTAATAAATGAAGTTAAGTTCTTTTAGCACTTGGTTCTGGTTTGTTCTATTTTTCAAACACAGGAAGCAATGCCAGAACTGACATGTAGGAATTGTTGTGTAGGAAGGGAGAGAACACATCAGTTCCCATCTGGCACAGCTGTCCCTGCAGCAGCAGGGGGTGGAGTGTGCATGAGGCCTTAATGAAAAAACCCAGGGATGGTGTGGAGGGGCAGAGTGCATGTCCTGCATTCCCACCCACTACAAACCCACTTGGTTCAGGGATGCTGATGCTTGGAGGTTCACCTATGGAAATTAAATCCATTTGAACAATGCCAAGAAAATTCTGAATCTTTATTCAGTGTGAATAATGTAAGGTTCAAGAAGTCTGGCAGCCTCCCTGTCCTTCGCTAGCTTTGTCTCGATCTCCCCTTGAAGCTCAGTGAGAACTGTGCTCCAGCTGTGATCGGGGCCCTTGGCACTGTTTATTCCAGGGTGAGCCCCACGAGCAAATCCTGGGTGTTGTTACATCCTTCTCTTGCTCGCTGGTTCTGAAACAAACCCCAAAGTGCTTATGAAACACAAACTGTACCAGTCACAACAGCCTGTTCCAGAAGCTGCCTAAAAAAAGTAAAGAGTTTGCTTTGCTTTCATTTTTGTAGATAACAAAGCTGATTTACCTGGAATATAACAGCACTGATTGTAATCAATTCAGTGGGAATTTCAACACCTATTTTACAAAAGATTTTACAACTTTGACAAAAGACTTAATCTAATAAAATGATAAAAACAAAACCTGCTTCTGTGTCACTATTTTAAGAGCTGCACTCTTAGTCACTCACATGTTCTGAGACTACAGACGACAGCCCCAGTCCCAGAACATGTTCTGCCTCATGAGAAATGTGTAGGGAAGAAGTGCAAAGAAACTTCCCCCTGGGTAAAACCCCAGCCTGGTAACTCTGTCCTGCTGCTTTGCTTTTGATCAAACCAGGAGGGAAAAATCCTTTACCAAACAGATGGAGAAACAATCCTGCACTGCTCTGCCCTGTGAGAGCGCTGACATGCTCGGAATTCCAGCACAGTCTGTTTACACAGGGACAAAACAAATCTGCATTTTTTAGAAGAGAAAAAGGACTACTACTACAAAAAAATTCTAGCATGGCAAAACAGGGCGCTGCTGCCCAGAAAGTTAAAAGAATCACTCCAATTCCCAAGTCTTGTCCCCATGGACCCCACCTGAAGGTGAGGGGTTTAATGGCACTCTGAAGATAATGCCAGGCATTTAGTGCCACCTCTTCCTGTCCCTGCTGCCAGAGCTGAGGTTGTTACTGAACTGAGATTTTTCTGAACACAAGCATTACCCATCACAGCAGACACTGCAGCCACACTTCAGTGCCTTTTGTTCTGCTTCCACTGAGCCCAATAATGCAGTGCAGCAGTGAGCCAGAGCAGTGCAGAACCTCTGAAAGGGTGACAATCCCCTGGGATATCTGCTTAGGAACAGTTGGATGGAGCAGAGATTCAGCCTGTGTCCCTCAGAAAAATACCCCAAAAGTGCTGAAGCTTATCAAAAGTAAAAGCAGTGGCAGCTCCTTTCCTCTATCCACACTCTAAACTGCTACAGCTAGTAACTATCCCACTAGAACAATTCCTGCTTTAATCACAGCAGCTTGGAAAAGATTCTGGATAAAACAACAGGACAGGCAGCAATACAAAACCATTCACCTGCTTTAATTTTAAACCACTACTGCAAACAAGAACTAGCAGGAACTGTCACAACAGAATCAAAATATTTACATCCACATTTGTCAAAACATTTTAAGGCCTTTTTTTTTTTTTAAAGGGCAATGAAAAACCATGGAGGTAGTGCTAGCAGACAAATGCAAGATCTACTGTGTTTCATCTTTTAAAGACAAATTTGAATACTCCTCCCAATACAGCAAAGTAAAACAGCACTTTCTAAAATAAATAGCTAATGTTACGACAATGCCAGGCTTTAATACACCATTTATTTTAGATAAGGTAGTAAACTGTACAGACTTCTAGTATGGTTCCTTTTTCATATAGAACAGTGTAGGTTGACTTACCAGATCCTCACACTCTTTAAGCTTTTAATACTGTTGAGGATCTGGGCCCAAGGGTAATTTCATAATTCCATCTGACGATGGATATTAAAGGTTTTATACAATTATTTAACACCAAATGGAGCAATACCAATTTACATTACAGTAAGTCAGCATACAGTAGTTATGCTATAGCTCTTGTCCTCTGTGAAACATGAACCAACCTGTCTGAGCACAGCTCTGCAGCTCACTGCCAAGGCCTTTCCTGAAGGCCCTTCCAGAGCACAGCCCTGACCTTCAGCCCACTGCACCTCAATGAAACCACTCAGCTCAGCACGAGGGTTCAGGGTGACAGTGCTCCTGGGGACACAGCCCCAGCTGCACCCTCCCAGCCACAGCAGCAGTGGCCAGCCCTGCTCAGCCCTGGCCTCTCAGCTCACACACGTTCTCCCCACCTTCCCTCAGCTCAGCCAGGCAGGCACTGGGGAGGCAAGGGAGATGGGGGCTCCTCTAAAGGAGTATTTAGCCAACTTTCTGTTAAAGACAAACTGGAGGCAAATATAGACAAGCTTAGTTAGGTGAGAATAATTACTGAATTTAGAAAACTGCAAACAGTTGGCTGTATATTCAAAAAGAAAAAAATGCTAGATTGCAGGAGTTTTGGAAGCATTTATCTACTGTCACAAGGTACCAGTACATCTTTTAAATTACATCTGTGCACAGTTCAAACAGTCTTAAGTATCAAATTTTCAGAGTGAAACCTTACTACATGAAGCCAACTATTTCTGTATTTTATTAATCCAACCCATGGATTTTATGTTCCTTACCTGTGGAACTACTTACCTCATCATGCATCAAAAATAGTAACAAGAGTTGTCCTAACAGATCAACTTCTGATAAGAAAGTTAAGACAGTGCACAGTAAATAAACTGTATTTTAATGTGTTACAAAAGTAGTCAACAGCCAGACCAGCTCCCCGACACGTCCGCTACCACTCGCTTTGACAAAGTTTCCTTCCTGCTGAGGTGGAACAGCTCTCCCTGCTCCTGTCTGTGTCTGTTTGTAACACAAATCCCGTTTACATTCGTGGTTCAGGTTTGCACATACAGGCAGTCTGCATAAAGCCCAGTATCCTTCCAAAGCCTTTAGGGCTGGTCAGTCACACCTGGAAGAGATTTATCTGCATTGTCATGTGGATCATGTCACCAAAATGAGATACAAAAGTCAGTTCCAGACAGTTGCTTTAGTAACAACCAAAAGACATGAAGACAAGAAACTGAGCAAGAGCATCAATGTGTCAAACTTTGAGCTAAAGCAAAAAGCAGAAGTTGGCTGTGTTTTTTTCATTTGCCAGGTAATCTTTTAATGACAAATATAAAAAGACTGAAAACATCTCACTCTGACTGCCTTTTTTTTTTTTAGACAAATGGTCTGCTTTTATAATTACAAATATTGTGTAATACAGTATTCCTTTGTACTGCAAACCGACAAATACAAGGATGCAATCAATTTTTTAAGCATCTCTAAATTTGAAATGTGAATTGCTATTTTTTTTTAAATTTGGAAAGTTCTTAATAATTGTTTCATTTTTGTTAGAAGATAACTCAAAGTACAACAACATCTAGACCTGTTTTTAAAGGAGCTGTCTTTCCTGACACATCTTTGAACATAAGCACTCCTTTCGAGTTCAGTACATTCACAAATAGCTCAATTAAGAACAGTATCACCAATGAATTGACTACTGGAAAGAGACAAAATTTACCAAACATACAGAAATATAAGTTTTACCATAGCAATTATGCATATCAAAAGATGACACCTGTAATTAATCTTAAAAAGATACAAAAAAGAGAAAAACCTGAATTACAGAAAAGAAAGTCATATTTATTTAATGAAAAACTAGAAGTTAATAAAAATTAGCAAATACACAAAAAATATACACAAACAGCAGCAATACTATGTAGTGACTTACAAAGGGGGGTGGGGAGGAGGAGGGGAAGCAGCGGCCAGAGACCAGACCGCTCAACATGGCTTGTCAGTCAAAGGGGGAGGAAAAAAACACAAACAAAAACACGAAACAGTATCCTTTTCAACAGTACAATCAATCTACAAACAAGTTTTAGAATTATTTTACAACATTTCCTGTAGAATCAATTCTTAATACAAAAGATGCCCATTTTGGGTGTATATATATTTTCAGTGGTTTACTGTTGACTTATTTTAAATATATTAGTTACTACATGCAACTGCTTCCTGTAATTTAACAGCCTTTCCTTTTATTTACCTTCATTTATGTCTACCCTCCATCTACCAAATAATTTGTCTGACAGTCAAAGATGGTTACCCTATTTCTGCTAAATTAAATGCAACGGTTTTAAACACTGGCCTGAAGAGGTTTGATTGCCATTTCAACACATGGATATAGTTACATTGATGCCTAAATTGCCATTTTCTGCAAAGAGCTGTGCAATGCTGGTGTCAAAGACTAGACAGTCACTATTCATAATGGCTGTTGCAATTCCCTCATGAATGGATCGAGGAGTTGCTTCCCAAGTCAATCGCCGCCTATGCCCGTTTAGCTCGAGTCGATAAGCAAAGTTTTCTGCTTGCTTGCGTGTTCCTATCAGCTGTACAATTGCAAAGAACTGCTGGTGACCATCATACTTTTCCTGTTTCTCCAACACTAGCATGAAATGAAAGCCAAAACAAGACTGCATCATAACCCAGTCAACAGCACCAGGAAGATTAATGTCCGTGGCCAGGAACACTATATCTTCTCCCTGCAGCGTTGTAATTGACTTATGCTGATGCATCAGGTGTGGCATTACAGCATCCAGGGAGCCTTGCCATTTACACGAAGCACCGGGACAGGGACAGGAGTAAGGCCTAAACTCACACAGCTCCTCGTGGTCTGCTTTTTCTGTGTGTGGCAAAGTTATCTCGCAGCCGGAGGAGGCGTATTTACACGGGAAGAGTACGGAATTGGCAACTTTCTCCATGGCCAGGTTACGGATGGAGCCCAGCGGGCCTCGGCAGGTGGGGCAGCACGTGAGTTTGGGGCGACAGTTGCTACAGACCAGATGGCCACTCTGACACTGCAGGATGGGTGGCAGCACATAGTCAAAGCACACGGGACACTCGAAGAGGCTGGCCAAGTCATTGTTGGAAGCTGTGGTGCCCGTCAGCGCGGGCACCCTCTGCGATGGCGTGCACTTGGAGGTACCTGTGGGTAGGGCTGTAGCGGTCTGACGGCTCATTTCTGCAACAGAACAAACAGACAATTCAGATCTGCACACTTCACTGCCATGCAGACAGCATTCCTGACTCACAAAGAGGCTTCAAGAGGCAGTGAGATACAAATGAAAGCAAACCCCCCATGCGGTACAAACTGCATATATGGTATGTGCAGATCAGTTGTACACACACGGCACAGACACTCGCCTGACATGGAAACTGAGCAAGTGAAGAAGTTCTGCTCGTTGTTCTAAAGTAGCATTTACCTACTGGAGGCTGTAAGGGAGGGGAGTAAAAACATGCTAAAAGTAAGACATTTGTTGTTGTTGGTTTTTTTAATATTGTATTTATGAAATGCTTCACCCAGATCACCTGTGTGTATCAACTCTGTGTATGGAACAATTCTAAGCTGCTGTGTACGAGAAACGAGGCATTTTTCATTAAAAAACTATCTTCTGGATGTGACCTTCTCAGTAATCATTATTACAGTGTGATTTATTTTATAAAAGTTGAAAAACACAGCTCAGACAATTACTACCCTGCTTTTTTCCCAGGATAGGACAGTGACTCTTCATTTTCATTACTGTGCTACTGAGGCCCATGGCTTGTAAAGTACAGCCACTGCTTCAGCTTCCTTAACTAAACCATTTGTAAGGATACCAGAAAAAAAAAAAAAAACAAAGCAATTACTTTGATTTCCCAAATAAGACTAGAAATTCAAACTTCGCTTGTCAAATTTGAGAATTCATTGTACCATGTAAATACTCAAGACATTTTCAGTCCCTCTTGATGAAGTTCTATGATCAGTGGAGCTCCCACTGAAGTTCTGTCCTCTCCAATGTCCCCAGACAAAGGTGACAGCTGTCTGACCAAAAGCTTGCCTGAGCATTCCACAGATGTGGAACAAGTACCAACCACATTTCTTAACATGTTTTGTTTTCCTGCACTCCTAACTCTCCTCCTTCCTGTGGAAAATAAATTACTAGCACTATCTGAAAAAAATAAACACAGTTTTTAAAAAATAAACCATACCTTTGTAGGTAAAGGGCAGTTAAATAAAATGCTATCCAAAATTGGCTTCTGTTACACAGCACAATTCTCAGCCACCCTAAGTGCCTCTCTGCGAGTACAACCAGCTCTGGATCTGTCACGTACGTATAAAGCTCTCAAAATAAACCTCATCTTTAATCTCCCTGCTATTTGACATGGGAATATTAGGCAATAGGCAAGCTTCCCATATTTAGCATCATTTCACCCACAAACTTACTCATACTTGGACCAGACAGCTCAGAGCAGCATACTGTGCATGCTTTTGCAAGACATGCACTGTTCAGGGCACAAAGCAGAGAACTAAGAGATTCCTACTTGCAAAACTACTTAGTCCTTGACATTTAAAAAGTAATGAGAGACAGACAAGTTCAAATTCCTCTACAGAAGTACCTCTCCCCACAGCTAGAAAAGTAAAGAGTGTCTACGATACGATTCTCAGACACTGCTTTTATGAGTCTCACAAGTCCCACTGGCTGCATCCTCCTAACCCACCAAACTCTTCCTCCATCTCAGTCTTGGTGGTCTAGAAATACCTTGGGAAAAACACCCATGCAGCAGTTTTCAGTGCTGGGCCATAACTGATCCTGTAGAGATATGACAAGAATGTTGGTGTCTTTTGGCTGAAATCTTCCCACTATGAAGCATTCCAGCTTAGACGAGAAGTTTAGGATGTCTGTGACAAATCAAGCATGTGTCCTGGGGAAGTGATGCTGCACCAGCGAGGGCACTGGAGCAGCAAGGCCTCTGCCAGCTGCCCTGCTCTGTGTCCCAGCTGCAGGTGGGGGCACCCTGCAGTTCTGTGCTCCACAACAAACCACTGGACATGGGAGAACCAACGCTGATCACGCTGTTCACTTGGGAAGAGCTTACAAATAACAAACATATTCATATGTAAAATTCTGCAAGTGTTTCCCTTCAAATACTGCAAACACACATATTTCAGAAAAGTCTGTGTGTGCTTCCTCTCGCCTGACCCTGTACATCCTGATCCAGGGATCCTCCATAACCTGCAGATAACGCTGGTGAAAACCACTGTCAGACCAGTTCCCTGGGCAGCCTGACAAGCTGGGTGAGCTCTGCTGTCTTTAATTACACCTTGCTGAGCCCATGCAACAGTTAAATGAAGCAACCTACAAACTTTGTGAAAGACCTTGTGCACGGATGCACTTCCCACTTGAGCTTTCTAAGGCAGGGAAGCACTGGAGAAAAGAACTGTGCTACCAGTGCTCCTGTGTGAGCAGCCTTCACACACCTTCCACAACACCCACAGGAGCAGGGACTGGAAACAAGGAGGAATCTCTGAACCAGGCCACTGGGATTAGCATGCAGGAAAGACACTGCATAAGGCTATAAACTGTAATTTACCAAGCCTAAACCTGCCCAAAGCCTACGTTTTCATCACTCTTGTTAACACAAAGATGAATAATACATCTTTAATGGTTATCTCAAAAGTTACAAGTTAATCACAAGCAGAAGTTTTAACAGTGGAATACATTTAACCCACCAAACTATGAAAACCATGCATTTACAAACCAAGGAAAAACAACTACAGAACTGGACATAAGGTTTACAGATATTTTGTTACAAACTCCTTACTACAGGTAAAAACACTTTTATGCAATATTTGCTATTTCATTATCTTTATTTGCACACATTAGGAACAAGTTTCTAAGCAACAGCGACAAACTAAGGATCACTAAGGTGTCATTTTCAAGAGTATTAGTTCCTTTAATTCCAATTATCAAAAAGGCTGTACATATTAAAAAAAATTATCCAACAGTAAGAGTGAAAAAGGGAGAACGCATCTTAACATTTCCTAGCTCTAAATCAAGACAAGCTGTTCCTGGTAACATCTAGAACGCACCGACCTGTTGCTAAAAGCATTCTCGACACTGTTCTGGGAAAGGTGACATGCACAGGCTACCGAGACCTCCCGGGAGACACAACTTAACAGCTCCGACAAGCCCAGCTTTAAATACTGCGCAAAGGCAATTTAAACGGCGCTACCTTTCCCCTTGCAGGTTTTACTCCCCGGCAAGCACGCAGACCAGACGCCCTTCCAGGAATAGGGCCCGCTGGAGGCGGATCTGCCCGTCATGGGGCGCGGAGCAGCTCATGGCGTGTCCGCGCAGCACAGGCGGGCTCGGGCCGCGCGCCGGGCGGTGACCGCGGCGAAAGCCCCGGCCGCAGCCGGGGGGCCCCGCGCGGCGCCCGGATGTCACCGCCCCGGGCGGGGCCCAGCGCCCCCATGTGCGGCCGCGCTCCGGCCCCGCGCCCCAAAATGGTTCCCCGAGCTTCCCCGGCTCCGCCGCCGCGGGACGGCCCCGCCCCGCCCCGCCCCGCCCGCCGCCTCCGGGGGAGGACGCGGCTCGGCCCCGCCCGCGGAACCGGGAGCCGGCCCCGCCCCACCATGGCACCGGGAGCCGGCCCGGCCCCACCATGGCACCGGGAGCCGGCCCGGCCCCACCATGGCACCGGGATGCGGCCCGGCCGCCCCACGCGTCCCCGGGGCCGCCCCACGCGTGCCCGCGGCCCGGCCGTGCCTCGCACGTGCGCACGGAGAACGCCCTCCGCTTCCCCCGAAATATCTGCTTTGAAAAAGCTACAGCTCCCATTCACAACTCTGCTAAGACATGAAAATCACTTCCTTCTATTTCAAGGATATTCCTCAGATGAGCATTTTTCACTGTGGATCTGTAAAGTCCTATTCAACAGAAATTTTCTCCATTTGTATAAATATTATTCAATTAAGCAAAAATAAAATCTCAAGGAAAAGATATGACCAACAGAACTAAAACAATGTGGTGTGTTTGATTATCTGCTTGGATTATTAAAACAATTAGAACAGGTAAAAGAATAAAGCAGTTGGAGCCAAGCCAACACGCCTGCGTGATGCACACTTTGCTCAGAAAAGCTCAGACATTATGGAGCACTGATGCAATGACGGTAAGATCATGGAGCAACCAGTTTCAGTGGAGGCAACAGAACAAACACACTGAGATAAACTGTTGTGCTCACATAAAAAGTAAGGCTACAAAATCTGAGTAAAGATAATTATCTTTCAAAATGCTTTCCTAGTATTTGAAATCCAAGTCCTTTTCAAGAAGACTTGTATGAGCACTGTAAAGATGCAAATAATGCCCAATTGCTACAAAGAAAACCTGCCCACTCCATACAAGGCTTCCTTCAGTCTCACCCCCAAACGTGCAATATACAACATCCCACCAGGTAAGAGTCAAGAAAGTTTACAAGCAGAACAGAAAAGCTGAAGGAAAACCGCATAGGATCAGCTTTAGAGGAACTAAGAGCGCGTCGTGAGGTGTGTGAAACATGCCCTAGGCCACCTCGTGCGGCAGTGTCCCCGAGCACAGCCACCGGCTGTGGGGCCGGGACACAGCAGCTGCTGCCCGCTGCTGGGCTGGCTGCACGGCGCCTCGGGGACACAGCCTTCGGGACCGGGCACAGAACCTGAATCCTGTGGGAGTGGAAGGCACAACCAAACCACTGGGTAAAAAGCTCTGCTGAGGGGCAGGTGCACAGAAAGCAGCTTGAAGGAGTTGAAAAAGATTGTGTGCCTCATGCGCCAGGAAATTATCAACAGTAAACAGGACTAGACTGATACTCTTCCAGCTTCTCACCTTACCAAGGTGTTAGCTCCAGACACATTCTAAAAATCACATTTGTCCTTCACTGCAATACAGGGCACCTTTGACAAATTCAACTTAGCATCATCCACTTCTCTCATATCAAACAGTTCATCTTCTCTCATATCCTCACCCATATCAAATAGATTAGACTTGAGTTTAGCATTTTAGTTTGCTTTTGAAAGGGTAACTGAATATTAGTTTGAGGAACAAAAAACACACAAGTTCTGTATAGTCATCTTAATGGTTGGAAGGGAAAAAGTCTCATATAAGAGTAATAAAAGGACAGAAAATATTATTTACCACAATTGTCTGTATGTGATGCAACAACATATTTTTTTTCTATAACATTTCAAAACTAACTCAGTTCAGGAACTTCCATTCAAAATGCACTCTTAATGCATAACAGCCACCAACAAAGTCATAGCAAATCTTTCATCTTTTTCAACAGTACAATCATATTTCAGAATAAGACTTTTTTACACACAGTACTGTTAAGAGAGCACTGGAAATGAGAATAGGATGAAGTTGTGAAAAACACTGACAAGTTATTTTTTCAAGATGTAACACAAGCCAAAGAATGTCAAAACCCAAAAGCTAAATGAAAGGTTGAAAATACTCATTAAACATAAAACATAGCAAAGAAAAGCTTGCCAATATTTTTGAAGAAACTAGTATTTTTAATTTTATTTATTTCAAAGACATTTTAGGGCCCAAGGCTCTGCCTTTTGCAATGTATCACTTTCTCTTTCCCAGCTCTCGGGAGATTTTGGACCCAAGGGCCTGGCGTGGTTAGGATCCAATACAGGGCTGGACAAACATGGGCACCCCTGCTCAGACACAGCCTCTGGACCTGCTGGCCTACTTCACAATTTCTGGAAGACAGCTCGTGACATAAATTATTAATCAACTATATAATACAATTTATCCTATACAATTATTAATCAACTATACAATACAATACAATTTTTATACACTCTGGTTTCGACTAATGAATTAGGATTTTTTTCAACCCTTCCAGACGCTCTTTTCTTTGGTGCCCTTAACTATGCTCTTTGTTATTTCAGACACCTCAGGGCTTCTCTTCTCCTGCATAACAAGCAAAAGCTAGATCAATCCAATGTAACAGAGTATTATAAAATGAGACCAAAATAAATATACAAAATTGAGTCAAAACTTTTGATGATTTCCTTTGCCAAAATGTCATCTGTCCAGTTCATCTCCTTTTCATACACAATTAGACCATTTCCCGCCACCTTGCAGTGACCCTGAAACTGCGGGCAGCTTTCTTCTTGCACCTCAAGATATTCCCTACCAACCCCATTTTCCAACCACCAGGAAGGGAAATCCCAACAGATTTATATAACCATGGAACTTTGTGGCCAGCACTGCAGTGTCCCCAGCCCCTGATGCCCATGTTTCTGATGTACCCACACGCGTTCCCCCACGATCCCCAGTGGAGCCATGGCAGTGCCTGGAGCCTGGGAGTGCCTGACCCTCCCCGAGTTCAGCACACCCCACGTGGCACATGCAGACACAAACACAGCCATGGAAACACCAGCAGCATTGTTACACCCACCAAATCAGAGTGACCTATTTCTAACTCAATGCAAAAACCTGACTTTGGTCAGTGCTGTTTGACCTCTGCCTCATCGCTGTTGCTCACTATTTCTCCTGTGGAGATATGCTGGAATATTCAACATCAGCCCAGGAGCGGTTTTTCCCTAGCTGTTAAACATTTTCTTTCCAACAGCCTTATAAGGTAAAATTAGGAAGGAACAGTATCCTGTAGAAAACATACAAGGAGCACATCAAAGTCACAAAGTAACCAACTACTATGACTGAAGTGTTCAATTTTAAAAGCAACAAAGAACTTCATCAATTCCAACAAATGAATACCTGTCCTCCATTCAAACAGAGCTTCAACATCCACCTTTGCACAGAACACTGGAGCCCACGCTGCTGTGGTACTCCAACCTTGTGAAGGAAGACAAGCTGAGGAACAATACTCTGCGAAAAAACCTGATAAACCCCCAAATTTCATTCTGAAATTCACGAGCTAGCAAACTAGCTAGTGAAACTAGGTACAGCTAAACAAAAACACAGGGAAAAACCACTCTTTAAATACAAATCGAAACCAAACACTCGCATTAAAAAGATCATGGACCACTTCCACATTGGACTTGGCCATATTTCTCCTTTTTTAAAAACAAGCAAATAACTTGTCTTGCAGTGGCACTGCCAAATCCCACCTAGCAGAGAGGCATGAAGATGGTGAGAGAGAAGCGCTGCTCCAGGCTGTACCCTGCGCTGCACCTGGTGGTGCTGTCTGACAAGAACCTTCTCTTCCCTCCTTCCCCACTCTGCATCCCCAGGGCCAGGATCAGCAGGCAGCCAACAGCAGAGCCCTCCCTGCCACAGGACACCCAGAGCTGCCCCACAGGGACCCTACAGCACCATAAACCATGGGATGGACCCAGCCTGGCACCTGTGCCCCAGGAGCCCTCTGAGAAACCCAACAGAGCGTGTTTGTCTGCAGCCTGCTGTGCTCTGTGCACCAGTCTCAAAACTGAGATGGCAGAAACCATAGAATCTAAGAAAATAAAGAAAACTTCATATGAAAATACAGATAACTCTATGCAAACTAAGTAACAGGGGAAAGATTTTTATTTTATTTTTAGTAGTATCTAGTTTCTGTTCACTGTGCACAGAACACATTGAATTGAGCTGTATCAGAATCATCCTTCAACAGTTCAGCCCAGTAATATCTATAAACATAGGGAGACAGCTACTTTTTTAAAAGTTCTGGACATACAATGCTGCAATAAAAAGCAAGGCAGACACACAGAAAGATCAGGTACAGAGGAAGTAGTAAGAGCAACAGAAAAGAGGAAAGCAAAGTATTTTTCATGCTCTAACACACTGCCATTCAGAAGTCTCTAAACAGGAAGCACTCAATTGTTCTACAAGGCATCATAGATGGGCTCTGTACACAATTACACTCTATTCGAATTTTTTTTAAAAGGAAAGAAAAAAAACAAACCCCGTCTATAAACATTAACAGCAAATCCTACCATGTGTGACAATTTGGGGGGCTGTGCTTCTTTCCTCAGTCTGATTTTGCAAACCCTACACTCTTCAGTGCATGCTGTAATTGCCATGCAATATTGCATCACCACTCCTGTGTCTGTGGCAGACACAAGGAGGAGGGTGTGGCAGGGAAGCACTTACCTGAATTCAGTCAGGCTCAGCTAAAGAAGTACCTGCACTTTGATGTGTCTTCCCTTACCAAGTCTTTCTGTGATAACTATTCCAATTCAAATTCAAGACCTATTTTATGCTCAATATTTTTCCTGCATAACTTAACAGTAGTAGAGAGCAGACCATCAAAATAACTAGACCTAATCAAAGAGACCTACAAATAAAGGCTGCCCTACAGGAGACTGACTCGTGACACAGAAGTCAGGACAGGATGACATACATTGACTGGTTTTATAAAGATACCTCCATGTTTTCATTGCTTAGGTTTGTACAAACTTCCATTTTAAAGAATCACTTCTTCTTGGGATCCTTCACTTACTTGTTCTGTATTCCTGTATGCAGCCCTGATGACAGTGGAGCCCGTGTAAAGTATGGCAATCTAAACTCAGGAGGGCAAATATGTAGGGGAGGCCTTGGAGAATCAAGATACTTATTGCAGAGTTCAGACCTTGGTGCCACAAGGTATGTCAGGTATGGATCCTACACAAATACATCCAGCATCACAGAACACACTCTAGTGGCACTGGAAACCTAACTTTTAACACCTCAGAAATTATTAATTTTTCAGAACCTCTGGTACTAAAGTACAGAATCTCTAGTTTATCTAAGTGACAGTTTTTACAAATCTGGGTTTTTTATTAATCTTCACAAGCAAGAACTTTTAGAAGAATGTCTGATAAAGATAATGCATTTATTTTATCACACACACACCACAAGGAGAATAAAACACACAACATTTAAAAGTAAAGGATCAAGTCTCAGTTTTTAAAACGGACATTTCCGAATTTTGGAACTAAAATTTTCCTACTATGCACACCAATGCAAAAGGAAAGCTGTGGCAATGTAAGGTGGGCCACAGGTTTTTGTACTTGGTTGATATACTGCAGGTACAAAACAGAAAGCACTGAACTTAAGACTGTGTAAGACCTTAGTAAAAGAAGTACAAAACTACAGTGGGACTTTTGCATTCCTGATGGTTCCACACTTTTCAGTACTTCACTTCTTTAAACTCCCATTTTCTGCATGCCTTGTGTTTCTGGTATCTATTCTTTGAAGCCTATGTGTCTCCATTAGAACCAATTCTGTTTTATTGCAGCGAGTTTTCCCCACTCATCAATTCTGAATAAACTGTTTCTTGTAATATTGTTGCATGAAAATTCAAATGATGCAATAATTAATATTTTTTAAATTATTACTAATATGTTAATCAAATTCTCAGACTTGGCTACTGACAACTCTGCAGCCAAGCCTGGCTACACTGCTGCAGAGGGCAACAGCTCCACAGCTTCTCACCAGGCGCTCCGGTTCAAAACGCAGCTCTAACTCACAAATAAGAGCAGTCTCCCAGAAGTGCCCAACCTGAGCACAGACACAGATGGGTGGAGCTGCCGACGCCACAGCCCACCATGCTGCACGCAAAGACTGAGCATTCCTTTAAAAAAAGCCAACCAAACCCACGATTAGTGGTGCAGAGCACAAGGCTGTGGCAAGGCAGACCTGGGGTTGGTTCCTGTTTTGTCACGAGTTTCTGAGTCACCACAGGCAAGCACTTCCCTGCTTTTCACAGGTTTTAAACTACCACAAGTAGCTGTGAGTCTGACCCATTAATGCAAAAAGGAATGAAATTACTTGATAAGGATACAAAGTTAACCCTGTTAGACCCTATTCAAATTTACTTCAGGTTGGTAATAATTGAATATCATTACACACTAAAAGACACTGTTAAATTATTTAACATCTCAGTTAAATAATTTAGACTCAGACTCAATCACTGTTTACTTTCAAACTCCTGCTCACATATGGATAACTGCCCTCTACTCATTCCAGTATTTTGTACATCAAAGACACAAATTATGGAAAGACTGGCAACACCCTTCTCACTATCTCTGTTGTATCTACTCTGAAGGCTCTCCTGATTTCATGAAAAGTAAAGTAACCTTTCTTTAGAGGGATCCTTGAATTACCAAAAAAATTCCTTCAGCCTCTTTTGTGAAGCTCCAGGTACCCAGACTGTCAAGCAAGTTATTTAAATTCAGAAGGAAAAAAAGCTCTTGGGCAAGAGAATTACATGTTCTTTTATTGCCGTTAAATTCTGATCAGGTACATCTCAAATGCCAAGTAAAATGTATGCACTATTTCACTTATTTGTATTGCTTGGGAATTGCTTCATGGCATACAAAATTAAAATTCTGTCATAATGACTCTGAAGTCAGGCCTGAGTCTGCAGCCGAAGTTAAAACACAAGATATTATAAATGGTTTGGAAATGACAGGAGTAGACATATTTTTCTGCTACTTCATGTTCTCTTTATCTGCACTTTCTAAATTCAAGACCTATCACTGTCTTTCTCTGAAAAAACTGTCCTCTCCTGTTATGTATTCAAAATCAAAACTTGAGTCTGTTGCAGTGCTGAATCTCTAACATCAACTCTTAGCCATGAATCACTGTCTAAAGCAGTTGTAAAATACAGTACTTTTTAGCCTGTTTATTTTCCACGATTATTACAAAAATAGAATGGATTGGAGGATCAAGCATTCAAAAAATGGGAAATAAAAAATTTCAAGTTTCATAGGCAACCTTACATCCCCATATGCACATTATAGAACAGCTTTCAATGAAATCCTCTTTTTCCCTACACTCAACTCCATAAGCAGATGAGCACCTTTACATCCATGGAAGAATTATGACTGTACAAGGAACAACAACTTTTGTTTAAGCAGAACGCATTATTTTTAAACAGAACTGTTTAAAGTTCTGCAGCTGTTTTCAGTATGTGCAAAAGTGCTCTTAAAACTTCTGTTTTACAGGTGCTGTTTTGGAATAATGTCCATCTTAGCTTCTATTATGGAATGCATATTTTTTATCTGTAAAATTTCCTTTCTAAATAATTAGACTTGGCCCAGCACAAAGCCACAGTAAAATTTCATAGTACACCATCAACATCTGCCAGCCAAATGATTCCCCAGTCACACCTGTGCAACCAGTCTCCAAATTGCATCCTCAGGGCACTTGTGCAATCACAGATATCGACCATGGAGATGAACCCTATACAAATTAACTCCCAACTGTGTTGATGCCTTCATGCACAAAAAGGGGGAAATTCCTCTGAATGAAAGCAGTTTTATAACTCTAAAGACTTTTATATAAATACATGTGCATATATATTTCAAAATAAACAGTCATTCAGAAACCAAAATATTGGTTGAGCAGAGCATTTTTACAACTTTTACAAGAAGACAATTGCACATGCACCTTGTGAAACAGAAAGAAGCAAGACTTAAGGCTCAAATATATGCAAAAGTGATCAGCTTTAAACATGAGAAGTTTCTCTTTTACGCTTTGAAGTGAGGTCATACAGATATCAACACAAAAATGCAGATCAAAGCATGTTTACCACATGATTTCCAAAACAAGATCAGGTAATTTAAGAAGATTAAAATATAAAACTGTAGCAGACCCCTGTTGCTTTAAAAAAAAAAGACAGAAGGTAATGAGGTTTCAAAAAAAAAAAAAAACAAACCAAGAGTCCATTTTTACAGGAGTTACAGTCACTACCTTTCAAAGTAGCAACATGTCATATTTTAAAGGTTCTTAAATATTTTAATAGCACTTCTAAGAAAACTGCTCAGTTACAATATTTCTTGAGAGCTTTCACACAGCACTACAAGAAAATGGTTTATCTATAGCACGAAGAATGACCCACCAGATCCAGGCTCCACGACACCAGGCACACACACAGAGGACGCTGGAGTGCAATTCCACCATTTCCACAACAAACCAAAGCAGGCTGCCCCCAAATGGAGTGGTTGTGCTGCCTGCTTTTTACCCACTGCTTTTCTTTCTCTTTAAGGTTATGTATTGAACAAGACCAGTCTTGCACAAGCACCTGAGCACTTCCCCTGGCACCCCAGGAAGCACCAAACCCAAGTGGCAATGGAGTGGCATCCTTTCTTAGCTCTGAGCCTGCCCTGACAGGAACCTGGATGCAGTCACAGGGACAGAGGGTGGCATCTCCTGCAGCAGGGCTGAACTCAGGCCCCATGGTGCCACTGCCCTGGGAAGGCACCAGGGAACAGTCACCCTCTCCTCTCAGGTTCAGTTTTCAGGTGAACTTGGGACTGAAGCTGCTCAGTTTCACATTCCCATCGGGAGCAGCCACACTGCCAGTTAACACTGGCAGCCCAGCAGGAACTGTACCCACTGTAACCACAGTTTTTAGGAATAACACTGACTTTTGCAAAAAATCATAGGAAAAAAAACCCTTTCAAACCCCACTTCAAACTGATACCTACATCACACTTCAGCATAAAGCAACTTGTACCAAGATTTACAAAACAGATGCCTTGTATTGCAGCTGTCATCCCCTTGTAAAATATATAAGACATATAACTTTCCCTCATGAAAGATCTGTAACACAGAGCAAACAGAAACAACAAAGATAAGCCTTTTAACACATGCACATTTCTAAGCTAGACACCAATTCTAGAAATTTTTATGCAATTGATTTTCAAGCTTTCCTTCTTGCAGTTGAACACCAAATTGCTTAAAATACTCCTACTCCAGTTAAAACCTTCACACAATCCATACATTAGCAAAATTTTAAGAATAATTTTCCTTCAACATACTTCATCTGAATGTGTATTTGAAAGTAACTCTTAAAAGTGTGGCATTCTAATGCTCCTCCTTGACAACATTAAAAAAAACATCTTGAAAAGTCACTGTTGTCTTTCTTCAAAGACTAAATTACTTTTTGCTCTGTTCAGAACTATGTGCAAGAATTCTAGAAAAGAACCTTAGAATATTTAAAGACTTCATGCCACTGTGCTGCTTTTGCTTTGGATAATTTTCTTTGCAGTGGCTGAGACAGGGCTGTGTTTTGGGTTTGTGCTGGAAGCAGTGCTGATAAATACAGATGGTTTTGCTGTTGCTGAGCAGCACTCGCACAGTCAAGGCCTTTCCTGCTTCTCACACCATCCCAGCAGTGGGGAGGCTGGGGGGCACAACACCTTGGGAGGGGACACAGCCAGGACAGGTGGCCCCAGCTGACCAGAGGGATGCTCCAGACCATCTGGCAGCACGCTCAGCAAATAAAGCTGGGGGAAGAAGAGGAAGGGATGTCTGGAGTGAGGGCATTTGTCTCCCCAGGGAAGCACCAAGCATGATGGAGCCCTGCTCCACTGGGGATGGCTGAACACCTGCCTTGCTCAGAAGTGGTGAAAGAATTCCTTGATTTGCTTTGTTTGTGTGTACAGCTCTTCTTTTACCTATCACACTGTCTTTACCTCAATCCAAGAGGTTTTTTTGCTTTTACTCTTGCAATTCTCTCCTTGATCCCGCAGGTGGGGAAGTGAGAGAGAGAGAGGCTGTGTGGTACCGAGCTGCCAGCTGGGGTTAAACCACCCCAGCCACACAAACCACACTTCAAAGAACTTCTCTTTCACTTTTAAGGAGTGGATGAGTAATTTTTTAAGCAGCCAAGTTATCACTACACTCTCTTTGTTTTTCTTCATGTCCAGCAAGGTCATCAATTGCTATGAGAAGAGATAAAAATGTGTTTCTGGATAAGGCAGACCACAAAAGGGAAAAGGTCATCAACTGTCTATACAGCAATTTATTGCTCTTCTTCTATCAATTGCCCTGGAGTATGTCCATGGTAATTTTATAATTAATTTTTCCAGGTGCAAGAGAACAAATACAGATCTTATCATTTAAGCAACATTTTAGTTCCTCCCTGAAACACAGACAACCTCACTTATCAAATTCAGCTTCTATAAAGAAAAACAAGTTAAAATCAGAAGTGGACCATTTGGTGAGCTGCAATTATCTAGCACTTTATCTGATTAAAGTATTGTGGAATTAGTAACCAAATCTCTCATTATTCCTATGATAACACAAAGAGTCATTATTTTATACAGTCTTTCAAACATGCATATATGTATAACAGTTGTCCTGGCCATTACAGAAACATGGTGTGCAGTTTGGATCAGAATTAGACTCTCTCTCTAGTGGTACAAAACTTAAAGACTATTAAATGGGGCATTAATGCTGGCTTTTGTGTTCCTTTACTCCATTGAAAAGTTAACAGCTGAACTGGCATATCAAACAACCCCAGGTCACTGGCTTAGGAAGATTTTTGCTTACATGCACTTAAGTGCTAACAGCAAAATCTCAGGTAAACCTGAAGTAACAGCTCATGTACAGCACTTATGCATATCTCCCACTTTCTAGCCCACAATGTGATTACTGTACACAGAAAACACACATCAAAATTACATTTTTATCATGCCATTGAACATTTAGGAAAGGAACAGTACGTACACTTTCAAAAACAGCAACCCCACTTACAATAAATTTTTCTTACTAATGAAACATTCTTATTAATGAAAACATTTTATTAAGGCAACAATTTGTCTCTGTTGTGTATTTTGCCAAAGTAAAAAAAAAAAAAAAAAACAAACCAAAAAACCCCAAAAATCTCCTATTTTTTTTAAATTGCAACTAGTTTCCCCCTTTTTTAATGCTGATATCCGTTCAAAAACCAAAGCAATAGAAAGGCAAAAAATCCAGTAAAAGAATCTGCATCTACAACGTTCATGACATTTAAGACTGTAAACTCTGGAGCTGGGATGCTGAGCCTGAGGCACCACGTGATGGCTGGGATGAAGCGGAGCCTGCCAACATCCCCACTCAGCTCGGCTGCTTTCTGCAGCAGGTAGCACCCAGAGCACCGGGCAGGAATGCAGGCAGCCACAGCCAGCAGCTGCAAACACACAGCACGCCCTGGCCTTCTGCACTACCTGCACCACAACTGCAGAACTGAGCTCTTTATGTGTCACGAATTTCAGATAGCATTCATTTACCTTGACTATTCTGCTTCAGTCTAGCTGCTGAAAATAAGACAGTCATTAAAGCAAAAAAGACACT
The DNA here is from genome assembly GCF_036417665.1 of Passer domesticus. Lineage (NCBI taxonomy): Eukaryota > Metazoa > Chordata > Aves > Passeriformes > Passeridae > Passer > Passer domesticus. The sequence continues at coordinate 12,982,024 of NC_087485.1, read as the reverse complement.
AATAATCCATTTGGCAAAACTCAGTCCAGCTTTTAAAGCTGACAGTGACAAGACTAACAGCACTACTACAGAAGAAAAATAAAGTGATTCTAACTTAAAATGAAGAACATCCTATTTCTAACAGCAGTTGCATGCATAGTCCTCCAGAATGGTCTTCAGATGAAACAATAGTTCATAAAACTGTCCTATTTGATTTCTTTGCATTTTCTGAACAAAGAGCTGCTTCTCACGTGAATATGGGCACATGCTCCCCTTTGCCACATTACAGGCAGGTGTCTGACATTTGAGCAGAATTTCTTTCTCAATTCACATTAAGAGCAGCAACTTTACTCAAACCTAACTATGAAAAGTACCCTTGTTATTTAAACTATTCACTTTGCTTAGTTCACACCTACTTAGCTGGAGCCACTGAATTTCTGAGCTAACTCCTACTACACTCTGATTGGACTATGGCATTAAAGCCTTATCACAGAAATGGCACAGTAACAGCTAAGCTACTTCATCTGGACATGCACTTTCAGGTCAAAAACGCCCATCATTTCATCAGGTTCAGAATTCTTAGGTGACAACAGATTTCTAAAATTGTATCACTGATGGATAAGTATTATTCTTGTGCTTTCCTCTATGATTTTTCACTGCTGTGAAAAGGGCAAAGGTTATTTAAGAACATTAGTTTCCATTGAAAAGAACTTAATTTCTAGCACTCGATTTTTACTTCACGTATACTCTTCAAAGTAATTTTCTGCAAAGAAAAATCCAGAGATCCAAGCTTTACCCTAAAAACCTCTATTATTAGGTATTAGTGTACTTGTACTCCAATAACTCAAATCTTCTTGCAGAGCAGCTTGATTAAATCAGGGTTGAGAAGAGTCCCTTCCATTTTCCCTCCCCCTCTGGAATGCACCGTGCTAGTCTCAGTTTAGAAGGGAGATAAACAGACAACTGAAACTATGTCCCGAGCGTGGAATATCCCATGTCCTTCATGACCTAGTCCAATTAGCTATGAGCTTCCTAACAGACACCCATGTGCCACCTTAAAGAAATCAAATCACCTGATCTATTTGTTTAGACTATGAGTAGACTGCTCATTACAGAGACAAGGCAATATTCACCCAGACTGGTTGAAAAGGAGGGCGCAAGGAGAATACTGGAGAAATACCGTATTAATGCAAGCATAAAAGTGCCCCCAGCTCACCACCGGAGAAGAAACTTGTTTGTTCTCCTGAAGAAATACTTGAGATGCTTTGCCTTTCGCTACAAACGCTGCTGCCTCCCGTCCTTTTAAAACCGTGGAGAAGGGGAAGGCACGAAGGTCCCCATGTTTAAGGGGAAGCCGTAGGATGGGCAAAAGCCTCCCTCCCCCTTTGCTCTCCCCGGGTTAGGTAAGAGCAGCAGCCCTCCCGGTGATGCCAGCGAGGGGCACATTTACCCGGGCAGCCCGTTCCCGCGGCGGCCGGGCCCGCCGGGAGCCGCAGGGGCCAGGCCGCCTCCCGGGCCGCGCCGAGCCCGCGGCGCTCCCGAGCACAAAGCGCGGCGGGGCCGAGGCCGAGCCCACAAAGGGGCAGCCCCGGGAGCGGCGCAGGCCCGGCCCGGCCCGCCGCCTCCGTCTGCACACAATGGCCCGGCGGAAGGGCTCGGGGCCGCCGCTCCCCGCAGGCCCCGCCGCGCCCGCTCCCCCGAGCCGCGGCCGCCACACAGCAGCGCCCGCCCGGGCCGCGCTTAGGCCGCGCAGGGGCCTTGTCCCGAGGCGGCCCCGCGGCCGCGCCGGGGCCTCCCGCGGGCGGCGGCGGGGACCGGGCGGGGGCTGAGGGCCGCGCGGGGCCGGCCGCTCCCGCTGCCCCTCGCTCTCCGCACGGCGCTCACCTGTGGGCGCCGGGCAGGGCGGGACCCGCTGAGGCGGCCTTGGCTCCCCCGATGGCGGCTCCGTGCGGGCCGACTGCGCTGCGCCGCTCCGGCCGAGACGCTCCGTGCGCGGCCCGAGCCCACCGCGCGCTCCCTGCCTCGCTCGCTTGCTCGCTCCCTGCGCCGCGGGCACGCGCCGGCTGCGCCCGAGCGATCCTGCCGCCGCCGCCTCCGCGCGCGCGCGCTCCACGGGCGCGCTCCCGCCGGCGCGCCCCCCCTCCGCCTCCTCCTCCTCCCGCGCACGCGCACCCGCGGGCCGCGCTCTGCCCCGCGCCCGGCCGGGAACAAAGGCCGCGCTGCCCTCCGCGGCCCCGGCGCCGCTCCGCGCCCCGGCCAGGCCCGGCCGCCGCTCACCTGCGCCGCCGCGGGGCCGCTCGGGCCCCTCTCAGCCCCTCTCAGCCCGCCCGGGCCCCGGGCGCTGCCGCGGCCCCGCCGTGCCCCGGCGGCGGGAGCGCCCCTGCGCTGGCAGCGAGGGTCGGGCACCGCGGCAGGCTCCGCGCCGCCGGGACCGCGCGGGGCTGTCACAAGGGCTCGGGATTGTGCGGGGAAAAATGAATGAGCCCGCAGAATGGCCTCTCGCAGAGAGGCCGGGAACGTCCGGCACGGGGGCATTCTGGTGGTTTTAATGGGCTGCTAAAAACAAACCCCTCCTCCAGTCTCTGGTCAAAGACTTTGCATAATTCAGGTTGGGTCCCCATCCAGCAATGCCCTAAATACAAATGTAACTTCCAACACGTAAGCTGGATGAAATAAATATAATTACCATTGTGCTTGCATATGCTTTGTTGGATTAGGACCATGCTCATTTGCTGAAGCTATTCAGAGGTTTGCCAGAGGAGAGACACTGTTTATTTTATTTTCAGTAAAATATTTAAAAATATGTATTTGCTATCTTATTTCCATTTTCTGAATGACTGAAGCAGTTTCTTGGCCAGTTTAATTGATTATCCAGATGGTTCTCAATATCGTCCTCATTCCTTTTGATGACCACTAAAGCACTTCTTTTTGTATAACATTCCCATGTTGAATCTGCCAAGTCTGCTCCTATTCAGAAAATTTTGTGATTAATTTTAAGGCAGATTCTCAGAAATACATCGCTGTAGTGATGCAGTGCAATATGTACCAAATGCACTCCTTAAGAATCCTCCTAAGTATAGATAATATCAATTATTTTTTGTCAAAGGATGGCTGACTACCAGAATTTAACTTCTTTGCATATAATTTCTCCCTGCACACCTTGTAGCTATGCAGTGGTTATTAAGCCTTTTGCTTTAAGTATTCATGAGGGGTGATACACATGGCAATCACTGCCAACTCATAGTTGGGCTGACTTATTGAATACTTAAAGAGATATGATTAAGTAAAATATTATTTTTGTCCTGGATAGAAAGGATACAATCCTGAAGCAACATATTTTCAATATTAAAGTCTTTTCCCCACCTTCAATTTTAGTACAGAGTAGGGCTAATCATTTGATGTATTTTTAGACATATGGAGGTCTATTCACCAGTGGAAGCTTCTAAAAAAGGTACTGTCCTATAGAGAACAAGGGAAAAAGCAGCTATAATAGCAGCAGTTTGTATTTTTAGAGATGAGAACCACAGTGCTTATCAGTTCCGGTAATCTGTGTGGCTTGTACAAAGTATCTGTGTGGTTAACACTTTGATCCTGGAAACACACACACTTTTGCTAAAAAAAGACAAGTCTGTATCGGATCGATGCATTGCTGGTTGGTCACTATGAAACAACAGCATAAACAAACACTTGCTTTTCCCTCAGTGAAACTAGTTTCTTGAGCAGTGAAAGTAATTAAACCAGTTTCTAATGGGATTTCTTCTCTTTTCTTGCCACAGGAACCTCCCAGTTCATCCCATGCCCACCTGCCCTGAGCCTGGTGGCCGCAGAGCTCCGGGTGCCTGTGGCTGCAGGTGCTGCACCTGGAGCAGCCAAGCAGCTGCTGTGCTCCCAGCCCAGCCCTGCTCCCTCTCCCAGCCCCAGCTCCCAGCCCTTCCAGCACTCCACAGTCAGCAGCAGCACCACTTAGCTCAGTTTTTCCTCCACAATTTGGAAGGAAGCTACAGGAACTTCAGAGTGTGTGAGGCTCGTTCCTCCCTGGAACTGGGCCGTCATTACCCACAGGGTCAGAGTTAGTAGTGAGGGAAGGCTGGAACACACCCCGTGGCAAGGTGGCACAGCCTTCATCACTGTAGGAAATGAGGGCTAAAAGGGCTCAAAGATGCATCATCTACTCCATGCAAGGTAGGGTCAGCCATGCCTTTGTTGTTCCTACCAGGTGTTTGTTTGAGCAGCTCATAAAAGTCCTCCCAGAGCGGAAATGTTTAAACCTCTTCTGATGTTTGCCTGTCCTTACCATTATTTGGTTCTCCCTGTCATATATAATCTGAATCTCCCATTATAATTTCAACTCAGTCTTGAAACACTTCTGTGAACACCGAAGCTTTTTTTTTTTCACTTTCCTGTTTTTGAATATTTTCCTCTTCAGTACATTACATCAATTTCTTTCCACTTATAGATGACCACTGCAAGGTCTCTGATCATTCTTGGATTTGCTCTCTGTATACTCTGTAACTGCTTCTTTCATTATTTTTGACCAAAAGTTCTGGCAACTGGGCACAGCACTCCATCTGAGGCCCTTCTAAATGCTGAGTAATAAAGGCTGACTCTATGGGGAAGCCATAAAATAAGCAGTACCTGTTAATATAATAATTTCAAATGGAAGTCAGTAGTTTTAACGTCAAGTTTGACTAATTTATTGACATTACTTTTGTGTGCATTCTTTACTAGAAATGTACCTACTGTCACTGTGGAAGTGTATAATTCTACTGTCCTTGAAGTGATAGGGGTATGTTGTCCCATTGTTGAGTGGCCTTACTGTGTTTTCTTATTTGACAATAATGTCTGTAAGGCTTCATTTAATTTTATGTAATAAAATACTATTTCTCTCTCTCAAATTTTAGACATTGTCCTCATTCTTAAAAGCTCTATTATTTCACATCCATTTAGTAAAAGGGATAAACTTGTTCACACTACTTATATGAGTTACTGTAGCATTTTACTAAGGTCACACATTATTATAGGATGCATGAATTTTTATGTGAAAAGTCATTGCTGATTATTTTATGTTTCTGTAAAACCCATTTTTGCTTCACAAATGAAGAATGTAAGACCAACACATAGCAGCTTTCTCTCGAGATGAAACATTATCAGAGGATAAACTGGCTCCTCAAATGTTTGTCTGGATTTGATTTCTTAGGCAGAAACACTGTTTCTGGTCAGTCAGAGTAACACTTAGTCCTGGGAGCTGAATGCCTACACCCTAAGCAAAGCACCCCAACATAAACTCATTTCTAAGCTTGTCTGTAACAACGCTGAACTGAGTTAAAATACACATGCTTAAGTGATTTTCTACTTACAGCTTTCCAAAGTCTCTATATGTAATGGATTCATTTTTACCCAGTGTTCTACCCTAACTACTTTTTTATTATATATCAAAGTAAGAACACTGGAGCCAATATGAAAACTGAGTACAGAGTGTCCAACAAAACACACTTATTTTTGTGGCTTGCCTGATTGAAGTACCCAAAGGTGACAGTACACTAATTAAAAATTACTGATTACACATATTACAAAAGGACATCTAAGATCTCTACTGATCTCTTCATTCTGCAGCGGGATGAGTTTGGAGTATTAATTTATATTCTTCACTGCCCTGCCTGCTAAACATCAGTATTCCCAAAGACTTTATTTAGGGACCTTCTGGCAGCAAGAAAGTGAAAGAATAGCATGACTACTTAAAGCAGCTAATTAAAAAAGAAACTTATTTTTACAGAAAAACATCAATAGCTGTTTAATATGTGTGCTTGAACTGCACATTTTGCATAGCAATAAAATTCTGATCTAAGAACAACTCCACAAAAAAAAAATTTTGGATACATTGAATACCTTCTGGTACAAACTGTTGAACTAAACCTAGTTTGTAAGAAAGTAATGAACATCTCTGACACACGTGTGATATCCCACTCTTGATCTGCACAGCCTTGGGCATGCACAGGATTGATGTCACCATTAATTTTACTAACAAATAGTCATATGACAGAAGTCTTGGGGATTTTTTTTCCTGCAAAGCTGCCTCTAACATCTGCAATATTCAAGCAATTCCCTCATATTTGGTTTCTCCTAAAATAAGGGAACAAACAAAACTTTGAGAAGACCTAAAGTTTCAGAAGGTAAATAGAATCCCAATCTTAGTATTTTAAATAATAAATGTTTCATTTGGAAGCTCATGTTATGTTAGACTTGTTGGATTTGATGGTCCTGATGTACCAGCTGAGGTCATCGAGCTCCACAGAAATATTTGCGATCACAGCTTATTTCTAGGCAATTATTACCTTCCAGTTTTAGGAGAGAAGCAAGTGACTGTGTGCCAGTGTGGGTGACATAATTAATCTAAATCATGTTTTAAAACAAGCTCTGATTTTCAAGGCAGCAGGAGTACACTCTCAGCCACACAAAGAGCCAGTCCTCCTGAGGATCAGCATGAATCCAAGGAGAGGCTGAGGACCATCAAGTTATTTTGCAAAAAATCTATAACTAGTCATTAGACAAAATAAAATTCCAATCAGCCTGACCTACTTTAGATTCTGGATAACCAAATTTAAAAGCCTCTAAAACCAATTAAAATCTCCAGAATCATCCAGGTCTCACTATGTAAATATGCAGGCTTCATTTAAATTCATCTGAGTGAAAAATGAGATGTCTAATTATATAGCACTAAATAGCATTGGAGAAATTCTGTGGTCACATGATACTATGTAGAAATCATAACTACCTGTCAATTCATTAAGGATTATAATATGATTTTAAAATAGTGAAAAACATATATAATAACTTTTCCACTTTTGAAATTTCCATGTCTGTAAGAATGAGCAAGGGTTTTTTGAGGATTTTCTTTTGGTAAGCTTCTTAGGAGGTTATGGCTGGATGGAAGAAATCAGTCTTGCACCATGACATGAAGAACAACAATACTGGCTAGTCATATGTAATTAGAAACAATAGAAAGTAATAAGTCATCCATTAAACAGGTTGTTTTTTTGGTGGATATTTTTTGTTGTTTTGTTTTAAATCTGGGACTATTACCAGACGGGAATTACTTTGACAGAAGATCTCTATATGCAAATAATCAAGTGCCAGCTAAAACCTAAACATTATATAAAAAGTCCCGTACCAGACTCAACACATCTTCAGTTTAATACAGAAATAAACAGCAAACACTGTATGGAAATACCTGTAGCTGGCACAAATAAGTTAATTTGCTGAGGTAGAGTCCCATACCAAGCACATTAAAGGTAGTTTTTCTCTAAATTTGTAATGGTTGTTTCATTATACTGTTGCTCATTGTTCAGGCAAAGAGCCAACATTTTGAGCCTTCCTAAAGTGAGAGACCTGTATAGGATTTATGTATGTCTTTGTCATAAGCCTATTTATGAAATATGCAATGAACATATTAGAGAGAAAAAGAAAGTGACATCATTTTCCTTGCTTGCAAATCCCATTTTTGCTTTTGTGAAATGCCTCTGACAGAGGCCGATGGCTTCTCTTCAAGATTCCTGATGAGAACACAGGCACTAATCCCCATTTCTGTACTTGCAACCAGTCTCCCAAGGCACATGATTAACACCTTGCTCAGATCCTGCCACGTCCACCAGCTCCTACTGGTTCCAGCTCTCTCAGTGCACATAAATGTTTCATTGTTCTCCTGCTCAGCCTTTACTTATTGACTGTACTCAGGCCCGTGACTGAGCACAGGCACAAACATTTGCCAGAAAAGGAGCATTTTGAGAACACCTCCAAAGAAAATGGTCATGCTTCCACTCCTTTTTCCTCTTTTCTTCCTCTATCCATACAAACAGGGACAAAAAGTCTCCTGGTTTTCATTTTCTGCATGAATCAGTAAGAATGGGAGCACTACCATGGGGAAGCCTGGACAAAGAAGAAAGGTTTGCTTTCAGCTTTCATTGATGGGTGACTGGAGAGTTCTGAATTTTCCTCTTGTTAGTAATTTTTCAGCAGAGTTCTCATGGTCACCAAGGTGCAAATGCAGCAAGACCATACAGTACAGGGTCAACTTTATTCCCATTCCTACTTCTGTTTAAAATAGGTTTTAAAAATATTATCAATGTCAATGAAGCCTTATCACCAGAAATACATCAGCAAATCATGATTGTATAAATATAACACCTCACATTAGATATTTTGGGAACAGTGCAAAGTAAGGATATTTATTGCCAGGTATCCTTTGTCATTCAACATTCCTGTTAATTTTGCTGGGAGATAGTCCAAGCAGACACCACAGAGTGTAATGAGGATTATAAAATCAGAGTGGGTGAAGCACTGAAGAAGCTGTCAGCCTCAAAGAAATCTGATTACATGCATTATCCCTGACACTTCTGATTTACCAGAGAAGGGGGAAAATTACAAGAGATAACATTCTGTTTTTCACACCTGAGTACAGAGGAAGCTCGAGGCATTATAATGTTCTTTGATATAAATGCCTAATTCATACTGCACACATCTTTTTTCCTTCTTACTGTCACATCATTTACCATTGTGGCACCTCTGTTTCCAGCCTCCCCATGGATTGCTGGTGCTGCACATGAAAGATTTTGAGGCACAGGCTTCTTTTTATTCATCAGGGCTGTTTTAACAGTGTTGTAAGAAAAAGGGAAAAAATAATTAAAACAGTCTGGTTTGCAACAGAACGATTTAAAAAATGTAATATGACAAGAAAAGGTTCACCATCCTAATTAGAATGGTGACATTAACCATCAATAATGTCACCAGAGTCTTCCCTACTGAAAATGTTGGGTTTTTAATTCCTGTTACTGCTTGTTGGTTTGGGTTTTGGGGGTGGGGTTTTTTTCTCTCAGTTGTATGGAGAGGACAGCTCTCTGGCTAAGGTGAAAAGCTTTTGTAAAACTATTAGCCTTGATTCATTAAAAACTAGGCGTTTACACCAAAGTAAACCCAAAATTGAATGTAAAATCTCTTAGGTAGTTATAAATAAATCCATACTTCTTTTGATTATTTTGCACATTTGCTTAAAATGAAAAGCTCTTGGGAAGATCACACATTTGCAGAGCTGCCTGAGAGAAAATTTATAGCTTGTCAGCTGCAGAAAGATATCATCTTCCAAAGTATTTTTGGGTGACATGGTAACAACATTCAATAAGATATTAAACAGAAATCCTTTGCAAGCTGTGCCTGTGTTCACTGTGATACTGCTAAAAAGTTTATTTCTCTCTAAATGGAAGAAAGCAAGTACATCATTTGAACATCTGCACAGTGAAACACACATCCTTTTTCATAATTATGGAGCAAAGTCTGTCCTGGCTGGCCCAGCGGGGATAGGGAGAAGCACTGCACAGAGCATTTGTTACCACAGGGATCCTGCAGACAGGATTGGATTCCAGCAGGCCACCCCAGGGAGGCACTTGAAGACATGATAAAATACTACAGCCCTGTCTGCCTGCTTAGCCTTACACACTGTACCTGGGAAACCTGCAGGAACACCATCTTCTTATTTTGAATAATGTGCCACTGAAGCTGTCTCATATCAAGGAGAGACCTGCACAGTCTCAATCTTCCCATTTCTTAATTTATTATTGTAACATATGCTTCCTTAAAAATCCTGAAAAGAGTGCTAATGCAAAAATCCCTGGTTTGTTTAGAAGAGCTTAAGCTCCAGGACATGGGAATTTCTTGCTGCAGAGCTGTTCTTGCTGTTAGCCATCCTACACATTCAGAAGGTTTGGATGGGTGGTAGGAAAATCTACTGCCATAAAATGAATGGCAGTAAAATCAATTCTCTCTGTATGTATTCTAAACTACACTATTCAGGGAAAAATCTCAAACAAAGTGACTCCAATAGTTTCAACAGACATATCCCTTCACTCATCACATTACAGACAATAATTTTCACAATCAATAAATTTCATCCATGGGCTTCCAATAAATGGTCCTTAGAAGAGTATTACAATGGGAAGGTCTGGAATGTGACATATCCTGGTAACTAACCACAGCAGAATCTTCTCCAGCTGCACATCAAAGCAGCTGTAAAACTGCTTTTAGCAAGAATTAGAGTTCATTCAGAAAATCCAACTATTTTACCCTATCAAATTTCTCGTCATTGTTGACGTAGAGTTCCTACAGGGCTGCATTCAAAGTTTTGGGGTTTTGTTGTGGAGGTTTTTTTGAGGCATAGATAAATTTCAGCATATTCCTGGAAAACAGGAATGAACTTCTTGATTCCAACTACTTAATCTGTCACCTCTCCTCCTTTCTGATTTTATTTTGACATTTTAGTATCTTCTACAATAGCTGCTCTCTTTGCAATTGTTTTATTCCACTATCCATGTTCAAATTTTTGAATTGGGCATTGTGTTTTTCACAGTTTCAAATCTTCCTTTTTTGTTTTAGTTGTGAAGTCCATTAAGGAACTACTTTAGGCCATGTTCACTTCAACTCTTTCTTCCTTTTTTAAATGGTGTTTACCATAAGCTCAGTTTTATTGTCACCTTCCTGATTGCTGTCTACCAATTAGACACTGAAAAGCAAAAGGGTATCTGGAGTTTCCATCAAGGAGAAGGTACCCCCTGGGAATGAAAAACAACCCCTGGCTGCTGCATCTGATGAATTCTAATGGAAATGAATTTAATCTGGTTAGAGGATAGACACTGGGGTTTATTAGTGCCAGAGGCCTTCTGAACTGTGTACATGCTCACATAAATCCTCACAAACTATTTTCAATTTCATTTATCTCTGTAGCTTCTAGTTCTGTAACTTTGTTATAACATGGTGCTTAATGAAACCATAACAAAACCCTTCTTACTATGCAAAACCTTTTCCAACATGATTTTATACAATATAAACTAAAACCAACACAAATAGGGACAGGGTAGTAAGGAGATACCTGGTTATGTCAGTACCACTAAATACATGGTCCCAGCAGCCTAAGCTTGTGTGTGTCAAGCCCATGACCATATTTAAAATATTGTCCCCAAAAGCCACTGACCCCAAAGAGGATGGTGGCAGGACTGCATCCTAGGAAGGAGATAAATCTCAGCTCTTTATCAATACAAATTAGGCACAGAGGTTATCAATTGCATCTCTTGTGCTGATGGAAGAAAAAGCAACCAATTCTTGGTCTGAGACCCTTTTCTAAGCCATTTCCTGTTTTTCATATTTGTGCCTTGAGTTTTGAACTGACATTGCAGTGGCATCAAGATGTAAAGATGTGATCTGTCTTGACACAGTTAAAACACTAAACAACTAACTAATTTCAGCCAGTGAGCAAAGAAATGCTGTTTCTCTGCCTTTTGAATGAGTTCCTGTGTGATGGGGTTGTTTTGGTTCACCAGCAGAGACTAGCTTAGACCAAGTGCTGTAATACACATTATTACTCATACAGACAAGTTACAAGGCTAATCTAAAAAAAAATATCATTTGCTGATTTGGAGATCTGACAGATGTTATTTCCTACATCAAAAGGATTATGTTATCTACAACATAAACTATGAGTAATGTATGCGTTACACTATTTTAGCAGTCTGAAAAACGAAGTTTCATCTAGACAAGCATAACCTGGGAATGCTCTGACACATCTCCTTTTGCACATATTTAATAAAACATTACCAATCTTCCATATTCTAGGATAGCCCAAATTCAGAGAATTAACAAGAAAAGCAAAATAGGACATGAAATCCTGCGTCTCTATTTCCATCAGCAGATTCTGTGTTGGTCTAGGGGTTATTGAAATAGCCATTGCACTTCCCAATTGCAATTTTTATCTTCATGTGTGAATAAAATAAAAGACTGGTATGTTTGATTTGCACTCCTTGCAGTTCCTACAGGAAGACTATGAAAAATCCAAGTCCTCATGACCATAATTAATGGAGTAACCCTTTTGAACAACTAGGACATTAGAATGCTGATGGACACTTACCCTTCTGATGTCACAGAAGTTACAAGCAAACTCTCTGACTGAGATGTACACACTAAGCCCACACCACCTTCAGTTTTTGTAATGAAAGACTGAATTTAATTCTTTCTACTATACAGACTGTGACTGGACACTTCTACAAATTACAATACATAAAAACGTGTTAGGTAAAAATATGCAATCTGATTTTCAGATGTCTTTAATCATAGATTTCTTTACACAGCCTTGACAGTATCAATTCCAGTTTTGCACCAGCCTAAATGATAAATATTTTTTATTTCTTTATTTATTTTGTTTATTTTCTTAACCTTTTTTTTTTTCACATGCACCATGCCTATGAATCCTAATCACAAGCCAGGGCTTCAGTGTTCAATTTAAGTTTTTCAACAACAATCTAAGTTGAACATGTAAGCCAGTTGTTCAATGAATATAAAGTTAGGAGGACACTCCTGTCCTACACATACTTTTGTATAAAATGGGAGAGTGAAAAGAGAATACAGACAAAAGGAAGTGGTAGGACCACAAAAGCAAGTAATATAGGAAGTATGGAAGCAATATAGGAATACAGCACAGTATGTGACATTCTGATATTTATCTTTTGTTTGTAGGTATGGCAAAAAAAAAAAAAGAGGGACAAAATGTTTGGTGGTGTTTGAATGAAAAAAACAGATTTGCAGGTTTGCAAAAACTCTCATTCAAAGCATGAGGAGAGGCATAAGAAAAACAAGATTTGAATTAAGTAACTGAAAAGGCATTGATCCTACTCTGCTGAGGTTATTGGAAAAAGGATTTAACCATTCAGGGCCATTGAGAGTTGACAGACTCTGACAGAGGGGCTGTGAATGGATCTGAGAAGGAGCATGGTTTGTTTGCTCAGTGCAATGTGCAGAACAGAAGCAGATGATCTCAGAAAGGGGTCATGTTCTCCAAGTCACTGTCTAGGGAGAATATCCCAATTTTAGCAAGACAGGCATCAGCAGAGGGAAGTATCAGAATGTTTTATATATGAACATTTACTCTGTGCATACATGTTCATTTACTATCAAGCACAGATATAGAATCTTAGAAATACAGTAGTTTTTTTTTTTCTTTTTCTTTCTTTGTGTATTTTTTGAGAAGTCAGTACTAAGTACAGTACTAAGAATCAATCCTCAGTGTGGTTTTGGAAAACATTTCATATTTGACAGCTACAAGTTCAAAAAGAAGAATCCCCTGGAATCACCACTGGCTTACACACAGATTCACTTACAAACTCTCAATTTTTCATGAGGTGCCCACATCAGCCATATAACATCTCTTACAGAGAAACCCTACTGGATCTTCTTCACTGTTTTTTACTAAGATAATGCTTCTGTTTCCTCTGGGTTCTACCATTTCCTCTTCATTACTTTCTATCCAGAGGCACAGAAGAATATCTGCTGCCTTTGTTGTATTCCTCTGCTGAAAAGGAGTAATTTTCATGCTTGGTGTCTGAAAGACCTTCCTTAAGAAAGGCCTGTTTTATCAGGAAGATCTCTGTCTGGGAGAAGATTAGGATATTTCTCCTGGTGTATCTCTGGCCTCATGCAGAAACTGTGAGAGCTGTGTCCATTCCCTGAGTGTCTTAGGGCGAGTTCCATCTTCCAAAGAAGCAGAGCTTCATATGCCTCAAGCCTCTCCATAAACAGAGTTACATGCATGAAGACAGTATGTAACTTATAAAAGCTTATAAAACTTATAACAGGCCCCAAATCCCCGTGCTATCAGAATTATGTGAATGCTAGGAGAGATTTATACCTGTTTGTGCTGTGGGAGCACAGCCCTTTACTGTCTGCACACCAGATGAGCAGAAAGATTTGGGGACTGAGCATGAAGAGCTGAGCTATAGCCAGCTGGATCTCCCAGGATAATTCATACAAAGCATTTAAAATTAATAGTTTTGTCCCTCTCATGGTAGTGTATTGGTAGAGAAAAAACTGCATGGATATTCTGCAGTATCCTATTTACAATTTCATGGAGGGAATGGAAACTGCTGCCATAATTATTTTGTACATATCTGCCAGCATTCTGAGCTATAATTCATGAAAATCTCCCATAGGTTTCAATAGTTACTAGAGGAGGGCTGAAAATATGAAGCTATTTTACTTTTTCCTATTTTTTCCCATTTTTAATTTTCCTCAGTAGTTTTGGGCACTGACCCTGTTTGTCCTCCATCAACACAGGTGCAATTTGCCAGGCCTCAGATCTTCAAGGAACTCTCCTGGTACTTGTTGACTGTCCTCAGGAAAAATTGAGTTGTATTATATTCCTTCAGAAACATGGGCAAGGTGACTGCTTCAAACCTTTTCCATTTTCAGGAGAATTTCTAACAAAGCCTGTGTTAGTCTCCCTAGCTTTAGTGATTTGAGCCTAACAGGCAGACTAATTGCTCAAGCCTTCAAATTTCTCAGCTGGAAAGAGATTGCTACCTGTAATTTAATTGATTAACTGTGCACATACTCTTAATTCTCTACAGGAATGAAGTAAAGGATAAGAAAGGGAATAATATAATTTAAAGTTATGCATTTAAGTGGCTATGAATTAACTCGCTCAGTTACTGCATAATCCATCATATTTTTCTTCTCTTTCCCTCAGCATTTTACTGAAGAGCCTAACTAAATAAAAGGGAAAGAAAGAGAACTTGTGAAGAAATAGAAAGGACCATTAACACATATATCTGCATACCACAGCAGGAATTGAAATTCATCATCAACATCCAGGTATTCACTTTACCTGACTAATCTTAATATGACAAGCTCCAGTTTGGAGAATTGTGTATGAGAATCTACACAATCAGAAGGGACTTTCTAAACTGAAGCAAGACATGATACAGAACAGAATAGAGAGAGTGCCTGTCTAAAACCTCTGTTCAAGGTGATGGAAATCTGCATTGGGTTCATCTCTCGAGGAACAGAGAGCAGTGAAAGCATCTGCACCTCTTGCCTAGAGGATAACTTAAATAGGAAAGTAATACCCTTAAAAACACAATTGAAAAACTTGCAAATGATTAAATAATAAGGTTTTGGACTTCATATGACCAGAATGTGGTCTCCTTTCCAGTGACCACAATCTAATTTAATCCACAGTAAGATCTGAAATAATTTCATTATTAGAGACATAAAATATACTGCACATCTGCAAATAAATCATGGGGGATGGAGGGAATGTTTTTATATAGCTCACACAGGAAGATGAGATTATGGTAAATGTAATAACTTCCCACTCTAGTGAATAGATTCTCCATTTTAACAGATCCAGAGCTTTCTGATTCCATTGTGGAACAATGGAACAGCTCACAATACAAATGAGTAACTTCTTGGGTAGCAGCTGAGTGATGTTTCAAAGAACATGTCTGTCATACCAACAAATTCATCCCACACATGATGACCATAAAATAAATCTTTAAATAGGCGTCAGAGTTTTCCTGTGCATGAACAAAAGGCATCCTCTCTTAAGCCTTCAAGGGAACATGGGGACAGTATCTATCCAAAACACTTTGTGAGAATTATATTCCTTGCTGTCCTCTTTATTCATCTGTCTGTATTGATTTGTTATAATCAACATCCTTCTCTCTCTCTCTCTCAGCAGTCGAGTGATATGTAAACATCTCATTCTGTAATTAATATATTGCTCTATAGTAGAAATTTATAAGACTGCCAATGCTTGTATTATAATCCAGAGTACAAAAAATGCCTACAAGTGAACTTGCTCTGCCCATCTCTCATCAAAATCTCTACATCACTTCTCATAGTTCTGATTTTCCCCCAAAATACAATTTGTACATCTCCTGTATTTTTCCAGCATTCTTTTCTAATGGGGCAGGGGGTGTCAAGGGTTCAAACTGTAAGCCAGGATAGATTCAAGTCTGCCATGCAGGAACACCTAATCTCACAGCATCGTGCAAAGCAGAAATATTCAGCTGTGTTATGATACAGATAACCTTTCCCATTGTTTCCCACAGAAAGTACAAGGGCTTGTTTAACCCAAATATAGCAATATCAAAACCATATTTCTACATTTTACGTGTCAGAATGAAGTATATAGAAATAATAACAATTAAAATGTTCAAGATTAAAGGCAATTTAATTTTAAAATGTATTTCATGTACTTTGACATGATCTGGGAAACTAACCACAACAAAAGAACTAAACAGGTTTATTTACACAGTGATATGCTACCAAAAAGTGTTGGATATGAAGGCCAGAAGTCAAGTTCCAATCTTCTGAGTCAAATCCACAATGGAAAACAATGTCACCACTTCACATTTTATGAAAACAGTGCCTGTCACATTTGTAACCCATTTGTCAGCACTCCATCAAGCTCCTGCCACGCCATAATGAACTGCTAGCTACCTCAGATTATTCACTATTATTTATGTAAGATCTTGTGCTATTTGGCTAGGTATTTTTGAAGGCTCATTAGCAAAGATTACATCATTAGTGAAGATTTAGCCCTGGCAATGCTAAGTCCATTAAGAAAGAAAGGCTGAGATGTAACACTATAGAGTAATTTGCAACTTATATTAGCTATACTTCTACACTTAGTACAGTAAGACTGGCTATTTCAGTGGTACAACAAGAAAATGTGATTACCAACAAACATCCACTCTATGTGCAGTGACACCAATCAAGTCCAGCCTCTGGGCTGGATTGGAATTTGAGCCCTTGTGCCATCTGATCACTTACTGTCACAAATACAATAAGAAAACATCCTACCCTCACCACTTTGCTAGAAACTGGACAGTGGTGAGAAAGCTGACAATATGAGCAGCAGGTGAAAGAGGATAGGATCTCATCAAATCCCTTTAACTGTAAAGAAAAGCAGAATAAATATCAGGTCCTAATGTAAGTTATTATGCCATCAAGGTATTGTATTGTGAATCAGGATTTAAGAAGAGCAATATTTATCAATCTGGATATTAAATGCTTTCTAGCAAGTATGAAGACAATATAAACTAAAAGTTAATGATGAGATCGAACATTTTAACATAAGATGCTTTATAAATTAATGTATTCAATATATTCTGCTCGTACCACCAACTGCAGACAGCTGTATAATGTGATACACACAGGATAAAAATGAGAACGATGAGAATGCCTGCTATCTTTAACACACTGTGCTTCTACAGGCCATTGCAGAGGAAGCTGAAAGCCTGGAGTTCACTGAGATTTACTTTTAAGAGATTTTAGGACTTCCAGATGTTGCCAGAGCACCTTTAATTTCTCTTGAAAAACATATGCCAACTGTGCTTCAATTTTCCACCATTCTTCCCCTGCTGGCCTTGCACTCCCCTCAGATAACCTGAGCTAAGCCTGCTGCAGCCACTAAACTGATCTTGACCCGTGCCAGGGGCCAGAAAAGCTGAATGCACAGCCTGCTTTAATGTCTTTACACCCAGCTTGTGCAAAGGTCAGTATGCAGAGAGTGGGTGGGTCAAGGCTCACCGACACAGACAGAAATGCTGTGCGGGTGCACAGGGATGGAAGTGTGCACAGGAAGTTGCAATTCCAGTGTGTGTATCAGGGAAAGGTCACACACAGCACAAGTCCCTCCCACTGGTTTGGTTGACCCTAAGGAATGGGCTGGGTACAAGATGGTGGAACCACACCTGCTTTCTTCCTCCACTTTGCTTTCAAGAGCAGCACAGTGCTGGAACAGAGATCCCTGGGCATTGGGATGGCTTCTGTGTCAGCAGGGCCACACCCCCAAGCTGCATCCTGCTTTAAGATAAATTGTCCCAAATCACAGCAAAAGCTCTGTCCATCCCACTTACCATCTTGTCTGAGCACATCTTACTCTGTACATTTTACCTTCAGAACTTTAAAATTGTTTATTTCAGCCACATTCCTTCTCCTCAGCATTTGTTCCAGGGAATGTCAGTACAGCTTGCTTCAAAGAAGGGGGATTGATATGCTGCCTAATAAATGGCATATAACATTAGGGTTCTTCCCAATACATTCTTTCTCAGGAACTGATAGATCTCCCTTTATTTCTCATTTTGTAGAACTGCAGAATATGTTCTCCCCTCTCAGTATACACATTTATTAATATTTCCTTTTGAACTCACATACTCAGGAGGGAGTTTCCCAAAGGAAGGCCTTCCAAATAGTGTTCCACATCAACTTATGACCCTGAAGCAAACTAGTTGACATGCCAATATCTTCCAAGGGTGACATATCTATTCCCCTGATATATGAGCACCTTGAACTCAATGTCATGTAGTCCAAATTGCAGAGGTAACTAGATCATGATGCAATTCTGCTGATTTACTGAGATTGCATAGAGGGGTACTTGGTTTATGGAACTCAGTGATGTGTTCATCTCTATTTTGAAATTGTACAGAAGAAAGACAAACCCCCAAGACTGTCTGATTAGTTCCCTGTCTTTTCCCCCCGCTACCAGTGCTCAGAGATGTTAGTTTTAAAACCAAAAACCTGCAGCATGCCATGTAGATGCTACCGCTTCAAAGGGATATGCTTCTTGTACTCTCATTTTTAATACTACTGCCATCTTCTAAATACCTATTTTACTCAGAAATGATGACCCTTTCCTCCTCCTTCTGTTTCTACCCCATACTGACTTCCTAAGTTACATTGATAAGGACAAAGAATAATTACAGTACAGGTGTTAGAATCTAGCCTTTTATATATACAGCACGTATGGATAACACCAATATTGAGTCATATCTTCTCCTGAGGAGCTCAGTAGCACACTGGCAGTCCCACCAAGGTCAGTGAACAGTAGGAAAACAGTATTTGTCCCATAGCAGAAATGTCCCCGCTATGCATAATCAATCACTCTTACAAGAGCCACTCAGTTTTCTTCAAATAAACCTTAGCAGGATTTGCTGATTGTCCAGAAGTCTTACAGATACTGTACTAAATTCAGTCTACTGCCAAGTGGTAGAAAAAGTGAAGAAAATTCTTATACCAGAGAAGAATTAAAAGGAGTGCTTTATAGCAAGGAAGTAGGAGCCATTAATCTTTCATTTCAGAAAGCAAAAGCTATAATGGTTTACACTCTTGCAGAATTTTTTCCCCTCTAGCATGAGTTGAAAACATAATGCAGTCAGTGGGGAAGGACCATCAGTATCCCAGCTTTGCTTCTCACAGCAGTAGAGGAAATAACTGGTTTTGACTGGGGAGTGGATAAAACTAGGAGCACAGGGATCAGAATGTTGACTTTAATTTCCTTTTCATTCACTTTCATTTTTTGAATTAAACCTCTGCTGCAGCAACAATTTAAAATATTGTTGAGATTAAATTTTGCAAAATAAGTGTGTATGTGCATATTTATATTTCTGAGCAATTTTTATAGGGTAATATAAAACAGCTGAAAGTAGGAATTTCTGTGTGAGGCACACATTCCTATCATTGGTGGTTAAAAACTCAAATCTCATTGGAGCTTTCCTCTGCTGAATTCAAAACACTGTCTCTCATGACCCCACTGTTCCTCAGCATGGACCAAAAGTCACACACAAATAGGGTTTTAACACGCTCTGCTGGCCAGGTCAAAACTTTTGCAAAGGCTTTATGGTATTAGCCTGTTGATTGTTCCTGTATTGTTTGTCCAATTTCTGTTAATGCTGCATGAGTACAGAGAAGGGGGAGGACGAGAAAGTGTGAGCAGAGCTGGTGCATCTGGAGCTCCCCATTTTCACAGCAACTCTAAAAACATTCAAGCTTTTATATGAAAGACTTATTCTGTTGACAAAACCAGCACCAAATGTTTGCTCAGTCATAGAAAGAAAACAACTTGGGTCCAATCCTCTTTCCAAAGCAGGTGCAATTAGATCTGGTGGAAGTGGGTTTTATCCCATCCAGTTCTCCAAGGACAAAGATCCCATGACTTCTCTGATCATCTGTTCCAGTGTTTGAGCACCCTCCCAATGAAAACAGTTCCTGTGTAGCTGAAATTTACTGTGATCCAGTTTACATGCTCTGTCTCTCATCCTACAGCTCTGCACCCCTGGGAACAGTCACCCTCTGCACTTTCCTATTAAACAGATGAAGAGAACAATAAGGTTTCCTCTTCACTTTCTCTCCTTCAGGCTCAAATAACCAAATGTTCTCAACCTCTCTTTGTGTACCATGTACTTGAATCCCCTGATTATCTCAGTAGTCTTTTGCTGAATTAAGTCCAGTGTGAAAATATCTTTCTGGTGCTAGAGAGCCATTCAGAAGTGCTCACGTACCAGACAGTTGCATCTCAGTTAAACGATTGTGAAAGTTTGAAACTCTTACAAAAGTAGCCATAAAATATTTTACAAGTGATCATAAATTGCCATACTTTTGCATTTCATCTGCTCCATATTGCACAAAGCTTTTACACACTACAATATACATGATTTAATATCTAGCAATACCAGAAGCTGTCAAACTTCTGTTTTCTAAAGTTTTTCTGCTGGAATTAGGAACTGGAAACTAGGACACTTCCTGCATAAGCTTTACCTTCACTCACAGCACAAAGAAATATTAACAAGGACATTGGGACTTTGAAAAGTGTCACAGCTTCGCTGTCCTAGATTTGAAAAGGAAATAGCAATGAAGTGTCTGCTACATCGAGACTGGCTCCTGGGAGCCAGAGGGAAAGCAGATGAAAAGCAGCTTTTTTTTTTTTTTTCTTAATGACAGCACAGGTTTCTAAATTTAAACCCCCAAACAGAGAGATCTTGCAAAGATCTTAAAGTGATACCTTAACCCACTTTTAGAAACAATGATTCTCTCAAAGTGCTACTCATTTATAGAAAAATAACAGCATAGGGATTACATCACCTCAAAAATACATAAGAGGATAGAGGATAACTGAGGATTCTGTGCTTGAAAAAGAAAGTTGGTGCAAAGATCAGCCTCCTCTGGGTTAATATTGACAAAAGACAAATGAAGCAAACTTTCTCCTGCTCCCAGCAAACCTGGAAAAGCACAGTTCCAAAGAGGCACGTGCCAACAGAGGGGAGACGCTGCACCAGCCTCACGTGAGCAAGTGGCTGGAGCAAGCACTGCTCCATCCCAGGAAAACAGTGTAATCCTGTGTAATCCTGCACCTGCATCTGTCTGAGACAAGCAGAATGCCTGACATTTTCTCCAGTTGATTTCCTACAGCACTCAGAGTATCTCCATAGCTCCAGCAGCCAGCCAGGTCAAACACAATAAATAAATCAGTAGCCTGCTAAAATGTGCACTCAGCCAAATAGAGCTTTCAAACAGTTTTGTGGCTTTCTTTGTTTTGTTTTTTTTTTTTTAAGCCAGTGGACACCTGGAAGCAAAATAGGGACTGAAGACTTCTCCTAAATCCCTTATCAAAATGATGACTAGATTACTCAGATATATTAGCCTGCACTGTACAAAAGCCACAAAGAATCTGACCTCATTTAAGCTACTGAAAAAACAGAGGCACAAAAATGGCAGTGAAAAACATATTTAAAATTAGACACTGAGCTATTCAGACATGGTGTGCTAAATACTGTTTTATTCACTGTCAGGGAGGGAGTGCTGCAGTCAGGAAGTTCCATGAGACCTGAAAATGACAGTGGCTTGTGTAGTGAGGAGGAATTGAGGACTAATCCAGTGAGCTCCTCAGTCTGTCTGCAGGCGAGAAAATTCTTTATGTTTGATTTTTGCAAGGTTCTGCCCAGAGTTTAAGCTCACACATAAGATTCCCAGCCCCTGGCAGAGCACCAAGGCTACAAGTTCACAGTGACAAGATTCATAGAACTCCTGCAAACTCCTCCTATGACAAGGTACAGCTTGGTGGAAGCCACTGACCTTTGCTGAAAGTCAAAGCAGGGTAAACAGAAGTGTTGTCTTTCCATAACAAGTGCTTGCATGACTCGGGCAATCCCCTGAGCTGAGGAATTCAAGTACCTTTACAAAATACAGGGAAGCAAGACTATAGCTGGAAATGACTTGACTTGCAAAGAATCTCTGACGGTTTGTTCTTTTTCCATTTGTGCTTAAGGAAACATCAGAAAGGTTGTAATTTCCACCATTCTGTGCAGTGGTTCAAGAGCAACCAGCACTCCTGATTTTCTTTGTCACCAATAATGCTGTTGAATTTTCTGCCATAGTATTGCCAGGCAGCTGTCACATTCAAATCTCACTATTATAGCAGTTGGTGTAGTTACCTGTAGCTTATATTTAGTGCTTGTTTGCATTCTTATTTTCTACCCTTAACTTCTGGGGAATAAAATGTTAGTGGCACATGTAATACTCCAGACTTTTGCTATGGATGTTGATCAGGATGATTGGTGAAGCTTCTATACCATGTAATTGGAAAATCAGTGAAAAAATGGTTATACTACTTTGGAAACTTAGCCCATTATACCTCTGAATAACCCGAAAAAGGCTTAGAATAAAAATACTGAAATGAATTCATAGGGGGAAATGGGCAGGGAAGAATCTGTTCCTTTTCAATACAACATTTAGGAAGAGACAAAATAAATACAGCACAATCTCAGCCATTTAGATGCCAAGAAAAAGGACCAACTATGTTTAAAATAAGTGATTTATTATGGTTTATATAGTCCATGTATGCACCCACATCCCCCCCAAGGATCTGGATACCAAAGTTTCATGGGCCTTCACCTACTGCAAACTGGGAAGGAGGCCAAGAACAACCTTTCCACTTGCTTTGATGGCTGTGTTTTCTATCAAGCCATGGAAAATTGCAGAGGGACAGTCAAAAAGTGAGTGTATTTCTATGCTTCAAAAATCTGGACTGATCATTTTTGTAAACAGAATCTCAAGGAAAACCCCTCATAAAATCCATGGCAAGGCATATTCAGTTGATGCACATGGAGTGAATACTGTATCCATGTTCTGCACATCCCTATTGCTATACCATAAAATTTTAAAATATATTGTAAAAACCCCAATATGGAGCCCTTTGCATTAATATTTACTGTTTGGTTTCTGAGCATTTTTATATTTCCTTGCCAGTTAGCAAATATTCTACAATTCTCCCTAATGCTGGAGTTTTGAAGTGAAAGTCAGAGAGCACATCTGAGCAGTGTGTCAGAGGTTGGCCTGATCCACCAGCTGGCTCTGAGGATCCCTCTGGCCCTCTGACATGGGGTCTTCAGACCACACCTATAGCATTTAGTGTTTAGAAAGATTGTAAAACATATACTGCCGCAAATTATTTTTAAAATGTATTTTGATCTAACAGAGAACATATCTGTGCCTTATGAATGGGAAGCCAGAGCAAAAGTGAAATTTCTTGAATCATCACAATGATAATGACTATTTATGTTTTGACAACAGATTAATGGCAAAAATGCAGTTCCAAAACCCAGGGGAAGAGGTGAGAGCATGCAGGCTTGGTGCCCCAAGCTGAAGCAGCTGCACAATAGGAACTGCACACCTCAGAAGGATGTAACACTGCTTAATCAAACCTGAGGTAACGCCTTCCACAAGTGGAAAATTTACTGAGTTAATCTTTATAACCTGTAAGATACTGGCATGTGGTAATTTTACAAATGGAAATGCAATTATTTTATGTCCTTAACAACAAGTACTGCAAAATGGTAAGGAATCAGGACAGAAAATTTATGCTGAAAGCCAGAGAAGGTGAATGCAGGCTGCAGTGCATGTGTTCAATTCAAGCTCTCTCCACCCACTTTGCTCCCCCAAAGGCTTTTATTACATCTGGGAACAGCCTCCCAGGTTGTTATAAATTACAAAATAAATGTGACTTGACCATGAAACTTAAATTCAATCAAGAAGGCCCATCACTTTGAAGTTACAGCTATATCTCAGGAATTAAATTTGTTCACTAACTAATCAACAATATTGATGTCTTTCATGGTTACTGGTGCTCATAGCCAAAACCATAAATATTATGGTTATCAAGGGATGTTTTTCTTCTTGGACTCATGACAGTGTTGAAGTTTGATGTGGTATTTGGTACCTCAAAAGGAGATGCTTGGTACTTCCTTGGCTTGGTCATAAAGGTCCAAATTCATTTACTCTTGAAGAAAATTTATCAGACATTTGTGAAAGGGGAGCAAAGCAGCTTCACATATTTCTGTTATGATATCAAATGGCAAAACCCAAAAATCAATTTAGAGTGAAAACTTCCACTAGTGTGAATTAGAAATTATTTTACTGCCATATCTGTGCTAAGTGATTCCTAAAAAGGTTTTGTATACCTCTCTTGCAAATTCTATGATTATTACACTGCAGCAGCTTTCTGCACGTGAACTTGAATTTAATTTTCAATTTTTTCCTATTATTCTTAGTATTAAAGGGCACTTACTGGGTCTCAATTAGTTGGATTGATGGTAATTTTTATCTCATAAGAGTAATGCAAACGAAGTATTCAAACCTCCAGACACCTATTGCAGTGCACTGGAGAGAGGCCAGCTTTCACTCACAATGTCCTTTGACTAAATTGAATCCATATGTTTACATGGAATAAAATATTACAAATGTCTCCCAGGGGCAGCCAATCATTATTGAGTGCTTTAATAAGCTAAACCAAAAATTCTTTAAGGTGACAACTAACCTTTAGCCAGAAAGATACTTTTGTTTATTTTACTTTTTTTTTTTAATAATGCAGGGTGTATTATCCTAATTTAATTCCAACTTGTCATCAACAGAATACTTATCTGGGATAATTCTGAAAAAGCTGTACAACAAACCATTTGTGAAAGCAGTAATAACTTAGTTCTGAACATATGGTTCCAATTTTGTTTTTTCTTTCCCCCCCCCAATAAATGTAACTTAGTTGTTGTAGTTTTATTTTTGCAACACATAAATCTGATATCTTTGAGATAGAGATCTGGACATAAAAGAAAAGCTACATTTACATTTTAAAGCTGCTTCAGTTGCCCACCATTTTGTCCTCATAACAATATAGCCCTATTCAACAGGGTACCAGCTCTTGAAGCTCAAATTCATAGAGGCTACTATTTAACAGGAAATTCCTGGGAAGACATTTCATCTTTACATTTCTTAGGAAAATTACCTGACACTGTCTAAACAGAGTTTACTTGTGTCTGCAGCTTGTACACATCTAAATCTAAATTCTAGATTTCATAGAGATCAGTGTGAAGTTGACTTGTGAGAAATCAACAGCAGGTCAAGAAAGTATATTAATTTTCAATAAATTCAAGCATACAGCAAGATAGTGTGAGATTCCCACCTGGGTTTCAACCTTCTTGATTTACTTTATTAGGAACTTACAACATGCAGAAAGTAAACTTATTGTCCATTTTAATACTAAAAAGTGGTTTGATGATTAAAAATGTATGTTACATATTTATTATTTTTTATTTCAATTTCTTAAATGTACTTACCAACTTGCATCTGCCCTGGTCCAAATACAGGCCTGGTTCCTGCTCTTGAAGGCTGAGAATGCCCATTCCTCTCCTAGGTAGAAATCTTATCCTGAAGTGCCACTGGCTGTTTAGTGAGGAAAACTACTTCATTGCTAAGATTCCATGCACAAATTTCTTTCTTCCTCAAATCTTCTCTCTGACAAAACTCATCTCCCTTCTCTGTCTCAGTCATTGGAACCATTTTGCATGCAATGAATCTCCTGCCTCCTGATTTACCAGGCATATTTACAAAAAAAAAAAAAAAAGTGTTTAAATGTGGCTTTATCATAGAATAGAAGCATGTCCCAGAGACTTCAAGAAAAGTTTGTAACCAGGAAACCTGGTTTTGTACAGTGTTGTAACCAGGAAAACTGTTTATGTTACATATCTGTTAAAATGCAATACACAGATAGAAAAGCTGAAATTGTACCTAAGGCACAGAGTTGGTTCGGGAGCATTTTTGTCTGTCCATAAATGCTGTGTGGAGTTACTACTAAGTTCAAAGAATGCTCAGCAACACCAGATAGACTGGAGAGTTTTACCATCCTTTTTAGACTTCCCTAAAACAAGAGATGGAAATATCTGGGACTTGTTAAAGGCTTTCAGTTCATTTGCCATGTGAAGAGACAATGGAACATGAAAAAATGCATCAGCTAAGGCTCTTAAGTAAAATTCACAGATAAATACTTGTGGACTAACCCACCAGACATGCAAAGACCAAGCCAACACAAACACAGATGGTGAAGCTCTTTTCAGACCCTATCTGGTGTCAAAGGCAGCAGAAGGTATCAAATTAATTTTGCAGCCTAAAAGTACGTGAGGAATCCAAATTCCTCGATCTCCTTTGCAACAGCACTTGAGCACACTAAAACAGGCAATGATGAAAGAGGGAGAGTTTCTAGTCTTGCTTTTGGGTTTGCTACCAGGGACTTCCCTCAGAACTCCCCCGGGTAAGAGCTGACAAACCTGCTGGCCCATAGACACACACATGGCTGCTCCTTCCCCTCTACTTGAATTTCATCTCAGTTACTGAAATGAGATACTGAGCATGTCAGCACAAAAATGTCCAGAGTTGTACTAACACATGGAAGAGATGTCACAGAGAGGATTCCTCCCTGCCCTACACTGACGGATGGTGGCACTCAAAATATTCCACCTTTATTCCATCTGGAGAACAAGATTTAGGCCCACGTTTTATTTTGAAGGCAGACTTGTGACACTCACAAGCAGCAGCTTCCAGGAGGGCATTGTGACACTACAGAGAGACCTGCAATGACAAATCTATAACAACTGGATTAGAGTTCACTCCCTCCAGGCCCCTCTCCTCCCTTGAGGACCCTAGCCCATTAGTTTAAGGGGGTTATGCACTCAGGTTCCCAATGTATTTCCATGGAAGCTTTTAGTTATTTTAGATCTGTTGCCAAACTGTAATAATCCCATTCCTTTTAAATTGCAGCTATTGCTTGCTTCCAAATTATCAAATCTGGTTTCAAATGCCATATCTTTTAAATAAAGTAACATGATCTGTCCTATCATTTTTTCCCCAATAGCTTCACATTGTAAAGCAATCAAAGAAAGGATGCTTACAGCACAAGGTAGCCATGCCAAGCCTCGGTGTTTCAATAATTTTAATTCATCTTTAGTTCCAGAGAATAACTTACAGCATCTTTGAAATGTTTCACTTTGGAACTTACATAAAGGACTGAGAATTGCAGAAAAATGAGATACTGGCTATACTTAAAGTCTGCAAGTGCTACAGAATAAAAGCAACAGGATTGTAGCACACATGTTCTCACACTTTAACACATGAAAAGTTTTTACAGCTACTCACAACAGAACTGAAAATAAGTAATAAATAATAAAAAAGGGCAAAGCAGACAATTTCTGAATGACACTTGTCTATATGACAGACAAAAAGTAGTTGGAATTAAAGTATTCAGCTATGATCTGACATCTGTGCTTTTGCTGAGTCATATCATATAACATTTATATCATCTGTTGAGTCTGGATTTGTCTGTATTTATGCAGGTGCTTTAGTAGGAAAAAGAGCTTAATCTTTTTAGACCAAAATATCTTATCCTGACCATTAATTCTTGGTACCTTCAATGCTGAGGGAGACAAGAGAAGAGAGCTTATTCCAGCTTTTCAGTCTAGATAAGCACTTGCAGCTTGTAAACAAAACAAGAACAGTATATGACCAGTAATTTTAAATTAATCTTTAAGGAACAGATATTAAACAAAAATCCTGACCACTTCAGAGGTTCTTGATCTGCCCAAGTAGGAAAAAAGGAATTCCCAGCCATCCCTTCACTCTGGTCTCAGGCCACAACAGCTAACCAGCAAGGATGACCAAGGGCCAGCCCCACAATCTGTGGCCTGCTCTGCCTTAGTTTGCTTGGACAGACTAAAAACCAGCCTATTTTCTATTCCCCTGTAGCCTATATTTTCTTTTACATATTTTAGGACATTTTCAGTCCACTCAGACATCCTCCTCCTGCCATGGAAATTTACTTCACAAAAAAGCAACAGTTGGTAGCCTCCTACTTAGATTGTACTTGAAAACATGCTTTTAGCTGTAAACTTCTACATTCCTTGTAGCTGGAGCTCTTTTGGGTTATTGTTATGCCTAGTACTTCTTGGAGAGCATGTTTTCCAGCTGTCACTAAGGAAAAATATCTGTAGGTCAGACCATCTAGCAGTGTTTTCATTACCACACAGAAACACAGAAACCAGGGGGAAAAGCAAAGAATTTTTGTTAAAAAAATATGGCAGATTTGCAGACAAATGAAATATGAAAATGCTGCTACCACCAGAAAATCAGCTTTACCTCTAGGGCCCTTAGGCTTAGATAAAAAATAAGAATATCAGATTGATTTGGCTGTAAAACCCAAAGTTCTGATTTCCTGATTTCCTGAATGGTTTGCAATCTTTGCTGGGTCAGATCCTGAAACAACCAACCAGCTGTGATTATCTTAGCACCTCTGAGCATATTTGCTCTGCTTTCATGTACCATGGGAGTTCTGAATATTTTCTATGTCAGAATTAGAAAAGTCCAAAGCATATTCCATAAAAATCTTTGCCATGTGTCTGTCTTGAAAAATCAAATGTTTGAGACACCTTTACTTTAAAAATATAATTTTCCCCCCTTAAAATAGTTATTTGGTGCTCTCTGGGTTTCCTTGGGCTCAAGCTGGTATCCAGATGTAACTCCAACAGTAAGAAGAGTTTTTCCATCAAGATAATTTGCAGAAGTTCCCAAAGATGTTCAGTGCCTGGGTTTAATCAGCCCTGGAAGCATGTTTCTAAGCCAGAACCACTTAAATGAAAAAAACTTTACCCAGGACTTTGTGATCTACATTGTCCCACGGGAGCACAGCTGTTGTCTTAGCATTTCAGAGACTGAAATTCCATCCTCAGTGTAGCTGTGGTTTGATCTATTAACTACTGTGCCTTGTCACCAAATGCATGACAAAACCTTGGAAGACAAGATGTTATGTAAATTTAATCCATGTAGCAGCAACACTATTTAGCCAGGCATTACCAGTGGAGAAAGCTGTATTTCACTAGGCATGGCTCCCACAATGTATGGAGTTCTGAAGCTGGCTCAGAAACAATCTGAAAAGCCCCATCAGTTACATGAGACACGATAAAGAACAATTCAAGCACAGGACTGATGACAGAAGACCCATCTAGAGAACATGTTTGGTGTGCACAGTCCTCTTGAGAAGGAAATCATGCTGGTGAATAACAACCACACAAGAGGCAAGCTTCCTGTTGGCAAAGAGCAGAGCTGCCACCGGGGAGGAATCAATGTCACAGCCAGTTTGAACTTAAAACAACAAAGTGTTGTTAAAAAGGGGAGGAAACAAGCTCAGATGCAAATACCCCTACACAGTGAGTGCTTCACAGCCTGAACAAAGCATTGCTTCAGGGCCCCTCCCAGGCCCTAAGCGAAGCACTGGGAGGCATCTGCAGAGCTCTCCCAGATGGTCCTGCCTGGCCTGGCAGGCAGAGGCTGCTCAGTGACAGCAGTGATAAGGCTCAGTCACTGTGTTCAGATAACCGGGCAGCTAAGGGAGCATGTCACCCGTTGGGAATCCCCTGGAGGACATCCCTGAGCCACTTGCATGTCAGACACTATCAGTGTACAGGAAGGACCAGCACTCCCTCTTGCAGATGTGCTGGGATGAGCTCAGGGCCTTCCTGGGAGACACAGGAGATGGAACTCCTCCTGGTGCCCCAAACCAAGGAGAAGCAGGTAGGTACAGAAAAAGCATTATTTTCAGAATGTGCATCCTTATTTGTGATCTTTTATATAAAGCCTTATGAACAAAAACAGAGATTCAATCAGTGTGAGAATAGCTCAAGTAAAACATACAGTCTACATCCTGTCCTTTCAGAGAGGAAGCAAAAAAATCCCCCTAAACTTGGGCCAATAAATAACACCCTGTTTCCCTAAATGAAGCACCTGAAATAGCTACAAAATTTCTGAGTATCATTTTTTAATGAGGAAAGACCTCAGACTTTCCTCAGAACCTCCTCTTCTGCCTGTTAGCACTTCTCACAGCGTTAATTTTGTGTTAGGCTCCTTGAAGGCATGGTCTGTCCCTATCACACACTATTTGCTGCCAGTAGGCTGCTGTGGATGGGTGCTGGCACACTCCTGAAATACCCCAAAAATCTCAGCCCCATAGTGATCACATGAGGATTTCCTACTCATGAACAGACAGTTCATAAATATAAACTTTATCCATCTGGTAAGAATTTGAGAGTCAAATTCAAATGAATATTGGCTTTTACAGAATTTCATAGAGACAGAATTATGCAATTTTAAGGTTTCATTCAAATGAGGTAGTGATTACTCAAATAAGGAAATGGTGTAAATGCATATTGAGGGAAAACTAATACCTAACACCAAGAAGGAAAAACTCCAGAACTTTCATCTATCAAAATCAAAATGTTTAGTTATCATTTTGTATCTGCAACTGTCACATCATTTAATATGTTGTATTTTGAATTTCAAAACTTGGAGCTAAATTGAAGCTACTTCATCATTAAAACCAAAACTGAATTTGCCCAAGTGAAAGTGAGTTTTAGAATTTAACCCATGAAGAATAACTTGTTTGATAGCATAAGGGGAAAAAAATTCCCAGTAAACGTAATACAAAAAGTATTGCAAACTCTTGCAAAAAGTTTCTTTCAAAGGCTTCCTAACTGACCTTGCTTCAGCTTACAAGTATTTTTTAATAGCATGCAAACATTTGAAAGTCAATAGGAACAAGGTATCTCTGTACATTTTACTTCAGAATTAAGAACAATACCTATTGAAAAGACAGTTTTTTTCTGATTTCGAAGTAGGGCCTTTTTAAATAGTACTCTTACAAAAGCTAAACCAAAACACAACTTGATTTCTTGTTCAACCACTTTCAGAAAGCCTGCAGAGCCAACATGGAAAAGGTTCTAAGTCTTAAGAGAAGGTGGATTTAATCCTTTTAATGAGGCAGCAGTAATTGCCTTCGGGGCTCTCTTCAAATCAGCAATATGCTACCACGCTTGCTGCTCTGCTGGGAAGCTGTGAAGTGCATCCCTCCTTCTCCCAGGGCCTTCATTATTGCCACAGCCCCTTCTGATTCCCAGCAGAGAGCCTTGCAGGCTGTTCCCCACACAGCCACTGCAGCTGGAGTGCCTCGCTGGGCTGGGAGAGCTCTTTGGAGCCTCCACGGGCACTTGGAACTGTGCAAGGCAGTGACTGCTGCTGCCCACAGCAGCTTAAACCATCACCTGCAAACTCAGCAACACTTTCACACACCCAAAGCTAAGCAATGAGTAATTATTCAGAGAACACAAATATGTTCAGAGCCTGTAAATCCGTGCTAAAAGTGCAAATTCCCTGATGTTTTCTCTGCCCTGGCTCCATAAGCACAGAATTAGAAAGACAGGAGGTCAGTTTTGAGCGAGTCAACACTTGCTGCAGCTTTTTCTCACTCAAAACTAGGCTATTTACTTCTTGCTCTGGATAAGGATTTTTAAAATAACCCCATTCCTGTGCAATTCACTCTAAACACTTGTGTTGAGTCCTAAACATTTCTAAACAGGAAGAACTTAATCCTAAATCCTGTTTCAAAATAAAGCAGATCTTTTTGAACCCCTGTACTGACTGCTGTGCGCAGTGTCAACTACATCTGAATTTTTCTAGAACAGAGAGATCTTTGAAATCACTTTTGGCATTTGTCTCAGAAATGAGAATATTTGCATGCACAATCGTTTTGGAGTTGCCTCTGCAATGTATTAAGTGGAGAAACTACTCTTACCATATCCAACTCTGCAGCCCTTCACAGTGACCTTTCCAGCAAATAATACAGAATAATAATACAGAAAGTATAAAACCAGACTGAGCTGGCCAAGAGTTGCACAGAAGTGTGTTCAGAAACTCACAACTTTTGTCATCTCTGACAAGCAAGTACTGTGCAAGTTAGCTGAACAGATTCAAAACCTGATGTACTTGTGCAGTCCAGCCCTCTCAAGGAGTTTTCCCCTTCCTTGGGATAGGAATGTGGCTTTAAACAAAACTACATAGCTGAGTTATGCTCCCACATCAGCATTTAAAAATAAACTTATAACTGACTTTTGGTAAACGAATTTTCAAAACTTTTCTGTTGATTGGTATGTATTAATCTCTCAGATAAGTACTATTCTGAGATTATAACCATTTACATAATTATTCATAATTAGCAGGGCTATCTGTGTACTACTTGTTATCTAGGACTTTCTGTTGATTACATGTATGCTACAAAGCAGATCTCAAAAATAGAAGCTTCCATTTAATCTCTTCTGCATTACACAGAAATATTTGGCACTTGTTCATAATACATTAGCTTCTAAGTAACATAATAATAGAGCTAGCTGTCTGACTCAGGGCTATTTCTGAAGCTGCTAATTTGATTTTTTTCCAATAAACAGAAAACTTTCGCCATTATGTTGTTTTTCTGCTTGCAATGAATTATCCCAGATTGCTACATAACTAGATAACCTGATAAGACAAATTTTGTTTGTTTCATATAACCTTCATTCAAAGCATCCACTACATACCATGACAAATGTAAAGTGATTTTTTAATAAACATAGTTTGTGCTTTTGACTGATTTATACAGCAGTGATACATCTTAGGTAGCAAAGGAGGAGGTGTGTGTGCTCAGGGGGCTGCACTGACACAAATCTACAGACAGGGCACGCTGACAGCTGGGCAGCTGAGCACTCAGGGACACGATGTGAGCTCATTGTATGGCTGTAGCTGTTCTGGATTATATTACTCTCACAGATATATTTACTGAGTGTATAGAAAGGGTTTTACCCCATAGCCAAGGAAAAAAATATCCCGTTTTGCAGTCATTAATATTGGTGTCCATAAAAAAATGTTAGTGTAGCATATAAATATTGGAATATCAATAACATGTTTCTAGTTTCACAACTGTAAGACTAATTCACAACTGTAATTCTAGAGCTGCACACATTCTCTTCCCCTCTGGCCTTGCTCCTGAGCTCAATGGAACAGTTTCAAGGAGAGATGAGTGGAAATTTTTTCATTTTGTGCCTAAAGAGCCAGACAAACAGAGCTGAAGGCTTTTAAAGGAGTAAAACTGAAAGTTCTCTTGTTCAGTGAGTCTTGTCTATAGAAACTTATTCGATATTTCACAGGTTCAGATATAGGTTTTGGTTTCATGATTAAATTTTCCAGACTCTTTCAGAACATGAAAGGCTGAATTTAAAATTGAATTCATATAACTTTAATTGTTTTTACTGTAACAACTGAACTAGCAATCATACACAATTTAGTAAATGTATTGCTATACAACAGTCTAGACCCCACATTTATCTCAGTTAAAAACTCTGAAATTAATGTGGATTTTTTCCAGTAAGAATGCAACTTTACCTCCCATCCCCACCCCTAAACTGCCAAAGATCAAATAACTCCAGAGTTAGTAGCTCATTAAATAACATCGATTGCATAAACAGAATGTTTGATTGGTTCCAGTTTCTCACAGATGAAACTCTAGGGCTGCTGAGTGGAGAGCAGCCAGGTTGTGTGCAGGGACTCATATTTTGCCTTTTAGGTGGCCCCAAATTATAAATGTGCAGTTCCTCATAAAAGATTTAACTGTCATGAGTAACCTCTAAACATACTTCCTGATTTATATGCCGCTGATATTGCAAATGCATTTCAAGAATAAAATCCAAAATAATCTCAGAATTTACTTCAATTTGCCCATGCCACATTTCAGAGGGATTTTGTTTTGCTACAACTAAGCTGACTTTTCAAAATATGAGTCTGAATAATTCCTGCTGGAGGTTTAGTGTTATTTTTGTCAGCCCCTTAGGGAGTTGAAAGAAGTGGACACTGAAGGATAGTTTTTCTGCCATTCACATCCAAACTGACCATGATTAGTGAATCCAAGAGATGTAAATGAAAATATCCTGGTACTGTGATTGATCCAATAAGCATCTCCCTGGGCGTCAGAGAATCCACTAGACAAAAACAGCAGCCCCTCTGATTACCTCTGATTGTCTCACTGGGGACAATCCAGATATTGGGAACAGAAATTCATTTGTGTGATGGAACAGCAGAATAATGACAATGGTAGTGGCAGCAGAGGAACAATGGAGAGTTGAGAAATAATTTTCCTGCAGTGAATGCTTTCCAGTGAAAACCTTTTCCTGCTAATATTGCTGGCAGAGTCCAGTTCCTGAGAACAGTGGGTTAAAAAGGCATAAATGTATGACAGCTCATATCTGTGCAACAGTTATAAAGCCTCCAGTTCTGCTCTGCTGTCTATACTGCTCCTCTGGTGAACAAGGACTTCAGCAACCAGATTTAAAATTCTCAGTAATTTCATCCAAAAACTTAAACTAGTAATATTTAAATAAACACCTTTCTTAGTTTCATCTTTCATATCAGCTTTCATGGAAGGAAAGCAAGTAATGACTGCTACAGACATCTTAATAACAGATTTCATGTGATGTCACGTAAGTCATTCTGATTGCTGTTGTCTGAAATAGCAGTACCACATCTTCATCCCCAAATTTATTTTCAGAAAGACCAGTCATCTGCAATTACAGCTGACAATGATGTGAGATGCATATGTAACTTCAGCTCTTTCCAAGTCACCAGTTCACAACTGATGAGTACTCTGAGAACCTCCACGTTTGCAACAAGCTGAGGACATTTCTCTTGCTGGACATGAGGATTCAGTGGGGCAGTTCAGTGACAGGAGGGAAAGAATATTAGATTTCCCATTTCCAATCCTCAAAGACTTCATTTACACATTTTTCCCTACATTTCTGATTTTTGCCCTAGAACCTGCAAGACAAAGTAGTAATCTAAATATTTAGGTCAGTTTATGCTGCATGGGTCCTCATACTGACAGATAAAGCTGCCCAGACAGGGCATGAAGCAGGGAGGACCTGGGCTGCAACACACAACCACCCACCAGCTGCCCTGGAATTCTCACCAGGCTGACAGGGAGATCCATACATTCCTGGGAGGACAGAGACATGCACACAGCAATCAAGCATCTGGAGATGGGCAGTGTATGTTATGAAGGAAGGAGAAGAATAATAGATGGAAGTTTCTTGTTAGAGGAAGAAGAATGCGTGCCCCTAGGCTGCAATAAAGAACAAGACATCCCAATTCCCATTGTCCTTAAGTAACCACTGCAGCCCTCTCCACAGACAGCATCTTTGTGGCATTAATGTCCTGCTATGCAGGCCTCCCTCTCCCAGCTACACAGACAAAACCTTCTAGTTGCAGGTTTGGTCACCTATGATTTCAAATATAGGCCATGTAAGCGACATTAAGCTCTCAGAAACCAGCCTATTTGTGTTGAGGCCTCCAAGAAGTGCTTAGTTGGCATAATTCAATTTCTTCAGTGTTGTATCAACAAGAATTCTGCTAATAAAATACAAAGTAGACCTCATGGTATGAAAAAAAAGAACTTATAAATTATTCATTACTTTTTAAAAAGCGCCTATATACAAAGACATCAAGTAAAAAAAAATCTCTTGTAGAATGGAGTTTTTTTTAAGAGTCAGGGTACCATTATTTCAGTAATTGTGTAGAAATGTGGAAGAAGTTTTTTGTTGTAGAAAATGTCTTATGAAAAAGGCCTTTCAGGCTGGGAAGGGAGTGCTGGATTATAAGCCATGTTATGCAAGCCTGCTGCTCCAGAAGCCAAAACCCTGCCCCATCAATTGCATAACCAGCTCCAAGGGAGATCTTTACGGAGGAGCCTCGATGGAAAGTCAGCAAGTTACCAGCCTTCCCCAGGCAATAAACAAGGCATTTACTGTCTCTTGGCATTTACTGGAGCCAATTGTGCACTATTTGATTTTTTTCCCCCTTCTCATTTCACAGCGTAAACAAAGAAACAACTTACAAAAAACCTGACACTGGGCAGACTGTCTCCTGTTGACACCATTCTGGTCTGGGAATCATATTGCCCCTTTGAAATGCTGAACAAGCCTGTAGGCTGCTGGTACAATTCTGAAAGGAAGTGGGAGAGGCAAAAGCAAAACAAGATGCTCTGCAATGGAATGCACTGAAGAAAACCAAATATTTCAACCAATATTTAAATTCCTCAAATGTGGGACAAAACCTACTGATCTCACTCTTAACAGAAACCACTAAAAAAAAAATAGGGCTGATCTGTAAAGGCATGAAAAAGTGTTGTTCTTCCCTAAAGATTGAGACACACATTTATTTACCATGTTTCTGCTGTACTATTGTATTCTCTCTAGATTGTAGCTCAGTCCTCTTACAGGACATGCCAAACTTTTGCCAGGTTTACACAGAGTAATAGAGCAGAAAAACCAGCACAACTTCCATTTCCCATGTAAACCTGCTTTGTCTTGAGTATTAATATTTTTCTTCCTCATTGGTCAGTGCTGCACTCCCAGAACATTCTGCACATGTATTGTTCTCATCTTTACAGATCTGTGCACTGATTTAACATGCAGGATGCTGCACTGTTGCTTTTCTCTACAGTAAAAGGCAAAAGGAGAAGGAAAGATCCAAAGTCTAAGTCTTGAGAACCCATTGGGCAAGTCTGGTCAGGGGATTACATTTTCCATAGCCAAAAGCATGCAAAGGACACACATGAATATTGTAGTTTCTGAGCACTTCCCCCTCTTCCTTATTTCTTTTTGTTTGTCCTTTCAATATCATTCAGCTTGGAAAGGATTGGAGGTTTCACTCAGACCTCAGGCTGAGGCTATTCTTAAGAAATATAGTTTTGTCAATAATGTTCCTTCAAATCATTCAGCAGAGCTGAAACAACTCAAAAAAGACCTGAGCTACAATTCCTTTATAAAAAGCCTAAAGCAAAAAATCATACCCATATCTGAAGAAAGCAGCTGCAGAAATCCAAAAGAAAAATTTACTCAGCATTCTCACACAATTACGCATCACATATGACATGACAAAATCAGCCACCATCCTAAAGACCCTACCCAAGCACTTTTAAGTCTCTGTAAGCAACTGTAAAAAGCAAAGCAATGCTGCAGTTTGTAATATAGAACACAGCAATCAAAGACTCGTGCACTAATAGGAAAAACTAAAAAAAAAAGTCCTTTATGTTTTTGGTTTCTAGGATTCCTTAGATGTATAACATTAAAACTGATGAAGTTCACAATCAGCACAAATCCCCCTTTCTCCCTTCAATCAGATTGCACAACAAAAAATGATTGAGCAACACATCATAGATATCTTTAAGATTCCTTCAATTATCCTGCTCATAGCTCAATGTGGTTTTTATTATAAACAACTAGATAACCAAATACAAAGATAAAAATGATGAGATTAATGATGAATTAGAAGAAGCAATATTACATGTTATAGACAAGGCACAAGCCAACTGTAGGAACTGTCATTTCTGACTACCTACAACACAAACCAGCTCTGGGAAAGTAACTTTTTCCCCTTCACAATTAATTTTCCTATTAAATTAATAATCATTAATCAGAGCATTATGATCTTACCTTGGGTACACAGAGAATTCACTTTACTTTGTGATTTTATTAAGTTGACTACTCTCATTTTTTCCCAGTTGCTTAAAATCCAGCTGCTTTGTTTTGAGATGGAAAAATTCCCCCTGAAAGACCATTTTGACCATACATGTTCCCGTAGTGTTCTAAAAGTCTCTTTAAACACTGACAAAATTAAGTAATTCATGATGGAGTTTAGCAAAGACCTTTTCAGCCATCACCTTGGCCCTGGCATTGTTTTCTAATTAGTGCCTGTTTGAACCTGTGCCAAACAACACACCCTTTGCTCAGCATCCGTTAAAACAGTAAATTACCCAGGTTGTGCAATCCCTTTTAACTCTGTCAAGCCAAATAAATATTGCCTGGACATTATGGAGACACTTGGGGAAGCCAAACTGAAATGTGCTCATGATATATAACCTGAGCTGTTTTCAATTAATAATAAAAACTTCTGGCAGAAGGGTAGTGCTCCAAAAGCACTTGTTTTCCTTTGACATCAATGGGAAGGAGCCAGTTAGGCACTTCTGAAAATTCCATTAGGTACATATCTGAATATTCAGTTACCAGAAATGTATTTATAGCCAGAATTTTCAATGAGCTAGAATGGTCTGGGTAAATTGAGTATTTACAATCCATTGTGGTAGCTAATGCTGTGGATTATACTTTTAAGAAGAGACACACATCTTCTGAAGCAAAGGATACCCAGATGTATTCTCTGCATGACTTTAAAGAAGTCAATAGAGATTGTCCTAGTGTAACATAGAAATTACTCATGTTTTTGATAAAAAGGATTGTATTCCCAGGAAACAAAAAGACGTTGGGGCAGATAGAGTCAGGCTA
The DNA here is from genome assembly GCF_036417665.1 of Passer domesticus. Taxonomy (NCBI): domain Eukaryota; kingdom Metazoa; phylum Chordata; class Aves; order Passeriformes; family Passeridae; genus Passer; species Passer domesticus. The sequence goes on along the minus strand of NC_087485.1, from coordinate 12,943,892 downwards.
CATCAGACATAAGGAACCTGTAGATCTTATTTTTAATCTGCAATATGATTTTCAACTTAATTATCTCTTCAAGCTCAACTACATAGGCTGAGTTTATTTTCCATCCAGGCACTTCCAGTGGAACAAAAGAAGTTACAGCTGCATCTGCTTACAGACAGGATTTTCTTAATGGTTACAGTCCAGGTCAACTCCCCAAGGTTTAGTTATTTATTATTAAAGAGATTAATAAATTATTGCAGATGCTGGGTTTTTTTAAACTTAAGTATGTTTTCAATGAACTCTGGCAGTGATTAAGGAGCAATTTGAATTAGGTAGATTAATCATAGTTATAAACTCCTAAGAGCAGATAGCAGGTGGGTTTGTGAGAGAACATTGTGTGCTTGTCACCAACCACTACTTATTTTGTTGCAAGTGCTGCTAGCCTTCACAGCCTGACAGTGTCAGATTTCCATTCAGTTACAAATATTAGACCATGACAGATAAGTTTGTGTAATTCATAGGGGACAATACCAGTGGTTAAGGCAACTGTATTTTACCCTGTGTGTAGAAGAGCATTTCATTTATTATATATACAACTATATATGACATATATTGTGTGAGATATATGTATTAACATATTCTGTTTGGAATATGGACAATACTATTAAATACAAATAAAAGGATTAAAAGCAGGCTGATAATAGATTTTAAACATAACTCCCAACACCTGCTGTTTACACTCATGTAGGCAATCTAAAGAGTTGTCCAAAGTCTTTACTGCTAATAACTTCATAGGAGAGCAAGTTCCAATAATGGTGTTAAATACATGGTTTGGTGGTCATACTGAATATTCATAACACTGACGGCATTACAAGATATGTAAGAAGGAAGAAGGAAGGACACAAAAATATATGGTTAAGACAGAAGCCATCCTGAAAAGCAGCTAGTGACAGGAAGACCTGAGGGTCATTGCAACTAGCACAGCTCAGCTCTTTGTGCAGCCTTGTAATACAAAGGGTCTGCAATACCCACATTAATAACTGCATTACTTCAGCAGGTCTTTACAATGGATTTTTCCATATTTCTACACGAGAATATCAAGTAGAAACAACACGACATCTGCAAATGTTTGGAAAGATAGCTTCTCTTCAACTATAAAAATATTTTGGAAAGCTTATGGCACAACAGTGACACAGCAGGAAACCTCCGTTTTGTCAAAGAAAAATTTGATAGGTGACAATTTCTAAGCATAGGTATTTACAGATTAGAAAAAGTGCTTTTCAGTTCTGCTGAAAACCAGAAATGGTGCAAGAAAAAGTCAATATTTCCTACCAGTGATAAACCATTTAACCATTACCAGATAAACATTTTTATCAGCATGGGTGGCAGAAGGATCCCTCACCTAGCCACTTACTCATCATTAGATGGGTCATTGTGGCATCCTGTCTCCTAATTCTCTATCTGTAGTATTTAATCTCCCAGCATGCAAAAAGCTGAACCCTAGGAAAGCCATCCAGTCATTAGGTGAACTACAATTGCCTGTCATCCACATGCCAGGCTATACAATCTACTGCTTGGCTATAAACTCTATTGAAGTGCAATATAATTCAATTTATTAACAACACAACAGCATGACACTAATTACGAACATGGTAGAATGCTTGTGGTGTCTGCAGGAGCAGGCACAGGAATTCCTTGAATAGTAAACACAAAGTATTTAAAAATGTACTTCTGATTTACAATTAAGTACATGTAATAAAGAAGCCAGAGTTAAAAATAAGTAGGAATTTGCTCGGGATTCAATATTAACAAGTACATTTCAAAGCTGCAAAATTCAAGCCCATTCATGCTTTCAGTGGGATTATTTAAATTTCTTAACGTGATCTACATAGAAGGGCTGGTGTGATCAAGATTTTTCTGTTAAATTTAATGTTTTGCATAATGAAGGCATGGCATACCATTTCCTATAAATCTCAGATGTGGAGAACTATAGATAGAATAGGTTAAGATTTGTTGACATCACCTGCACAATAAGGATATTTCCAAGATATATTCACCTTAAGTTCTCTTTGTTTTGACAAACAGTAGCACATTCAAGCACAATTATTTAATAAAGCAACTCATTATATTATTAAACTGCCAGACCAGACTTTCAGCAGATGGAGTTAATTAACAAATGTGGTGCACTTCAACAGGAAAAGAACATCTAAAAAAGTTAGAGTTAAAAGCAAAATGGTAATACACGGAACATTGATCAATTCCATACCATTTGCTAATTGTGTTAGTGTTAAGAGATCTTGTCTTCCCCAGATTTACCTTGATGACTAAACAAGCGTAAAATCTGTGAAATTTATACTCACTCTGCTAAGAAACCCCAATGGCTTTCTGCTGGAAACCTTTTCATGGGCTATTTCCTGTTGACTTGTTCTGCTTAGGTATCTAGCCAGTTTTCCTTGGCAGGACTTTCTGTTGCCAAAAGACTGGAATGTTGAGGCTCTTACACTCACATGCAGGTTTTCTATGTGTGTGATCTCCCCGTTTACACGTCCTGGCTGTTCTGAAAATGCCAGATGAAAATGAAATGCTGTTGAGGAAGATTATTTCCTTCCCACAAAATATATGAGAGATGTTTTGTGTCTGCAACTCCACAGAGTTGTGTACCAGCTAATGTACACAAAAAAAAACAACATACAAAGATGATCCTACCAAAACCTGCTGTGGTTTGATTGTTCCTGCATCGAAACACGTCACACTTCTCAACCTAAATTTTGCTGCACTAACTTTAGCTTCCTTAAGGAGTTTCACAAAGCAGTTCCACAATCATATTCAAACATGCACTTCCATAACCCAAAATCATAATGAGAAAGCTCTTCAGTATTTTTTATTTATTGTAAACTTAGCTTTAAAAAAAATCAGCTTGACCCCCCTGCCAAATTTGCAGCTTGGTTGGTGTATCTAAACTGGGTGAAGCCAGTTGAGAGACATGAATGCATCCAGAGGAACTTAAGACAGGCTGGTGGCTTGAGTCAGCACAAAGCTTCTGAAATTCAACAAGAGCAGGTTCCTAATTCAACAAGGCAAGAGCAGGATCCTACATTTGGGATGGAAGAACCCCGTGGAAGAACACAAAGTGAGGAGTGTCAGGCTGTGAGCAACTGCGCTGGGAAGGAGCTGGATCCTGGTTCCCAACCAGCCCAGCAGAAACTCACAGTGTGCTCCAGCACTGGGATGGCCCCAGCACCCCGAGCCGTGCAGATCCAGGGAAGGGATTGTCCTCCAGCACCCTGAGCCGTGCAGATCCAGGGAAGGGATCGTCCTCCAGCACCCTGAGATGTGCTGGCAGGACCAGCCTGCAGATCCAGGAAAGGGATTGTCCTCCCTGGACCTGGCACTTGTTAGAGCCAGAGCCAAGAGCCCTGACACAGCTGGGAGCAGCAATGTCTTTGGGAGACTGGGCAGCAGTTCCCCAGCAGCTACAGGGAGCTGATGAGGGAGACAGGAGCAGGCTCCTCACAGCAATGTGTGGTGCAAGTATGGGAGATAAAAGACAAATTGGATAAAGAGAGAGGCAGATAGATTTGAGGACAGACATCTTTGGGTCATGAGCACAGCTAGGCCTTGTCTCAGTTCTTGGAGGCTTTAAAGGCCCAGCAGAGTAAGGCTCTGAGCAAGCTGATCTTATAGCTGACCCTGCTTTCAGTAAGAGCCTGGAATAGGTAATGTCCTGAGGTCCTTTCTGACTCAAATTGATCTGGGATTGTATTGCCTTAGTAAGCAAATTTGGGCCCTATCTTCCACTAGTTGTTAACCAAATGTAACAGCAGGACAAGAAAAGAAATTTAAGATCATTTATTAAACATGCTTAGAATTCACAAAAGCATTCACTGCAGAGCATGTAAGGAACATGAGTACTGATAAAGCCAAAGAAAATGAAAAAGCCTCCCACTAATATTCATATTAAGGGAAACAAGAATTTTCATATCAAAATGCTCATTTCTACATATGAGAAATCCCTTTTCTTCTACACTTCTTATCAAAAGAGTTTTCTGGAAAATTATCTTAGGGTCCGCCACACAAGCTCGGACCCTCATTTTTGCTTCAATAACAGTAGAATTTCACAGTTACTGCATTTATGGGGAATCTTGAATCCCCATAAATGGGGATTTTATAGCTGTGTGTATGCAAACACAGAGTTTGCATATACACAGCTATAAAATCTACCAATACAGAAGGATCTCTAAGGCCACACTTCATTTTGTTTACATTGATACATCACTATTCAAGGACTCTGCATAAACATTTGAAGTTAAGAGATGCAAGTTACTGTAGATGGGGACAAAAATATCCAAGTAATTTGTGTTTATGCTCATAACTTTACAAGCACTGAAAAACCATGGATTTTTAGATTTCTGCCTTGATTCTACAAATGAAATTCTATTCTGTTTTTTTATTCAAAACCTTATGTTTGCCATTGAGTAGGAAAACAATGGGCCAAAGAGAACTAATGTACAGAATCACAGCAAACATCATCAGCCTCTTCAATAATACATTTAGTGGAAAGAGTTCAGCCATGGAAACAGTTTTCTCCAAACTTTAAAAAACCAAACAAGCATGTAATCCTGTTAAGGTCAACTGAATAATATCTGTGGAACTGGAAAGATGGTCTATGATATTCAAGTATAATTTTAGAGTATTTAATAGACATTGTTAATGAAATTCATGAGGCTATAAGCTTCCTAAATAGCAATTTCACTGTTACATGGAATATTTCCAAAGATGGTCTCTGTGCCAAGATTTTTCTTTAATTCCTGAACTATTTTTTGAGGGAAAACAGTTCCAGTAAGTAGATTACAATGGGAACTGTGCATCCTGGCTCAAATAATGAAATCTGATACTGCCTCCCCAGGTAATGTGCAGTTTTTCCCTGTGAACATTTCAGTTTACCCCACGGACAAACCAGCTGGGAAGGTTCAGGAGCAATACAATGAATGACTTCTTCCAGACCATATGCTCCCTGCAAGACCATATGCCCTTTATGGCAGTCCCAGATTAACCCAGTTTGTGTGAACTCAAACCCCACACATGGCACTTTTGTAGGCAACAGGAATAACTAAGAGTCCCTTCTCTCTCAAAGAAAACCCCCACTATGATAACAAAAAACGCCCCCCCAAAAAACCCTAAACCTACCCCCTCCAAAACACACCTTCCACCAAAAAATAAGATGTGCCCACCCAAAAAGTAAGCTCACACAAAACTTTTTTTAAATTTTTCAAGTATAGCATATTTTCATTGCGAAGAGAAAGGAAGAGATTGACTTTGTTTTTTGGTCCAGATGAAGCAAAGTCCTGAGTCGATTTGCCGGAAGGATTTGCTTTATTAAACTAGTTAAAACACAAACCCCCACTTTAGGACATTTACAAATTAAACCCAAACTGTAGACCAGTTATGATACCTCTATAATTCAGAGAAACATGCCTGCCTGCAAGTCTTTTCATCTTCAGATCCACAAGCAATTTTGTTCCATGAATGAAATAAGTGGTATGTTCAATATTCCATTTGTGAGTGCATTGGCTCTTGCAACTTAATTAGATGCCTCACTAACTTCACACATCCAAGCATTTCTGCATGGCTGCCTTACATTAAACAATTCACAAGAAACAGAAAATATCACAAAACACTTGTGTAATCAGATATGGCATTGTACTATAAATTATTCTTGTGTTATAGAATCTGTGCTAATAAATACAGAGGCAGCTGGTAGAGAAGCCTTTTTGGTTAAATGGACCATCATCTCTTTATCACTGGTTAAGCAGAGGGGAATTCCTAAGGAGACGAACACTTGTAAGAAGCTTACCTCCCACTGCCAGGCCAGGCAGATTAACACTGTCAGTCACCATGGCTGCTCCCCTGCTGGCCATGGAGGAGACAGGGTCTCCACGATTTTTGCATGCATGAAGCCATTTATTGATACACACAGCTAAGTTTATATACCTTTTCAGCTGCAGCTAAAAATAGCACAACCATAACATTTATGTAGCTAAGTCACATTGCTTAATCAAAGCCTCCCACAGACCCGTGCAGGCGTGTAGGGTCCTGCATGGTTTCTGCATGCCAAGCACACCGTTAACTTCTGCATTCCTCCTCCAGGGCTCTGCTTCCCTTTGCCAAGGCTTATGGCTACTGTGGCTAACACATCCACTCCTGCCATGAGCTGAGCAGTGCCCTCAGTCCTGCTCTCAAGTTGTATTCCAACATTCCCTCACTTTTATGCAAGCTTTCTGTTGCTTGCTGGTTTTGTATTTTAAACTCACAACAGCTTATTCTAATGGAAGGGATTCCCATCCATGGCAGGGGGCTGGAAGTGGATGATCTTTGTGGCTCTTCCAACCCTAACCATTCTATGATATACTAAAAAAAAACCTAGCGAAACAAAACCAGAAACTCAAAAACCCATGCCAAAATATTTGCTTGTGTAGCAATGCTTCAAGTAAGCAATATAAACATTTATGCTAACTTTTTGTATTGAACAGCAGGTGCACAAGTTATGGTGAAGGATTAACTATGAGCCTGGAAACCACCAGCAAAAAAAAAAAAAACAACTCATGAGGGAAAGGGAAATGGATCTTCTTGACAAGCTTCCTTTGAGGCCAAGAGAATTCTGACTTCACATTAATGTGAGATCAAAGCATCAATGCATTTAATGTGCCAAAGACATTCAGAATGGCTCTGGAATACTTCAGATAAAAATGCACTTTCTGCTTTGGAAAAGTAATATCCTGTGCCAGATTTTGGACAAAACCAGACACTTTGATGCACATTTAAATTCCTATGAAAGCATTTCAAGGTTGGTCTCTGCACCAAGATCCTGAACTCATGCCTGTAATGCCAGCAAGTGACAACTGCTAGTACTGGTGCTCAGTATCTCAGGACTCACAACTTTCTTAGGTGTTCATTTGTTGAAGCACCAAACACAGGATGGACCCTCTAAACACAATCTCTGCCTGCACCACAATTGTAATGAAACCAGTGCAGCCTTTCCCACATACTCCAAAATTCCAACTGCTCATTCCTATGCATCATGTTGATATCTCTAGCTTTGATCTTCTCTCCTGAGACCCTTTCCAGCTTCATGGAAGCAAAGATCAGAACTGGAGCTGCACCCAGCTTAGCAAGTCCACAGTTTCACTGGTGTTTTCCTCCCTCTCAGAGTTCCATGGATCTTGCAACAAACTGTAGCCACTTTTGGGGCAGTTTACATGGAAATGCTGCACAGCCACGTGGCTGCAGTTGTGCATTTCCTGTGGCATATGACACACTGCTCCAGGCGGTGCTAATGGCATGGGATCTAAAATACACTGACCTCCCACTGCAAATCTACATCTGATTTCCTTTCTGGGGATATCACATTTTAGTGACAGTCTATGAAGACAAAATATGAGCTTTTCAAAAATGTAAGTGCTTAAGTGCTGAAGTTACACTTCACCTGAAGCACTGTGGCCCTTCAGAAGTATTTATGTACCTATGCATTTCTGAAAATGCCACAGAGTTCCTTTCTGTATCCTTGTGCCCCTAAGTGCCATGAGCTCTGAGTACTTTCTTGAAATAAACCTGCGCTGTTAAAACAAGAAAAAGCCCCAAAACATGACTCTCTTTTGCTGTGGACCTGCAGATCAGATGGCATAGAAGAACCTTAAATCAGATGGCTCTGTCAGGTGTTTCCATAATATCAGTTACCCTCATTCCAGTATCTGTTCTGTTCGCCTGGGAGCTAAATTACCTGGTCAGCAGAGCCTTGCTTTGGGAGTCCAGGGGGAGGGGGGAGTGGGCTATCACAGATGTCTTCAATATGGTGTTTGCTGAAATCTTCAGGGAGCAACCTGGTTGAAAAGGGACACAGAGAAGGCTGCAGCCACCACAGCATGTGCCCTATACACACACACATATATATTTATACGTACATATACCTTATTTCTTCCAAGATACACATAACATGTGTACCTGTTTCCAAGACTGTTCAGTAGCCTAGAGTGTCAAATCACTTAGTAGAACACAGAACACTCAGAAAGGCTCTTAATTCAGATCAAAAGTCAGACAGTGTAAAATTTTATGCCTGTTGAACTTGTACTTTACAGTAGGATATGACTCAATACCCAGCCCATTCCACACTGCAGTCTGAGAGACAGTAACACTGCCTGTGGTGCTTTAATAAGTTGTTACAACTCACAGAATCTTTTCTGAAGGATAGACACAGTTTTCAAATAGACTGACAGATTTCTACTCATGGTGTAGAATTTGCTCCCTACACCCACCCAGTGTGTTTCAGAGGCTCTGAATGTTTCTGATCATATTCCCCACCCTTCTGCACACTGATACCTGATCAGCCTTCCTGCATTCACTAACCATGAGATAGCCTGAAACAAGATTCTAATGGGCAGATTTTGTGCTTGTTTCACCCAGGAAGAAACTGGAAACCAATGTTCATAACTTCAATTTTTCATACTCAGAAAATGCTGCTACTTTCATAGCTGGATGTAGGACTACTGACTTTATTGTGCCACAACAGCACACAGCCCCTGTTTGTTTGATACCAAACAAGGCTCCTCCTTGCCCACTGGCCTGCCTTCTTTAATTTAGCTGAGTTCCTCTTGCCTGTGTTTCTGTATGTTTACAGCATTAGGAGATGTCATTCTAGTGAAACTTTTTCAATGTACACCTTCCCCTTATTTTATAGGAGAAAGAGGATATGTGCATGCAGCACTAGTATTTAATCCATAACCACAGCAGTCCTAAGAAGAAGGTGTCACGTATACCTTAGTTGGGGGAAAAAAGCAGCAGACTATTTCTGTCTCTGCTGTGCAGCACTGGCTAAACACTGATCAGATACTTCAATTTAATGCAGAGTCCCATTAAATCCTTTCCACAATGCATCACTCACCTTTGGTGCATTATGAGACAAATAAAAGACAAGCAAGAGCCCATCAGTGAGGAAAGAAAGAAAGGGTTACGATAGTTTTACAGAAACATTACAAACTTATTTAAGCTGCTTTATTATTTGTATATAATTAAATATTACATTAAAAGAAATCATAACCTCCCTTCCCAAGTAGCTCCTCAAGCAGCAATTACATTCACCTCCTACCAGAAACATTTGAATAATGTCCCTGAAAGGCCCTGAGACTAAATCCACCAGATGGGATAGATGAGATATCCTGGGCTTTTGCATGAATTATTTCAATCCATCATCATTTGGAAGACTCATAGCTGCTGTAATATTGGAAAGCTTAATTTGATTTCCATTTACAAAGTAGGGCTTTGATGGATGCAGTAAAACAAAGGATAACAATCTAGCCACTATATCTTTATCTCCTCTGCATTTTTGTTGACAGCAGAGAAGAGAGGGCTCAGACTCATGACCAACAAGAGTTTAAACCACTGTACCAGCTGTGACAACAGAAACCAGCACACAGCATCCAGCAAGGGCAGCTGTAGTCAATCTCCTGCAACCACCCCCAATAGCATTTTAGGCCACTACATCTACTGCTTATGAATCAGAGCCCTAAATAATTTTTAGTCAAAATTAATGCATTGAAGGGTATTATACAAAAATAATCATGTGCACACACTGAGTTGATAGAGACTCTGTGAATTAATTTCATGATCACCCTAGCATTTTCTTAAACAATTTCATTTCTAGTGCTATCTTCTTATTCATTTACTCAAAAGTCTGTTTCTGGCTCACGTCTGGAAGGGAAACAGGTTTGGACACTGGGAAGCTGTGTGTTGATGGTATACGTTTCGCAATAAGTTATATTCAGCCCAGGAAATTTCTCTTTAGATTAGGTGTGAGCAGCTGATAGGCACACAGGCCAAGAGAATAAAAACTTGGTTAAAAGTTAAAATATGGCAAGTTCTGTTTTCCTAATGTAGAGAATCCTTGGATAGCTACAACTGTGACAGAAAACATTAATTTATTCCCAATGAATGCCAAATATTACTATTTTAATGCCCCTTCACTTCAGAATGTCAAGAATGCCCTTATCCATACTCTTGGTGTTCTGCCAGTAGATCTGGCAAAAGACTCCGATGTGCCTCTTTTAATTCAAGGCCCTCTGCTGTGAAGATCTCCCACACAAAGTATTTATAAACCACAGTGTACCTCCTCCTTCTCCTCACAGAAAATAATCCCAGACATTCACGCTCTGCCTTTTAGATATTCCCCATTTCCCTGTCTGCAAAACCCCTCGCTGAGCTGAGTTTGGGCTCGGGCTGGGGATGCTCCCCACAGAAGGGAGGAGGAATCCCCGGGCAGCGCTTTCAGCCCGGCTCAGAGCTGTGTGCTCCGGGTCACTGCCCAGCAAGGGCGGCTCCTGCCTCTGGATCCTGCGCTGCCCCTCACCACGGGCTCGCCAGCCGGCTCTGCCCTCAAGATGCTGTCTCGGATTTTTAATACAATACTTCTGAATACCAAAATTTATTTATTTATTTATTTATTTTAAATATAATTTCTCATGCACCGGTATCTTAAACTCCTGGCAATCAGAACTGCTCAAACAGCAGACTTCTGGCCGCACTTCAGCATCCAAGGAACTCATATAAAAGGTAAACATAAACACATTACCACCAATTTCATGCGCCTATCAAACACAAACTGCCAGCGAGCCAGAGCGCGCAGAGTCCCTGAGCCGAGAGGCGAGGGGAGCCCACGCCGTAGGGACGCGGTAAAACACCGGGGCGCCGCAGCCCGGGCGCAGCGCTGCCCTCAGCCCGGGCGCGGCGCTGCCCTCAGCCCGGGCCCGGCGCTGCCGCTGCCCTCAGCCCGGGCGCGGCGCTGCCCTCAGCCCGGGCCCGGCGCTGCCCTCAGCCCGGGCGCAGCGCTGCCGCTGCCCTCAGCCCGGGCCCGGCGCTGCCCTCAGCCCGGGCGCGGCGCTGCCCTCAGCCCGGGCCCGGCGCTGCCCTCAGCCCGGGCGCGGCGCTGCCCTCAGCCCGGGCCCGGCGCTGCCCTCAGCCCGGGCCCGGCGCTGCCCTCAGCCCGGGCCCGGCGCTGCCCTCAGCCCGGGCCCGGCGCTGCCCTCAGCCCGGGCCCGGCGCTGCCCTCAGCCCGGGCCCGGCGCTGCCCTCAGCCCGGGCCCGGCTCCCCCGGGCCGGCGGCGCCACCTCCTGTCCCCTGACACCGGGCCGGACACCCGGGAATCAACCGCTCGGATTCACCTCCTCACCGAGAACGGCCTGTGTTCTGTATAAAACACATGCAAGCCAGCCTTTTATTTTTGATGAATAGACTCTTAATATTTTGCTCAGCAAATCTTTATCTTAGCAATACTAAGACTCAATACTTTGAATATCGCACGCTTATTCAACAGCCAGGGAGAAAAATTATGCTTGGCTTTGGATTTGAATCACAATTATTCCTATAGTTAGTGAAAAATGATAGTAAAATAAAACTCAATGGATATATTTCAGAATTCTGACGATGTCTTTGGACTTGTTTCTGTTTAATTAAAAATATGTAATATTTTATTTCTCTTATGTACGCTTAAAATATCATTCCTGAAACAGTTAAAAATACTAAAGTGGAGCTGAAAAGGGGACCCAGTGCATTCAAACTCAGTTTCTTCTTAAAAAATGCTTCCTTTGAATTAGCCATTTAAAATTATATAATGCAATCTGACAGAACTTAGTGAGCCACAAGGCAGACAGCAAAAATTTGGGATTGTCATACGCAGCTTAGCAGAGTTTGAACAGTACAATGGAACCACATTCTAAACATAAATGCATACAATACACATTTTAAAAAATGTACAAATCTAAAATCCATCTATTTTTTAAAAGTCATTGTCTACACCATCTACTTCAGCACTGCAGTATTTCCACTGTATGCACAGAGTTACATACCAACATATACAAAAGTGGTAGATTTATGTACAAAATTGAGCACAAAGAGTAGCAGTCAGGAAGGATAGGAACAGTCTGAACACCGTGAGTTACACTGTTGTAAGGCACTTGGGTTTCCATTCTGTGATAAAAAAGAGAAACTGAACACATCAGAGAAACACCTGCTTATACAACCAGACTCCTCCAAATAGCAGGCAGCCTATTAAGTCTCAGAATCTGCAAAGTCATTATTATTCTAAACTGTATTTGTGAAAATAACAGGTCTTATACATGAATTATAGCAGAGCTACTCCTTTCCAATAAAACAGAGCCATCCAGAACATAAACCAGCCCCAGATCTAAAAATAGCATTTAATGCAGCTACACAGAATTCTAGCAGGAAAGGCATTCATATCAAACATAGCCCGCAAGCTTGCAAAACAGAAGGAAGCACTGCCAGTATTAGAAAGACACTGTGAGTCACTGTTTGTCATGGAACTTTCACAGGCACTCTCTCTGGTTCAGAAATGCTCTTCCAAAACACAGCTACCCCAATAAGGCACTGAAACAGGAAGGAAAACAGCAGCACGAGCACCGACTACTGGGACTCATCTGAACTTTGCTTGTTGACAACTGCAATGAAATTGTTTACATTACATGCCCTTAAGACGTAAGAGAAAACACTCCTTTTAACAGTAAAATGCTGTATTTGTCACAGAAATCCTGCACTTGGCCTCATACCAGGAATCAGTCTCAGGACTTTAAAGGGAGCGAGAGGGAAATGCCGGGTCACTCACACGTAAGGGGAAGTCCCCGGTATTTTCCACTGCAAACACTGCTTCTAGCTGTGCTTTTGCAGCCACTGAGGTCGAATAGCACGAGGCATGCTTCAGAAACACACTTTGGAGAAATACAGAAAGAGTATTACTAAAATCTCTTGTGACAGGACTTGAGGGTTGAAGCTGAGTGGGGGGGATTTAAGTTAGATCAGCAAAAAGCTCTTCACCCACAGGGTGGCTGGGCACTGAACAGCCTCCCCAGGGAGTGGGCACAGCCCCAAGCCTGACAGAACTCGAGAAGTATTTGGACAATGCTCTCAGGCACGGGGTGGGAGTGTTGAAGTGTGAGGGCCAGGAGTTGGACTGGATGATCCTTGTGGGTCCCTTCCAACTCCATGAAGCAATTCTCTATGAAATAAAGATTACAATAGATTAATAACCCCACACTAGCACCTATAAAGTGAAAAGAACATATGCAATCAGGGATATACCCAATGAAAAGAAGACAAGTTCTTCAAGGAGCATGTTCACACATGTACACAGGCCCCCCAGGCAGTGTCAGGGAGCTGGTGATTTATTCTCTTACTATTTATTAAAATTATACCAACTATAGTCAGTGAAACAGGCTTTAAGAACCTGCCTAAGTTTTTATGGGATTAGACCTCGGAGATTACTTAACACTTCACAGGTATGAACTAGTTCTTGGCAAACATGTGCTGGTCAGAAGGACTCTGCCCACCTGAATAGCAAATCTCCCACTCACTTACATAGAATAAAGAATAATTTAGATTTGCCTGTTTGGATGCAGAAACATTAAAGGCCTCTCTTCATCATCACCTGTATTTTCGAGAAGCTGTAACTACTGTTCCTAAAACTTTTTTGTTCTTGCTGCAATTCTCTTTCAGGTTGCTTGTGTTCAGGGAAGAGCAAGACTGCCTTCCATTTCTGACTCCACAAAATGTGAAAGGGCCACGCAAAAAAGTCTTTCAAACAGTCTTCCAAAACCCCCAGTTCCTCAAGTATATTTCAGCTCTTTTGCATATAAACAGTGATTTCAGGCCCTGTGGAACTGGAGAGAAAGCCACTGATGCTTTAGGGTAAGACTCAGTACATCAGAAGTTGAATGTAGGCTCATTTTCTTTACAGTCTAATTTGATTTTACTCATGTGAACACTTGGCACCAGAGACTGGTTAAAAGGACAGAGTAACAGACTTAAGTGTGTACAGAGATACAGACAATCTTGACTTTGCTCTGCTCTAGAAAGCAGTCCTATTGGTCAGCTTTCATAAATTCATCTTCCTTTTTTGCACCTTGCTTTTGGGATAGATCCCAGAACAGATCTAAAGGGGTGGAGTTGACTACAGCTGTAGCTCTGCACAAAAAAAGCCATTTCTACACTGACAGTGTCACATTCTGTTAACACCACACCATTCACACTTAGAACAGACAAGGCATCAGTGCAATTGTTAAAGATATTAAAATTATTCTGAACGAATACTGATAATCAAGATAATTTCCAATTTAAAAATCATTGTAGATTTCAGATATTTTAAAGAATTCAAAACACCTTCTCCCTGAGAGTTGTGAATTTACACTTTCTCCTCTAACTACCCCACACAGCACTTCCAGCCAGAAAGAGCAAAGGGATTTTCTTGGACTTTCACGCCCTTCCCGGGATCCTCACGGGCCCACAGCCGCCACCTGCTGGCAGCTGCTCCCACACGCCGGTCTCCAACTGACAGGAATTCTGCCTTGCAGGAAAAGGGTTCCATAAAAAGTACTAACACGCTGCTCAAAAGGGAGTACTGCCACTGCTTTAACAAGCAATTCAAGAGAAGCAGAAATACTTTTTTTTTTCATAGAAAATATTACTAAAAATCTGTAGTAGCAGCAGTTTTTAATTTACCAAAACCAGGCATCTATTAGCAACAGAACATACACAAAAATATCTTTGTTTATACAAATAAAATTAGGTTTTTAATATTCACAAAGTAACATAAAAGAGCGACATTTTTCTTCACATTGATAATTATTAGTCAGAGCAGTTGTGATATAAAAGCTGTGTAAGCATTCAGTCAAGCACCATGGCAGACAGTGCATTAAGATCTCTCATGAATGGATGATTAGATAGTATTTGATCAATCTTCTGTCTTTGATCATAGTCAGGAAAAATTTTGATCAGGGCTTGTCTTAGCTGGGCTGTTTCTGAGGGAGATCTCTGTGGTGGAATTGCTGGACAAGGCTCTGTGTTTTCTTCTAGTGGAAGCAATGGGGATGAACGATCATCATCATCGTGCACTCTGCCCCCAGGCTGTCGACTGCTACTGCTCACTTTGGGGAGGAATGAGGGTGTCTCAGAAAAATATTGTCCACTGCTCTGTAAAGCCTTGTGTGTTGACCAGGAATCTCTGTGAAACAAAATAAAAAAAAATTAATTAATTAAGCTAAAGGACATGCTAGCTGTAGTTCTCTCTATATATGAGAGAGATTCAAGTGTGTATAACAAACTTCCCTGCTGCTCAGCCAGCTACTGACTGGAATCAAATGACAAGCATTCTTTCAAAGTGAAACAAAACAGGAGGCATAACAGATCTCAATATATGAATCTGGCACAACTAACATTAATATCACCCAGAAATAGCCTCAATATGCTGTGAGTCCTTAGTTGGCAAATTACAGCAAATTTTAGGAAGGTATAGATAAAAGAGATACATTGAATACATGCACACTGACGTGGAGCATGTGAAAATGCTGACAGACCAGTTCCAAGACTGCTTCACAAGACTATTCTTCATGTACTTTTGCTCTGGACTGAGCTGTGCTCATATTTAGATCAGGGCCTTGCTTCCCTTGTATGGTATCCTTAACAGGCCAATGAAGATGTTTCAGCAATCTCAGGATTTGAATACTCTTAATTATTGCAATTCATTTCAGACTTTAAAAAGTTTTGCTACTCTATGCACTGCTAGCACTACAAAAAATTAAGGTCAGTCTACTTCAGATGCCAGCAGATACCAGGGAAATGTGAAGTGGAACTCATGTTACAGTCTAGTTTCCTACCACCAAGTGAAACAGTACCTAAATTACAGAGCTCTATTTTAAAAGCATTTGGGTTATGACACCTCCAGTTACTCAGTGTGGAAAGGTTTTCTAAGTGCTGAAGATTCTAATAGTTTCTGGTCTTGTTCCTGGTGCCATTTATGCTTTCTGCATCATTTAAATCATGTAGAAAAGTCACAGGGAAGGAACTAAATTAACTCTTGGCAATGGCAGCTTTTCTCTGTTCTTCCTGGTTCTCCCCCACCCAGCCCAATCCCAAAACAAACACCAAAGCCTACTTCCAGTTCCAAATTTACAGATAAGAAACCAAGCTCTTCTGTGGTCTTCACACAAGACTCTCTCCATTTCTACGATCATCACACTCACCTACCTCAGAACGCTCAGTTTTCATTTTACTTCTCTCAGACACAGGCAGGTAAAACACAGTGTTCCAAATAACATCTCAAAGGTTTTGTACGAGAGCTTGAATATTCAGCATTTCCTTCTGGAGTACTAGCACTGCACTTGCTTTTTTAAAGTCAACACACTAATTTTCAAATCAGCTTGTAATCTATGGTATAAAAATGTTCTACTTTCCTCAAATATTTACAATAGATGAGATTCTTGCTTATTCTTTGTATTAATCCTTAAGAATAGGTTCCCTTTTCTATTGAAAATTTTTAAGTTACCTCCCTTGTTTTTAAAAGCCCTCTCAATACTCCTCAGAATTCTTAGCATTTCTAATTCCTAAACTGGTGAAAGAACAGGATATTATTTTCTTGTGCAAAAGAGCAAACTAATCCTCAAATCTTGGCAGTTCGTGCAAAGCAAATTCATACTTTAAATATGTCCACATTTCAAAAGTACATTGATCTTAAATGAACAATTTATGTTCATTAATATTTATAATTATAATAATTATATTACTCCAATACAAACAGATTTAATAACAATGCCTCCAAAATTGTTTTGGCAAGAGTAAGGTACCCTCAACCATGAGGTGAAGTGTCTCTCCTGTAGCAAAAAAACCTGAGTGCAGGGTGTTTGTAGCACCTATCGTCCCACTAGGAAGAAGTGACCAACCAAGGTGTCTTAGGTAACATCAGTGTAATTAACAACACATACCCACATCTCTGGCACCTTTGGGTGCTGTTAACACACCCGTGCATGAAAGCCACCACAGCCAAATCTCAGCAGAAGCTTTTGTCATACTTATCTCAGCTCTCAGAGAGATCTCAGAGGCAAATGTCACCAGCAGTTTCTGAACGAACTGAAGTAACAGGAAACATGTGATTTATTGGGGTTTTTTTTGTTAAACTGCTACATGCTACAGTGTTCCTGCTTAACTTTACTGTGCTTTACAGGTGTGTGAGTGAAGCAGGAGAACAGTTTATTTCAAATGTGAAATAACTGTGTCAAACAAAAGTGAAAACAGTGTTTATACCTAGAACAGCCTTCACTTCGAAGGAAGTCATCTAATCTGGGTCCATTTCTTCCCAAAGGATCATCAGGAACCATAAATATGTCACCAGCAAAAGTGTACTGGAGCAACCTGCAAGAGAGTTCTTTTAAATAACAAGGTATTTCACCCTTGTTGTCCTTCACCTTTGTAGCACAGGACGAATTTCCTTAGAGTAGACACCACATCAGGAGTCCCTGAAGACTAATTAGTAAACCCAACTAAGACACAACCAGCATTTCCTGTCTAATTCCATGGGAGCTGTGAACTCTCCCTATTACACTGCAGAACAGAGCTTTCCCTTTTTTTTTTTTTTACAGCAACTGTTTTATGACAGAAGATTTGCAACAAGATCACTGTGGAATTTTCTAGGTGATCAGAGATTTCTTGGTTGTTCTAACTCCTTTTCCTTGCAAGAATCTTCAGTCATGTAGCTGAAAAGCTTGTGTTAGCAGAATGCCACACAACTAGCAAATATAGTACCAAATGCTTACAGTTAAGACACAAAACTGTTTTTCTGGAATCACTCTGGGACAGGTAGAAATCAACATAAAAAAACCAAAACAACACAATCCAGTTCAACTGAAATTTGTCTGCAAGGAGAAGACTTGGTACAGTGGAATTTCCCCAGAAGTAAAACTAATACCAGATGTTAACATAACCTCTTAAAAAACCACAGACTCAAGATGCCACACCAAGTATTCTTGCTAAAGTTCTGTGGAAGAACAGAACCTGACTTGGGTAGAATTCACTCAAGAAATTATGTAAATGCCTACATGATTAGCCAGCATCAACTCCATGGTCTCACAGCTGTACTGTCAATCCAGGACAAGTTTTTAGTTCCTTATTTCATTAGAGCTAGACTGACTCCAGCCACTGTAACAGATGCACCCTCAGAAAATGTCAGGGACACTGAGGGATTAGTGGGAAATTTTACTAACAAGATCACACCTCAGCAGTAAAATAACCTGATTTAACTGAAACTGGAAAAAAAAATCCCAAACACCCAAACCCAACAAACAAGAAGAAACAAGCAGAAACAAAGTCCACAAGATGAAGCAGGAATATCTGGTAATGAAGTGAACTCATCTAAACCCAAAGACCAACTGCAGGGAAATGGCTACATGGATATGCTACAAGAGTTCATTTTGTTTAGCTGTGAAAATCTGTCCCACTTGAGTAAAGAGTGATTGATTCTAAATAATTAAAAGTGACACTACATCCTCATCAGCTATCATGTCTCCCTGAAAAAAAATGAGCTTCCAGACAAGAGGGGCTGTGAAAGTGGACTGCTCAAACAAGATCCAACACTGACCTTCAGAAGTGACACACATGCTGTTACACCAAGCTCCTGCTTATGAGAGCAATTAACACACATACATGACAGAATATATGAATAACAAGGATATTAGACTACTCAACACATGACCGTAAGGCCATGAATCACCACAGTGAGTCAGAGTACTTTGTTTGGATCTACCAGAACTGCATGACAGATTAATTAAAGATAGCAAAATCCCACATGTAGGTAGAATGCCTACAACTGCAAGGACAGCCACCCTTTTAAGATTTCACAGAAATTCAATAATTACCTTTTCTGAATAATTTCTCTCCAGGCAAATGACTCTGTCACAAATTCTCTGAAGTTGTCATTAGTCACAATAACACCTCCAGTTTTAGCAGCAAGGTGTAATAAAAATCTGTAAAATTAATTTCAAAGATCACTAAGATAGTTTGTTTTGCTGAAAACAATCCAAAGACTTAGAAAATGAAACATTTTATCATCCCAAAGTAATCTATTTGCATGAAAACAAGCACCTTGATTACCAGAAATTACTGGTTTTACCCACCTTAAACTTACAACAATGTTTTTGGTAGCATGCACTTATATAGTGCAGCAGTCTTTATGGGATGTTTTCTTCCCCATTAAAAAAACCCAAGCAAACAAACCCATAGAAGCAAAGGCCCCCAAACCCCATGGTGTAAATATTTGGACAGATAAATGGCATGCTTTGTGCAGTTATTACACAATCCAACACAAACTCATTTCTATATACTTTTTTGCTTAGTGTTAATGCATATTAGTGGTTTGCTCTGTCAACACTTCTTAAAAAGTCTTCTGTTAAACTATGACAAAACAACTACTGATTTATTAAGAAAAAAAATGTTTGCTTTCTGTTACAATGTCTCTGAAAACACATTTTTTGCCATTTGAAACAATTCTAGCCACAAGATAATGGATGGTGTCCTTTTAAAGGAAAGTGCATGCTTTTAACAAAAGTGCAAATATGTTATTACAAGACTTATTTCCACAGTAATCTCAACTGCACTGCCAGAGCATTACTTATGAAAGGCTGGGTATATATAAAACATTAATGAAGTACTAGGCAACTCCCACAGACTCCTAAAGCTTACTGTGTCTTGTTCACTGACAGATGATCCCCACATTTTAAAGTTGGTCTTTGGTGGTCAAATGAACTTGGAAGTTCACTGGCTTATGCATTGTTGCAAATACACTGCTCCAAATACACAGCAAGGTTTGTGTGCCAACATGGCATCAAGAAGAAAATGGAGCTAAAAACTAACTGACCAGCAGCTGATTTGTGCCCCAAGAATAAAGGCAGTTCAGGGATAGAGTGATGACCAGGAAAGCATAAAAACATTACTGGAAGATTAATTTCTTCAGCCAGCCAATTTTTTTTTTTAATTGCCATGAAAATTTGTAGTTCTCCTTGACTTTCTGAATACATAGTAGCGTTTCCTACAACAGTGAAATAATGTAACAGATGTAAAACTCAGGTTGGATGCATAGCTCTGTCTAGAAAGGCTGCAGAACTAGCTAACAGAACTGCTCATGAAATATTGAGCTTTTACAAGCATTAGTCAGATGCTTAAGAAGACTTTAAAACGACGTATATTCTGTACCTGTCATCATGAGCAGCAATTCTTGCTCCTAAAACCATCCTTGCAGGGGTTAAAGACAATATTCCAACATCCTCGAGCTGCGTTAAGAAATTCTGCTCTGTTAAAACATGATTTGACAATTAGTCTGAGATAAAATTACCAGAGATAAGATTGGCTATTTTTGTACCAATTAAGCTATAGAAATGTCATTGATAGCTGAAGAATTACTCATACCATATAAAAATGGGGAAGAGGAAGTCAAAACTAGAAATTAAAGAGCAAACAAAAACCAACCCAAAAAGGCCTCCACTGATGGCACACCTGTCAGCTTAAGGAGCATTTCAGGGTCTCACACTGTGTATGGAAAGCAAATTACTCATGCTGAGCAGCCAGACTGCTCCTGCTCAACATTTGATGAAACATTCCTTCTCCATTCATTCTTCACAGAAGTCCCAAAGAAATAGTTACAGTCTGGTTTAATTAAGGAAACATTAGGAAATGTCCCTCACCTGTAATGGAAGGGTCACGTCTTGTTCTCCACTGTGGAACAAACACAGTAATATTCCTGTGGCCACGTTTCCAAAAGTAGTCAACAGCTATTGCAATTCCTCTACAGGAGAAGAACTTCCTTAGACCATGACTGAGGGGAAACAAAAAGAAGGGAGATTAAATTCACCAGGGTTTTAATACCAGGAAAAGAAAGAAAATGGAACAAAACCCTGCAAAGTGAAGCTGAAAGTCCCACATAGAGCCTCAGGAAAAGAAAAGGCAGATGGGTGTTAAAGATAAGGAATCTTCTAAATGGAAAGAGCTCTTCAGCAGAAGAAGATAACAGATACATCACTTTGCAACTTTATAGCTCAGTCTCCTTTCAGTTTCCTGAGCACAACAACAATGGAGTAATCAGAAGCAGGTTTCGCTTTAAAAAAGAGGCCCATAGTGATGGTTTCTGAACTCTATTGAGTATAGATTAAAACTGTAACAATCCAACAGTGCAGTAGTTCCAAATACAGTCCTACGACAAAACAGAACACCTTTGGTGCAACTGATTACCAAGGATTACATCTGAACAGCTCTCTGATAACTATCAGGGCCTCCTCTCTCATTCCAACAGTCTGAACAATTGTTCTGAAACAAATAATGTAATTTCTTTGAAGAAATATTTTCAAAACATTGTATTTTGGCATTAATTTTTTTTCTCAATTAAAAAATGTAAGATATTCATTATCTGTTTTTACAACTCCCTTAAGTGACTTTCCAGAAAAACCAGCACCTGCCTAAAATGAGGGGACACAAAGACTTGAATTGATGACTTTGTGAGGCCCTTCCCAACTGGAATTATCCCTATGACCCTATTTGCCTGTTTAAACACATGGCACAATTAAATGTCTAACCAGACTCCAGCATTTCCATAGAGGCTGCACTTAGACAAAACAAAGATATGATTCCCTAGAAAAGACACACTGATCGAGCACTGATGGCATGAACAGCCAAAGCATTTCTTGCAAAATAGTGCATAATCTACGTTTTTAATTAGATGCCAAATCACTACAAAGTACTTTTAACAGTAAGTGAGCAAGTGGTATTCCTTTTTTAAACCAGTCTCCCAAATAACAGGCAAGTGCTATTAACTTGCTATTAACTAGCTACTATTAACCCCAATAGTAAGGCCTGTTAGTTTTGAACAGAATCCTATTTTTAAACTCTAGTTTAACCTACCAAGAAATCTTCCCACCATAATGGTCTTTAAAAGATTTCCATGAAAATATTTTACAGTGAAACTCAGCCTTTGGTAGCATTCATTTATCCTTTTCCAGTTTTGTAAATTCTGTAAAAATAGATTTACATTTTGATAAACATATTTAAGGTTCTCTGAATTTTGAGAGAAATTCTTTATGTAGAAAGGCAGAAAAATGAATAAGTCATATCCGAAATATAAAAGCCAAAAAAATAGAATTTTCAGAGGGAAAAAAAAAATACTATGCCACAGCTGCCGTTAATAAAAAAAAAAGCATTCTTGGTGTCAAGAACAGTCAAAAAAGGAAGGCAACTTTCATAGAAAAGTTACTCTTGGTATCTTCTAGGATATAAATTATTGGGATGACGACTGCATTTAAAGTTTAAGTTAGGCATCCTATTAATTAAAATGGAAAATTCTGTTAAAATATTTTCAATGAATTAATGGTTCTCAACTGGACTTCAAGAAATGCAGAGGTCTCAATATTCATGTCAAAATTTATGCTTTCTCTGCTTGTTCATCCTCCTGTTTTAGAGCTCCAAGCTGGCTGAACTACCATGTACTGTTCTTTAAGGGTTTTGAAGCTTAGAAAACCAGCTCCTAATTTGTCCTGAATGATCACAAAATCCTGCTCTGCTACAACTTAAAAACATACAAATAGCAGCAACTTTATCAAATAACATGTAGATTTAATGTAAGCTATAATATGAAAAAAAAGTCACC
Organism: Passer domesticus; assembly: GCF_036417665.1. NCBI lineage: Eukaryota > Metazoa > Chordata > Aves > Passeriformes > Passeridae > Passer > Passer domesticus. The sequence continues at coordinate 12,921,399 of NC_087485.1, read as the reverse complement.
CAATTAAATTAAATAAGAAATGTTTTAACTGAGTTAGATAAACATCTGAAGGGACAGCAAATCACCACAGCAAGATGGTCTTTTCAAGATATCCACCACAAAGACTGCATCTGTTCTCCAAATGCCATTGCAAATACTGGCTTTGCCTGTCCCGGTTCTTTAAAATCCTGTGAAGACCCTACACAAAGGTATTTCCTAAATTAAACAAAGATGATCACAAGCAGCAAAGAGCAAGGGACATGTAACATTTTCCCTTTAGTTTGTACCTAAAGTAAATACTGTCGCAAATGAGTGGTTTGGCTGCTTAAAGAAACACCGTCAAAGGTATTGCCAAAGGCGGGGTTTGATATGAATTTGTGAAAATATGGCTTTACAGAGTTTGAAGGCAATGTTCACTCTTGTGAACTTGTGAAGACTAAGTTCATTATTTACTGCGCAGGTTAGGGCATACAAAGATCAAATCAGAATCAGTTTGTACTGATTTACACAGAAGCAGGAATGCAGAAGGGGGTGAGGGTGCAAAGCATATGGGTGCAAAGATAAGGGTACAAAAGGGTTTAGCAGCACTTAATCATCGAATACTTAAGCATTGACAAAGCAATTCCACAGGGCTCACTATAGTTATAACAACGACTTAACTGTAGATTTGAGGCAGTGCCATTCATACCGTGATCAATTCACACACGCAGGTACACAGTGTGAACACCTAGTTCTCTGTGCTAAAGGAACTCATCAACAAATTGCACTCAGCGTCAGTGAAATGCTCACACCAAGCTCCTTTGCCTTTCCCAACAGAAAAGGGTCACACCTCAGGAAGCATGGAGAGGTGTGTGGGAGCTTTGTCACCAGGAACAGTGCTCTGAGTATGACAAAGGTGAGGATCTGTGAACTCTGAGCAGGGTCCCACTCCAGGGAGCGCTGGCACAGCTGCTGATCCCCAGGACAGCTCAAAGGGACTCAGAACTGCTGGCTACAGGGCCACAGGATGACTGACTTTGACCAGCAGTAAGTGTCCCCCCAGCCACAACCCAGCTCGGTAATTCCTGGGCTTTCTTCCCCAAAGCACAGGAACAATGGTGCCATTTGGGCTTTGGTTCAGGTAAATAGTTTACCAAGGCTTCAAAGGATAATTGCTTACCCTTTGTTTCCCACCTTGTCTGGGCACCTGATGTTTCTGATTGGATGCACCACCACAAGTACATATTATTTACAAACTATTCTAGGAAGATATAATTCCATTCAATTATTCTTTCATTCTGAGTTTCTTCCACATTTTAATAAAATTTAAATTATCCAACAACTGGATGTGGCAGTCTGCCCTCAAAAGGCCTGTTTCCAGCATACAAAACCAGGTAATTAAAAAAAATACTTGTTAGCAGCTAGGGTAAACTCTGGGCATTCTCTCATTCCACAAGCAACCTGAGACAACGTGATAACAGAACAACGCGCTGCACGTGCCAAAAGAAAATATTCTACAGCTTTTGCAGCTTTCTAGACTTATGACATGAGGCAAGCACTGATTCATGAACCCATATAGCATTAGTCTAAGCAAGTGGGTGATGCATGAATACCCACACCCCCATCAAAAACGGGGGCCAAAAGAACCCTGAACTAGCATAGAACTGAACTGTATGGAAGCAGTTCTCAAGGTATTGAGAAGTAGAATTGAGAACAATTCAAGGCAATTTTGCAAACAACTCTTCACTTTATGAAATGCAAGAAATGAATGAGGCTTTATTTAACCAGAGGAAAGCTGCAGAATACCTACATGATCAAAGCAACTGGCCCCCAAGCATTGATTATTTAGTAGGACATGTTAATATCTCAATGGGTCTGCTGTTTTGAGGCAGCTCTGTCCTTTACATTTCATAACCAATTTTCATTTGGTTGGGTAGAAGGCACTAGTTGTTATATAACCTTTTTGGGGGACTGTGGGTCAATAGCACCCAGCTACTATGCCCTACTGAAATGTGGGGTGTGTGCAGCCAATCCACTGGGTTGCATAAAAGAAATAGTGTAATCTCAGTAATGCACTATAGCTGGTAAATATACATATATACATTTGCAAAAAATAACAGAATCCAAGCAATGCAATGCTGTTGGAGGAGAAATATGTTACTACTAAATGATAACCTCCATTTTAAAACTACAAGATATTAAGAGCACAAAAAAATTCCCCAAATCCAAATCACTTAAGTTGACAATAATTTAGCCTCGTTGTTAGGCACTGGCAAAGCAAATTAAATGTTATGCATAACACTGATTGCAACAGAGCAAAGCTTGCCTTGAGATTACTTCTGACTGAAATGTTACATTGAGCTGAACACTGGTGATTCAAAGCAGGTTACTCTGAAATGACACAACTGTGTACATGCACACCAAAAACCTAGCTAGCCAAACCTTACCACATGCCACTGAAACCTCTTAGCCCCCATTTAATCTGAAAGTTCATTGAACTGTTAATAAAAGGATAGCTGAAAAGAACCATACTTACGAAATTGCAACATTGCTTCCATCAATAATGATATGTTTTAAATATGGTTTTCCAGGTTCATTTATCAACTCCAGTTTGTATGGCTTCTTCAGAGAGTCCAAAAATCTTTGAACTCCAGTAACTGAATGATCTGGATGTGGTCCCACTGTGTCTCTGTCTGGATTTGAAGGGTGTTTTTGTGAAAACAGTAACCGGTCTGGGACAGGATTGTCACCATGTGAGGTCTGGGAGAGGCGCTGGTGGAGAGGCCTTGCTTGAGAAGAGCTGCAGTGTCCCAGCTGCTCCTCAGAACCAGGCTGGCTGTTCTGCACCGTTGAGGGCCTTGCAGATTTTTGCTGAAATGCAGTTTTACTCTTACTTGAGATATGCTGCACATCTGAGCTCCCTCTGGCTACAAAGCCAACATCCTTTAGAGCCCCAGCGTGCACAGTGCTGAAAGTTACCTCACCATCAGTTTCTATATTGCTTGACCTTGAGTTGCGATTCTTACCAGGGGCACGAACATCTCTCTGTTTATGGCCCAGAACTGAATTTTTGCTGGGAGGGGATTTGCATAGCAATCTATGCATTTTATCTTCTGCATCAACTTGTGTGTCTGGATCATCTCTTACTTGGTGGTATTCATTTTTTGCCTCCTTTGAAGTATGACTGGATTTAAGTGGACTTTTATTCCTAGAAATGCCTTTGTCTTCTACCTTTTGTGAATTACTTACATTATTTCCTAAAGGAAGACTGACAGTTCTAGCCTTTTGAGATGATTGTTCATGTTCTTTTTTAAACTTCAAATTTTCCTTTTCAATTTCTTCTAGCAATATTAATGGTTCCACAGATTGTCCTAGGATACCGATAACCTTTTCTACAATATTTTGGGAATATCCCATTGTTCTGAAAAAGTTCACAAGAATCTTATATTCCATTTCCTCAGTGAGAGCATCACCTTCTTTAAGGCAGTAAGTAGGACCATCTGATTCATTGCAGCTATCCAAAACCAGATCAATAACTGCATCAGGGTCCGAAGGATTCTTACGTAAAGCAGATTTCACTTGCGGATCATTTTCCAAAGAGAAATGCTTCTTAGGGAGCCTTTCCTCCTCATCAGAGGACCTTCTTTTACATGACGGCCTCTCTTTAAAGGCCACTGCCTCTAACAGAGGATCCTTTATGGGAACAAATCTTGTTTCAGAAGCATCAGAAAACACAGTGTCCATTTGCTTTGTAAGCTCAGTTACAGGTGTGCCAGCACTGCTTCTTGCTTCCTCCCCACCTGCCCTTCCTTCTCTGTTTGCAGGAATGACTTTGGAGGTGCTGTTCTGTCCAAGCTGCTGTGGGCTTTCAGAGCCTGTGAGATCTATGATGTCAATCTTCGCTTCAGAAACAGCAGTGTGGGTAAGAGCTAGGAGCTCTCTTTTTAGTGCACTAGGCAAAATCAGTAAATCCATTGTATACTTATCTGCATGTGCTTCCACAAATTGTCTGAACTGCTTTTTAATCTCCGATTCATTGTCGTTTAATAAGCTTTCATTATTCTCAAAAAGCTTCACAAACTGCTGCACGTGACTTTGAGCCATAACAACAGCTTCTGCACCCCCCTTAATACTGAGCAATCCCATTTCCAGCACTGTTACATCAGCACAGGTATCCTGAATAAGACTGTTGAGAAACAGGCTCTGTGCCCCAACGAAGATGCAGTGCATGTCCTTTGGGTAGTACTCCTTTTCTTCTAGCTCAGGTTCACACACTCCCTTGATGTACTCCTAAGAGGAGAAAGAGAGCAGAGTGAATAGTTGTGAAAACCTAATATATCCAGCTGGTTTTTACTAGGTCAGTAATGGACAGAAACATTGGAAAACAAAGCAAACTTAGCATAAGTCATGTCAGAAAGTCAACACTACCAGTAAACAGGACAATAGAAATAAAGCACCAATATCTAAAATGATTTTAAATAGATCTCATAGAACGCTCTTTTATATTCTCTTGTTTATATCTGATAGCAACAGGTAACTTAATTTGTAGATCAAGCAGTTTAAAATACAGAAGAGATTTATTTTCCTATCCCTATTGTTTGGTCAAGGAGAGCTCTTCATGAACAAATGCCTTTCACTAGAGTTCTACCTAGTCCATAAACCTGAACTTCTAAAAACTTTCAAAGTACATTTCCTAAGGCTTATCATGCCAGCAGCCATCCTATATTTTTGTTACTGACTGAGAAAACTCCAGGCCCCAGATACTTCTGTGTTCCTGAAGCTCAAGATTTTCAAATACACACACACAAAAATCAATCCCAGTGCTATTTCTGCCACCTGTAAGCTATACAGGTAAATCGGTAAATTCACTATACTACCTTGTTTTAAATGTGTCAACAGTTCAAAACTCTGTCAATATAGTATACTATTTATTTTTTCAGATAGCATTATTTTTCCCAAACTGCCTTCTTCTGTGCTTAAAATTCTTTAATATAGTGAAACTAGCTTCTAAGCTGCAGACACTGTATTTGCAGACTCCCATGTACACTACATATATTTACTCTCCAACAATAATTTTTTTTAAACGCAGCTGAGAACCACCAGAAGGTAATGAATAATTTCCTATCACATCGAGTTACATCATCACGGGTACAAGGCAGGCTGCCCCAGGAGCATATCAGCACAAAGTGCTTCTACAGCAAAACCCACAGGGCTACTCTCCACGCCCTGCTCATCACATGACTGCTTATGCAGAGCAACAAGATAACATAATTCGTGAAAAGGCTACTCTAAATCTAGGAACTTTCGTTTTTAACTAAGTAGCAATAGAGAACGTATACATTACCTGCGACTGATAAATTACAACACAAATTACTACCACCAAACCCTTCAAGGGAAGACAAGCAATTGTACTCTCTATACAATAATTCCTCCAGACAGTGTCTGAAATCAAGTTTCTCATACCCTTTAAAGTAGAAAACATTTTTTTTATCTTGTTAGGAAAAGCAGCAATTAGAAAACGGAAATCTTGCGCTATTTATTTCTTGTGCTTTAATTTCCTGGAAAAAAAGGAAGTTGTGCTGCAGATGCCTGGAGAAGAATAGCTACCTGTAACAGCTTCTGGATTCTCTGAGCCCAGGCAAATTGATTTAAATTTCAGAGTCAAATAATTCAACCCCCTATATATTCACAGTATTTTCCTTACAGCTCACTGTAAGGAAGTGCATTACATGTTGAGGAACACGTGCATGACAGTTACCGAATCAAGTGTTTGAAAGCGGGCTGCCAAGTCTGAAATCAGTCACAAAACACACGCTGCGGATCCCCATGAACATCCGAGCGCAGTTAAACAAACAGACCGACCGACACCCGCATATCGAGATTTCGGGTTGGAAAGGGACCTTCAGCCTAGCTACGGCTCACACCAAAACGCTCAGCACATGATTCAAACAGCTGTGCTTGCCAGGCTCATTATGAGTAATATCAGTTTCAGCATCGCTGCTGAGAAACTCCCCCCAAAGGTTAGTTGTGCAAGACATTTAAACGCCTGAAGACACTCCACAGCAACTGCTGCCCCCTCCGAGACACAACCGGCACGGGCAGCGCTCTCACCTCATCAGAGCTGGGCTGAGGAGAGAACTATCTGCTCCAGCCTGGTGAGGCTGTTCAGGTCTGACAACTTCTACAGAAGGAAATAGCAGCCGCGTTAAGCGTTACTGAGAGCCTTGCCAACGAGCTGCCAAATGCCACAGAATAAGGGAACTCTGTAAGGGAAAACATGGCAACGCCCAAACAACTCCGAGGAATTTCTTGACTCCGGGAGGAAGAAGGAAAGCGAAACATTTTAATCTCTCTTTAAACCAAAACTCGGCCCATCCTCAGCCGCGGGCCGGACTCTTTCCCAACGCCGTGCCCGTGAACTTCGCACTTCCCAGCCGAGTTGTTTCGCTTTATTCCCTGCGCTTATGTCAACACGGCGGGAGACTCCCTGGCACCGGGCACACACCCACCTGCCGGAGCAGCGCCGTTCGGGTTCCTCCCGGGGCTTTTCCCCACCCTTCCTTTCCCCGCCCGGCCCCGCCGTGCCGCTGCGGCGGGCCCTCCGCCCGCACAGCCCGCACAGCCCGCACAGCCCGCACAGCCCGCCGGGCCCTACCTTGGCGCTGCTCACGGCCTTCGTGCAGCCCGCCAGCTGCACCCAGATCCTGGCGCTGGCGCTGGGCGGCTGCAGCGCGGGCCGCCAGTCCCCCTGCGCGCCCAGCACGGCCAGCCGCACCTCGAACAAGCCCTCGATGCGGTCCCGGCTGCGCTCCAGCAGGCGGCTCTTCTCGGCGGGGACGGTGAACTCATCCACGCGGGGCTCCGGCGCGGAGCCGTGCGGTGTGCGGCGGGCCGCCATCAGCGCGGGGCGCGCACTCCCATCGCTCCGGGAACAGCGACACCGGGAAACGCCGCACCGGCCGCGCGCGTCATCGGCCCGCGACGGCGCCGGGCAGCGCCCGCCCGCAGCCGCGCCGCCATGGTTAGCACCGGCGGCCTAGCCCCGCCCCCGACCAGCCTAGCCCCGCCCCCGGCCGGCCTCGCCCCGCCCCCGGCCAGCCTGGCCCCGCCCCCGGCCAGCCTCGCCCCGCCCCTCTGCCCTGTGGGCGGGGCCGTTCCGCCCCCTGAGGGCCGCGGGGCGGGGCCATGGCGGGGCAGCGGTGCTCCCCCGGCCGGGCAGGGCCGTCCCGGAGCGCACGGGGGTCAGCGGTGCTCCCCCGGCCGGGCAGGGCCGTCCCGGAGCGCACGGGATCAGCGGTGCTCCCCCGGCCGGGCAGGGCCGTCCCGGAGCGCACGGCACAAGCACCGCGCCCAGGCCGCCCTGGGGCACCTCCGCCCTGCGCAGCCTCTCTGGGCAACCTGTTCCAGGGCGCAGCCACTGCACAGGAAAGGAATTCTTCCTCATATTCAGGTGGAACTTCCTATGCATCGGTTTCACCACCGAGCAGAGCCTGGTGCATCCTCCTGGCACCCCCTCTTTAGATATTGATACACATTAATGAGGTCCCCTCTCAGTCGTCTCTTCCCGGGGCTGAACAGGCCCAGCTCCCTCAGCCTTTCCTCGTAAGAGGGATGCTCCAGTCCCTTGACCAGCTCTGTCACTCAGCGCAGGAGCTGCATTGCCCACAGACTCCATTCTCCAGCGGCTCCCTGCCCGTGCTGCTGAGGAGCCGCAACTGCACGGAGCCCTCCCGGTCGTTCCCCGGCCCGGCCCTCTCTGCCCCGCCTCCCGGTCTCTCTGTCCCGCCTCCCGGTCTCTCTGTCCCCGCCTCCCGGTCTCTCTGTCCCGCCTCCCGGTCTCTCTGTCCCCGCCTCCCGGTCTCTCTGTCCCGCCTCCGGTGTTCCCCGCCCCTCGGCCCCTCTCGCTCCCGTCGGTGTGTCCCGGGACAACGGGAGCACTCCCCGTGGCCCTTATCGCCCGGCACAGCCCCGCGGAGAGGCTGCTCCCCACCCCGCGACCGCAGCCAGGGAAACCTTGGTGTAACACACTCTTGGCACAGCCAGCTCTGGTGTTGCAAGTTTGGATTTCATGTAAAAATAAATGCAAGTTTTATCCCTTCTGACGGCAGGGGACAGAAGTGTAGCTCCCATCCCCAAATCTTTAGCTCTGATAGTTCGGAAAACATAGAGGACGCATTCTTACTTAGCTCTCCCCACCTCCAAACTGTTAAAGGTTAAGGGAAGGTTAAGATTAGGTCTTAAAAAGTACCTCTGGCACTTTTGTGCTGCTGACTTTTGAGTGCCTAGAGCTGACAGTACGGACCAGCTGTTGTACAAAGGAGTAAATGCCTCCTTTCACACCATCCCAGACACAGGTTAGTATCTTCCAAGTTCCCCTTGGAACTATTTGATTCCTGCTTGTTTTGGCCATCTCTTTAGCATCACTGTGAAGTTGGATTTTAGGAGCTGTTCATTACATATAGCTTCCAAAGGGAAAAGAAATATTGTTGTGCATTGAAATGCACATATTTTGTTTTAATCTATTTGTATGTTAAACCAGGAATGGCTTAATACAGAAATACAGAATATCATTTTATACAGCCCCTTGTATCCCTATTAGAACTTTTTAAGCAAATGACAGTTTGCAGTTCTTAGCCCATAGGAAAATCTCTCTAAAAGCTTATGTCCGGGTATTGCTGTATACACTTTCCAATCTGAATTTGAAGTCATTCTTTGAGCCAAATAAAATATTTGTCTGTGACAGTGGTAAAATGAAAAAATAAAAAAAAACAAAAAACAAAAAACAAACCCAAACATCTGTGTACACAGGCTGCATTTGCACACAAACACTCATTCTGCACAGGACAGGATTTTGACAGGGAGTGTCATATTTAAGAAAGATGCTTCCCTAAAGTACTTCCCAGAAGACAATAATTTTTTTCCTGTTTTTGTTGTTTAAACGTTTGCATTTCGCTTTCCCGTTGAATTATGCTACAAGGTTCACACATAGGAATGTAATCTAATATTTAGGGAGGCAATTTCTGGGGTGATTGGTGCCATCCACTGTTAAAACGCAGACACTGCAGCCGTCGTTTCTTTTAGCTATTATTACTTACAAACGACATTTTAAGGAAGGAACTTCATAATAAAAATGAAATTGCCAGCACTTTGGGACACAAAATATCATTCAAAAGCAGAAAGAAAATTTATTTCTACCACATCAACACAGTCTTTTGGAATCTCTCATATAAAAGAAGGCTTACTGACTTCTAAATGATGTGGATAATGCTTGGTGCTGTGGGTATTTCTTGCCTATTTTGCCATGCTGTATGCTATAAAACACGTTTTCCCTGCTGAATTTATTGTATGAGTATAATTCTAGATATATTCCTGATAAATCTGTATTCAAATGCATTGTAGTGGTCTGAGGCTGCTCTCAGGGAGGTCACTGTGGGTGTGAGCAGTTGTGGCTCTGTTCTGACCCAGCCTGCTGAGATTAGGTAGTACCTGACATTGTAATACTCAAGACAAACTAAAGCCCTTTTAAGGTGGAAAAAAAAGATGCTATGGAAAAGGTTTACTAATTATTGTATACACGGGACAATTATTAAAACAAGTTGGAACTTTCTCCCTGCATTGTTATTATGCGGACTAGAAAAATATCATATTTTTACCTATTTTTTTTTTTGGTTTGGAAGTGCAGCCTTAACTTAATCTTCCTCATACTTAGGAGTAATTTCAAGCCTCTTGCCATAAGCACAAATGCAGATGTCCAAACCCTAAATGTGAGCTAAGCTGAGAACACTGGAAATTCTCTGACATCTTACAATAGGCTGCTTACAAAGTGGATTTGTTGGGAAAGAATGATTTTGTTTTCCTCCTATGGGAGGATTTTATTTTGCAGTAAGTGACAGGCTCTGTTTAGTTGTAAGGGAAATTTCACTTTCCTGGATCTTGGGTTGTATCTTGTAAGTTTATGTTAGAGATGGAAAAGTGCAATATTTTGCTGGTAGCAGTTGAAGGAATTTGACACACCCAATGCCTGGTCTTGCTTTTCTGCTTGGCACATCTGCAGGATATATTAGAGCTTTTCCTGAATGTGAGTTGATGCCAAGTTCATTATTTGTATTTCTGTTGGGGAAATTCTGTGATGGTGATGAGTAAATAGGTGTGGGGTTTTTTGATGTTTTGCAATAGCTTGATTCAGCTGCCTGGTGCAACTGCTTGCTCTTTATTAGAATTTCTGCAATTGAAAATTGGTTGTGTGAATGATTTTATGAAACTGGGTCTTCCTGAGTAGTTTGGGTTTGGGCTGTGTACTTGAAACAGGAGCTGTACTGGTTGAAACAATGAGGAAAACAAATTTCCAAACTGTTTTTCAGTTGCCGCGCTGGGTAAATGAGCTATGGAGTCTGTGAATGCACTTTACAGATGGTGCTCTGATCTTCAGTACTATGGTCTTCAGTGAGGTTATTTGCATGCATAAATCTAAATATTTGTTTGATTGCAGGAGGTAGACTTAAAATACTAGGGTATAGGAAGTATCCTGCATTAATATGAATAGCAAAAACTTTAATTTGCAGTCTTAGCACAAATAGTAACATATTCTAAGAGTGATACCTCAAGTAAATTCTATATCTTTCAGAAGGAAAGATATAGAAATAATGTGACTAAAGTCCCCAAGTTTTGTGTGTAGTATAATACTGAAACTTAAGGCAACTCCAAATTCTTGTTAGGAAATATTGGTACATTTTTTAACTAAAATTTTTTTGTTGTTGTTTTTTTGTTGTTTACAGAACTACAGAGGAAAAAGCCAAAAATGCTTTGAAACGTAATTATTAAAAATGCTTTGTAGAGAAAAACTTCTACATCTTGTTCAAGTCCCCAGTTATGGTGTGACAGGCATTTGAAGCCCTGGTGACTAAGAAGGTGATGAAGAAGGTTTCCCTTTTGGACAATTTGTTGCAATGCTGCCATCTTTGTGAACCTATAGATCATCAAGTTTCGTATCAAGAGGCAAACTTTTTGAAAATGATCCAAGGTATAGGTTCTCTAATTAGTAGTTTCTATAACCAAAACTTATTCTATCCCTCAGTTTTAGAGTTAATTACTTCTCTTAATTCCAATTTCTTTTCAAAATAACATCTTGTAAATAATTGAGTCTCTATGAAAGTAAGAAAAAAGTACTGCAATTACAGATGCATCAATTGTTGAGAATGGGTAGGTTTTTTTTCAAGTAATGGACTCTGCATTTGGTTTTTTGAGGCTTTTTGAGTGTGTTGGCTCAAGTTTCTTAATTAGTTACAAAAAGCTGCAGGTGTATTGGCAAAGGCTGTTATTTAGCCTGGGAAATGTTCCAGGAGACAGTTTTGTGGGGCTTTTTTCTAATGTAAATATTTAGCTATATTATTACCAGTAATTTTAAAGGTTCCACACTGTGTGACTACTGTGTATTTAAACATTGTAGCTTCACTTGGATGACTGACAGAACAAATGATAACCTAAGAGTACCATCTTTATTGTGAGAGGGGATTGAACACTACTGAATTACTTGCAGAAATGCCAAGTGGTATCTGAAGGGGTGTCAGCACCGTGCAGCTGGCTCTGAGCAATGCAAAAAGTGAGTCATGCTCAAGTGCCACTCTAAGTTAGTTTAAAATAGAGTACTTTGTCAAAGTTTCTGCAACTACAAAAAATTAAAGCAGCACTCTTGCTAATCTTGCTAAAATCTAGGGATTTCATAAAGCTCTTTCAAATAATTTTTCATAGGTTATCAAAAGTGAGACTCTTGAGCATCATTAAGGTTTTATGACTCTTTCAGCCAAGTGTTTGTTTTTTTTAAATTTTCATAAACATTTTTTTGCTACTACCCTGACTACCAGAATTTAATTTTCTTTTTTTTTTTTTTTTTCTGTAAAACACTAGGTATGGTTAATTGCTGAGCAATGTGCTTGCATGTGCTGTACCTGTTAGGTGGCTGACTGCTAACAGAATAGGACCTTACAGCTGAGTTCTCTCTGTTGGGGAGGTTCAGTTCAGTTTCAGAGTGGGTGGGAAGTTGCACCAGTAATTGGAAGGTGCAAGAGGTGCAATGAGCTGTGAAAATGTGCTTACAGTGGCTTTTTAATGCTTTTAAAAGGTGCAGTCTGTAGTAAACCTTACTGTTGGGTGATGTGTTTTTTGTTTTTATATTTGTGCAAAGCAGGATGACAATAGGTATAGAGACATCTATGTCTGAATTATGTCAGTTTGCAGATAACTTGCACAAAATCTGTTATAAGGTTAAGACCAAGAAAAGTGAATATTCAGCTGAATGTCTGGTCCTGTTGACTTCAGTTTGACTGCTGAGCAGACTAAATGCTGATTTACTTCTGTCAGGTTTTACAGAATCTGGTCCTAAATTTTAGTATTATTTTAATGCCTGGAACAGTATGGTAGTACTTGGTTTGTATTTTCTTTTATAGAACAATATTTTTTCTTCAATTACAAATGAGAATTCCTTCTGAATACACCAAGATTTTTAAACTTTTGTGTATGGAGAGTAAGCTGGGCCAGACTTTTTGTACATACAGTGATTTCTACACTGTCAAAGTGTGTGAAGATATTTCTGATATATTAACACTGTAATTGATCCTCTCTTGAGGGGTATAGGAAAACACTGCAGTCAAAAATTGGACTCAGGACTGCTTCCTGTGAGAATAAGGCTTGATATAATACTACCGGAAACAGCTGAATTATTAATCAGCTGATGTAAATGGGAATATTTGCAACAATTTCAATAAACTTTTAGTTACAACAATTGGGCATGTTAGGCTTGTGTAATAGTGGTGAAAAAGCAAATTAAGCTGATTTTCTTTACATAAAGCACAATGATGCATTTACATTTGATTCCAATGTATTTTATTGCGTGTGTCAGCGCAAAGGCAGTTCAGTAAAATATCAGTGGAAGGCTTTTTCTAGATAGAGACCTCTGGAAATTGCTTCAACCCTTTCACATTTAGAAAGCATAGTTAGAGAAATGGGATGCCTTCATTTATGTGCTTGGTTTCACAGTGATAGAAAAACAGTAAAATGTTTTCAGGATGATACCATCCCATTTCAGCTTATTCCACTACAAGTAATAGTATTTTATTGGAGAGTCCTACATCAATATCTAGGAAAAATAAGTTGAAGGTAATTTGCTTTATATGACTGATAAAATTTTTCAAACCTCTGTCAAAATGTTACCCACATTTTCATACTGCTGTCAGTCTGCAGCCTTCTCCAGACTATTAAATCCTTAAACAACACACTTCCATCATGCATGTAGAAATATGTATAAGTCAGGACTATCCCCAATGCATTTGAGCTGTATTTTAGCACAGTTAAATGCAACTTTCCTTGGACATAAAATGCAATTATTTGAATTTCCTCCCTGGACAATGCCTGCTCTTGACTGGTTTAAAATCATCTCCTTTGACCATAGAACATTATGTATTTATGTAAATCTACTTCTAAGTCCAGTTAATCCATGGAGATTTATATTATTATTTCTATTTTTATTAGAAGAGCATAGCTGTACTGCAAACCTAAACCAGTGTTACTCAGGCAGTAATGTGAGGGCCAAACTTCCTGCTAGAAAACATCAACAGTGAAAAGAAAAAGAAAACTCTGGGATGGAGCCTGATTTCTGAACTTATTTGAAAATATGCTCTTGGGAAAACATGATGCACATGTTCATGACATACAATCTTACAAGTTTGAATAGAATTTGTATTTTGCTAAACCTCATTACTGGGCCTGTCTTGGGTCCAGTTCATTTTGAAACAGTAAACCATCATGAACACTTTTTCCTCTTGTTGATTGAGCTGTAAAGTTAATATGAATGAGCAGAAATGGTTCTAACCAACTGTTTCCCAATATACAGGTGCTGCAATTTCAATTTTGTGTGCTCTGACAAGGAACGACAAAATTTTTTCTCTTCTCACACTCAACTGCAGAGGCATCCTCATAAGAATCAGGTAAAAATGTTCCTCTTGTATCAGTGTTTCACTGTGCTTTGAGCTGAAAATGACCAATGCAAGGCCACAATAGTATTGTCTAAATAACATCACACATGGTAAGATTTGTCAAAAAATAGGACTTAGTAAATAAAAAAGCATGCCTGTTATGTCAGCTCATTAACTTGGCTTACTGATTTTATTTTGGTTATTTTTGTGGCATAAGAACTTGTGAACTGCAACCATTTCACTCTGCAAGCCTTGAGCAAAGGTAGGTGATAGCAGTTTTAAGATTGGATATGTTTAGGAATAGTCACAAGGGTGCTGAAGGTCAAATCAAAGGCAACAATGTACCCAGTAATATTTATGTAGTTTACTTTGAAATAGAGAAATTCACTGTGTCCAATATCTTTAAGAATTTGGGGATTATTTTTCACTTACACTGGTGGAACTCATGACTTAACAGTATTGATATCATTGGGTCTACTGTGGCTTGAAAGCAGAACAAATGAGACACCTGTAAAAGCTCTTCAGTATTTGAGCTCTTTCCCTGAAAAGTAATTCAAACAATAACCTTGTTGCTTTACCTGCCCATCAAGAAATCCATTACAACAGTGTCTGTGATACCAGAACCATAAAACTGGGTTAGGAATTGAGCTGTGGTTTTCCATAACTCCAAGGCATGGTATGGGCTTTGTTAGCTTTCAATGAATTGTGTCAAATTGTGTCAAATTGCTACCAGACATCAAACACCATTCTATCAACTTTGCTGTTTGCAAAGTATCACTGCTACATAAAAGTTATTTGAAGTTTGATGTAATCAGAAATGCATGAAGACAAAAAAATTGAATTTAATCTTCATATTTTCTTCACCAAAATGTGTAATTCCTGAGAAACTTAGATTCTATATCCTCTCTAGCTGTTTGTGCCCCTGAGAGTTTTCTCTACAAGGAAAGGCCCTTCATATATTTTAATTAAAGTCCAAAGAAGAAATAAATTGTCCTTGGCATATGTCATGCTAATGAGTACTAGTTAGTTTGAAAATACATGTTCATTGGTTGTACATGATAATTCCCTTTGAACCAAAATATTGTGTTTATACAGAAACATTTTCTGGGAGCAGTAGGGGGCATCATTTCCCTATTGTAATTCTTCAGAGACATTAACCTCGTGCATTATGTGTGCAAACTGAATTTTTGTTTTGTTTATGGCATTAATCCTGGGGTTAAGGTTGGCCTGTGGTGAGCAATAATAAGTTTAACCTTTGACTTTGTGCAATAAGATGTAATTTATTATTTTTAGACTCTTCGTGAGTGCCACTGCCCTCACTTCTGCTTAAAATAAATTGAGACAAGTGAGCTTTAGTTATCAGTGATCTTTACATGCAAGACATAAATCTAATTTACTTATTGTCTGAGCTTAGCTCTTTAGCCTCTGATTATGTTTTTTAAGCAGTGCAAGCATTTTTTGTTTGGTTGATTTATTAGTTGATTTTTGTAATTCATAGAATCTCTGCTCCCTCATACAGATTTCAAACCAGTAAACATAAATCCTGGAATGTCTAAATCCATAGAAACTTTATGAAATGTGGAAACAAAGCAAGCAAGCTATTAATATACATAATATTTACTTGAAAAAAAACTGAGATCAGGAAAACATTTAAAATTTAATTTTCAAAGGCAATTTAAAGATGATTAAACAACTAGCAGCATGTAAATAAATTGTTTCTGTAGCTGTTGCCTTGACTTATAATGTATATGTTATTTATAATTTTTCTTAATTGTCAGTGAAAAAATTTTAACTTTTTTCTTTCTTTGAAAAACATTGCTCTTTAATTTGCATTGAATGTTTTGGTTTGTAAGTGAAGAACAGATTTATAGCAAGTTTACTACTCTCCATACTCTTCAAACAAAAAAGAAAAGTTTCCAATTGTGTACCGTGAGTACTTCCTCTTTTTGTCCATGTGGAGAAGGTGGTGACCCATCAAATATTTTGGGTGGGATGTGAGGTATATGCTGATTTCACAAATGATTTGGTTTAGGGTTATTCAGGTAGAATGATTCATGCTCATGTTAAGAACAGAACATTGAATCTCTCCCATATCTCAGGCTTTATGTTTTGATATTGGGACCTGTGTTTATCATAGCAGTAATCATACAAAAATATTTTTCGGTATATATGGAGTGTGTGCAAGTTAAAGGGCAGAAAAACTTGAATAGAAATAACAGTCGTGTAATGCTATTTTGGAAGAGTACTGCTGTTTGGTAGGAATCTAAAGTAGGTTTTTGAGTCTGGATTTAATATTTTTGAATGAAAAAAGGAAGTTAAACCACATAGATGAAGAAGTTCAAACCATTTATACTCTTCCCATGAAAGCTTATATAAAAAATATGTGTGTAATTGCATCATTTCCATGGCAGGACTGCTCATGATCACTTTATTTGGTCTTCATAGCACCAAGGGTAAATTTGATGGTAGTTTCAATCCTGCTCCTACATTTAAATGAAGAGACAGCTAGTCTCTGTAGTATGTGCTGGTATTTGAATTTTCTCCAGTTTGTTTGATATAAGTTGTCTTTTGGCTGAGCTTGCTCACAATAGAAGAGCACGCAGTGGCTGAGCTCAGCTCCTGCTGGCTTGTTACAGGTAAGAGATGTGCAGAATATCATGAATCCAACAGTAACAGCTGTATCTCATGACACACAAAAGACAGTGATGGATTGTCAGAGTAATTACACTCCTTACAATCTTAGAAGAGTAATTTTGAAAATCTTCCTGCAGCATGTCTTTCACAGATATTCTTTGTAATTTCCCTTAAGTTTTAATTGTTTTAGATAATGAACAGGTAATAGTAGGAATTGAAGACACCATCATTTATGGTAGTTTCATACACTGAAGCTGTGTTGAGTAGAATGTGTTTAAATGTGAGTTGAGGAGGAAGAAATTATTCTAGTGACGCAGAAGAAGGAAAGAAGAAAGGAAGTGCTTTTTTTTTTTTCAAATGTCACACATATGACATTAAAAAAAGGCAATTTATTTTTTAATAGCTAGGCTGTTGTATTTGAGAACACAGAAGCCGTGTGAGAGCTGAAGGGTGTGCTCCTTGTTGGTGAACCAATAACATGTATTGCACTAAGCTGTTATTCGTACTGTAACACACCATATCAAATATTTGCAATAGATACCAAATTCTGAGATTGCTAATCCTCCTCACAGGGTTACAGCATCAAGGGATGGTAACTTCCACTTGTGGCATAAGTGTGTTTTTCAGCTATTGATAATAAACTGTCACTTGGAGGTTGATCAGTTGTTAAAAAGGATCCCTTTTTATGCACCAACTATTCCCCCCCAAATTTGGAATATCTGATGTTGTTATCTGTTGGGTTTGGAAATTCTGACCTGGAAGCTGAAAATCTCCAGTGAGGGATAGAAAATGTGAGGATACTACATGTCACTTAAATACATTAGCCTGCCCCTGAAAGTGGTACAGTTAAGAGGTATATACTTCAAAATGTCATGGTTCCCAGTTTGCAGCCAACCTCAGGATAAGTCAAGAGGCCTTTTTCTCTGTCCTTTTTGCAGTTATTAATATTTAATGTGCAGTTATGATAAAACAATATAGGATAAAACATTATAGGATAAAACCCAAGACAGGTATTTCTTCTGACTGCTGTGAGCAGATCATCCTGAGTGCCATCACCTGGCCCGTGCAGGACACCAGGGGATTGTGCCCAGTCACCCTGGGTTTATGAAATGCAGTTCCTGCTTGAGTAACTCGATCTCCTTCTGTGACAAGGTGCCCCACTTAGTAGATGAGGGTAAGGCTGTGGATCTTGTCTACCTGGACTTAAGCAAAGCATTTGACACAATTTCCCACAGCATAGTCCTGGAGAAACTGGCTGTTTGTGGCTTGAATAGGTGCCTTGTTTGCTGGATAAAAACTGAGTGCAGTGTTGGGACCAGTCCTGTTTAATACCTTTGTAAATGATCTGGACAAGGGGTTCAAGTGCACCATCAGTCTCCTTGCAGTGACACCAAGTTGGGCAGCAGTGTTGGTCTGCAGTGGGACAGGCTGGATCAGTGGGCCAAGGCTAGTGGTCTGAGGTTCAATAAGGCCAAGTGTTGGATCTTGCACTTGGTCCACAGCAGCCCCATCCAGGGATCCAGGCTGGGGCAGAGTGGCTGGAAAGTGTCTGGCAGGAAAGGACCTGGAGGTGCTTGTTGACAAGAGTTGAACACGAGCCAGGTGTGCCCAGGTGGCCAAGAAAGCCAAGGATACCTGGCCTGTATCAGCAACAGTATGCTCAGCAGGACCAGGGAAGGGATTCTTCTCCTCGTGTATTGGCCCCTGGTGAGGCCACTCCTCAAATCCTGTGCTCATTTTTGGGTGCCTTAATAAAGGAAGGACACTGAGGTGATGGAACATGTCCAGAGAAGGGCAACAAAGCTTGTGAAGGGTCTGAAGGGTCAGTCAGGCTCGGCAGTGCTGGATTAATGGTTTCACTCACTGGTCTTAGAGGTCTTTTCTAAACTAAAATACTATGATTCTATGATTTCATCTGCTTGAAATTGTCCCTGTGGACCTCACAGAAATGATTCTGACATTGTTGCTACTTCTCTGCTGTCTGTGTAACTTTGCCAAGTTGATTGAGAAAGTCATATTGGTAGTAGAAGCGAAGGGAATGGAAAGAGAAATCCTGATCTGAAGGTGTTAGTCCTACATTTGCATTGTTGGACTTCCGTATTTTCTTTTCTTTCTCAGAATGGATTGTAACAAATACTATGTACTATAAAAAACTTAGTTCAAAGCAGCTTTCTTAATGCAAATATTTTTTCATTTGATCAAATAAAAAAAGTTGAGGTAGCAATGAGCAAACTGCATGACACATAATGTCTACTGTGCAGGAGAGACATATATATGATACATACATATATATAATATAAATACATTTTAAATATACTATATATCAATACATAGCATATATGAATATATGAATATAATATATGTAGGCAATATATAATATACAGTGTGTATATATATAGTGTATATATATTTTTTTGTATATAATATATATAGAATATAAAGCAACAAATTAGCAATCTATCAGTCGCCATTTAAAAGCTAAGGTCAAGTGAAATGTAGCTCTGAATATACAACCTAATTTTTCTTGTGTGTTCCTTTGTGCTGTTTCATATAGAAGTTGTAATGACAGAATATTTAGAAATGTTTGCTACCAGCATGGGGAAAAAAAAGCTTCCTTACTTGTCAGAGGCAGCAGGTATGAAGTTCTATCATGAGACTCTCCATTTTACTAAGTAGGAATCTTTCTACTGGATGGATAGTAGTTCTGACAGCTCTTCAAGGTTCACATCAAGGAATGCAAGTTTTTTTCTTTTGAAAATAAACCCAACAGTGCTCAACAGTATTGGGATCTTCATTCTATCTTCCTTTCCTGGTGAGTTTCTCCTTACTTATAGCAGGGTTTTTAGGTCAGAAGAATGGTTAGCCTTTAAAAATCCAGGGTTAGAGTTTGGGGAGAGAGAAAGTTTTGGCTCATGTAGAGAAGAGAAGCACTTTGGTAGCTGAAGATGAATTAAAGTTTCACAGCAGGGAGCTGCTGCTGACCTGTTACCTCTAATCATTCCAGAGCTTTTCTGGGATGGACATTTGCTTCAGCTGCAGCTGAGTCATTGGTGTACCTGAATTGATACAGCTTCTGGTGCAGGTACTTTGCAAGAGTGAAATGATTCAAAAAGAATAAATTCTGGTGCAATTAGAATACTTGCTTGTCCACACCAGGCATATGTGTTGGTGCAGCTGCTCTCAGTGGCTTTTCATTGGGGCATATTTCCTTTTATAGACAAAGACTTAAATGATGAAGAAATTCAGTGGGAAACTATAAAGTGAGTGAAAATTTGCTCTCACTCGAAAGTGAAATGCCGAGAATTGTTTCAAGATTATCTTATGTGGGAGATGCTGTATAATTGTGGAGGTTTATTCTTCCCTCTAAAATTTGCACTGCTTTGGCCAATGGCCAGTAGAAGAATTGCATTCTGACAGTTTTGCCTTTTTATAATCCTATCAAATACTCCTAACTACCCAATTAAGGCACTTTCTCTTCCACTAACATGCTTTTTTCCCTTGTATTTTCCATCAAGAGTTTTTTTTTGCCTGAGTTTAAATACTTGAATTACTGCTTCAAAACGACAGTTGAACATTTTTAGATATGCCGAGATCACTTCAGGTGATTTTTTCCTGATAGGTTGTTATGACTTAAGGGCTCTACAGATCCTAAGCAGTGGCATCTGAATGAAGTTTCTGTGCATGTGGAGTCTGGCCGTGGGTTTCAATGTGTTGTCTTTTCTCTCTATTCTTTTTTGTAACAAAAAAAGGAATATTTCTGGGAATTTCCAAGGAGTACAGTGCACTTAATTTTTAGTTGTCAAGATAGCTGACAGTTTATTATGGTACCATGAATAAATTATTTCAGGGTTCACACTTAAAACAAAGGTAGGAAGACTTTCTTTTTTCTTTCTTTCTTTCTTTCCTTTTTTTTTTAAGCTGACATTTTGAATTTATATTAAGCATAGTATCACCTGGATACACACTGCATGAAAACGTAGACTATTCATAATGAATTATTAACCCAAAGCTTTTACCCTTTCTTAGATGCACTGGAGATGCTCCACAGGATACTACAGGGGTATGAATGTGGGAGAGAATGGGGGGTTTCTAATAGGAGGTATAGCAGGCTACGGTATCAGTGGATGTCATTGTTCAGCAGTTATTTTCCATAAGAGAGTTTTTTATTGCTGAGTGTTGTGCAGAGACCTCTGAATATATCATTAGAAGCACAATAATTTATGGATTTACTTTAGGTAACCTCCTCATACCTGGGTTAACTGCATAGTCAGGATTGTAGTTTAAATCTAGTCAGTGAAACTCTAATCCAATTAGCAACTGAATTTAGTGCACATTTACAATAATGATATTTAAAATGTCTAGGTTTAATCTTGTCTCGGTTCTCTTTGAAGAGTTGACAGTCTCCATGTACCTCTGCAAGACTTTTTGGAACAGTCAGCTCTTTTTCCAAAATGAAATAATCAGCTGCAGATAAGATTCTTCAGCTTCAGGTTTGGTGAACCTGGTGGTAGGTTGCTTGAAAATAGCAAAAGAGAATAGGCAGAACTTTTCTAAATAAAAATTGCAAAGTTTGTCATGTGTTCTTTGATTTACTCGTATCAGATGAA
The DNA here is from genome assembly GCF_036417665.1 of Passer domesticus. Taxonomy (NCBI): domain Eukaryota; kingdom Metazoa; phylum Chordata; class Aves; order Passeriformes; family Passeridae; genus Passer; species Passer domesticus. The sequence goes on along the minus strand of NC_087485.1, from coordinate 12,900,233 downwards.
TAACTGAAGAGCATCAAGACAAATATTACAAATGGAGTAAGGCTGCTATTGATTTCTGTGGACTTTGAATCATCTTCTCAGGGCCATATTACTGATTGTCAGAAAGTCTAGGATATTATGTGTTTGAGCCTTTTTTCCCACTGTAGTCCTAGAATATGAAAATACATGGAGTTATATAATCAGCAAGCTCCATAAAAGGACCTTGACCTGAATATTATGAGAAGACTTTTGTCTCTTTTCAACTCCTCTAATGTACTTGTTTTAATACCAAGACCTTATTTAAAAAAAAAAAAAAGTAAAAAAAAACCGGTCAAAATTACCCAAGTAACTGAGGAAAAATGAGTTAATCCTTAGTTAATATACAAGCCTCAATCCCCCCCTAGTTAGCTGGCATACAGGATTGGAGAAAATTAAGTTTAGCAAGGGCTAAAATATGAAAAAAATTATGCTGGTGACTTTTGCTCTACTTGTGATCATTTTCACAATTACTTTAGTCTTCCAAAGCATCTTACCTGGGTGCTACTCAGTAACTTTCTTAGCCAGTGGAGAGCTGGAATCTTCCCAATATATGCCTACATAATAATTGTTTTATTTGAAAACATTATTTGGGACGTGAAATGATGTTGTCCATCTGACTTTCACCATCTCTGTGGAGATTCAACTCTGAATTTTTAGGTAATCACACCAATGTTTCTTCCTTTGCCTTTCATTTTTGGCTGACATTTTCAGGCTGGGATTAATTATTTATCTGCCTTTAAATTTTATTAAATTGTAGGACTTAGAAGTAGCAATTTCTGAGTGGCAATGGTATGTGATCTGTAATTCCTTCAGATCAGACCTAAGTCCAGCATACAACATTAAAATAGGGACAGAAACACAGTTCTAATGCTGCCTAGCAGTATAAGAGGTGCAACGAGGGCAGATATTTCTTAAAAAATCCTGCCACAAATAACTTAAATATTTTCCTCTTTCAAACAAATGTTTTTCCTTTCTAGAAAAAGAAGTTTGAAGGTTCAGTTAAACAGCTCTTTGCTTAACACTGAGCACTAAATTAAGCACAGAAAAATCTGTTTTGGTCTTCTATAGTCCAGAATATTTGACGAGTGACCAGCAGAATCACTCTCTCAACATTCTCTGATATTGTCATGCTCCATAGCAAACAGCACTGTTTAAAGGGTTCTGGACTTCACAGATTCTTGTAATCCTTCTTCTGTACTTTCATGACATTGTGAAGGTCTGTTTTATTTGTCTTTCTAGCTGCAAGATCTTTAAATTGATATTTAGGAATTATTTTACTTGTTGAGATAGCTGGGATGAATTTGACCTCTAGTTTGACAGGCGTCATTTGGCTAAAGTATGGGATGTGCTTATGGTTCTTCAGTTGGAATCAAAAAAGTCATAGCAAGCTCCACAGCTGCATTGAAGAATTTCAATAAATGTGAAAATGAGTTTGAAAATAAAACATGAAATAATTAGAGCAGTGCTCATTTTCAGCTTTTAACTGTAGTCCTCTGCACAGAAGCTTGAATTTCTACAGACGAGAAGAATTAATAGCTCTTTTTATTTTCTAATTATAATCTAACCAGCCAGGAGATAGTAGAAAATCTGGGTGCATCTTGTGTTTACAGACCAATGATTCCTGATTTCCATGGATGTTCTTAATTTTTAAGAAAGCAGATATATATGTATATAATATCTATATTTTAAAAAAATAGCAGGAATTTCTCCCTGTGAAAGTCCAAAATAGGCTTATTGCTGACCTGAGTGAAGGGAAATTAATTTCCTTTGATTAACAGAACCACCATTACTGTTATGGTGGAGAAGACAGTAATTAAAATATAGTTAATATAAGCCACCCTCATTTTGAAGCTACCTCAGTTTGCAGCCTCGGGGTAAGCCAAGTAATTAAGTTTGGCTGGAGCACTGAAGGGAAGATACATCTTACTAGCTAAAAACCCAAAATGGTTTGGGCAGTACTGGCACAGCAGAAAGCTCCCATGAGTTCCCAGAGCACTGCTTGTGGCCCTTAGTGGATGCACTGCTCTCAGTGATGGTAATTTCATGAAATGCTAGTTGAGTGTTTTACGTGTCATTCTCCAGGATGTCCAGCCCACCCTGCAAGCAATGCCTGCATTCAAGAACCTGGCAGCTGAGGTCCCTCTGACTGCAAAAACACCCAACTTGTTGCAAGATCAGGCAATAAAAACGAGTCACTTTATGTGAATAAAAGCAGCAATTTGAGTGATCTGTGGATGGACTGGGGATGGGAGACAGAGGACTATGAGTAGATAGGGTAAAGCTGACCTTGGGAATGACCACTTCTGTGGTAAAACGAGCACATGATCCTAATTCCACAGGAAGTTGCAGGAAGTACCCATATCTGAGGCTAAATTTTGTGGAACTTGATATTTACAGGGAAGATATAAACGCGACAAAAACATTCACACTTCCAAAAATTTGCAGATATATCCTCAAGGAGTGCGAGCATTTGAGTGAACATTTCCAGTGTGACTGTCAGTGTCAGTCCCATTATTTCCATTCTGCCAGTACATTCCAGTGTTTCCTGTAGATATGATGTAACATATGGTAGAAATATATGTATATATACATAAGTGTATTGATTGGCATAAATTCCTCATTTACTGAATGGTGAAAATTAAACTGAGAATTATCATGCCTAATAACGCCAGCAGGGTTGTATATCGGGGATTTTTTCAGACTCCAGGAGACATCTTGGTATTAGCAGAACAGTGTAGGTTAATCCATTTCTTTAGAATCCCTATATTTTAGTACTATTTTCACCACAGTTTTGTTCAGCCTTCCATTTGCAATATTGTGTTAGGTGCTGTGAAACACCATGTCTTCTAACTGAAACCAGTTAACACATCTGATGTGAAGAATCTAAGAGAATGCTTATCTTGTTGAAGAAAAACTTGTCTTGGGTCTGTTCTTTCTGGTGAAAAAGAACAGAAATAAACTCTGGCTTCCTGGGAAACAAGTCTTCTCAATAAAAGAACTTCTATTGCCTATGAACACATCTGAGGTTTTGCTGAGAGCATTTTGGCTGCCACATTTTTCTGTACTCAATGTGCTGTCAGTAAGATACTTTGTTAAAAAATTCTTTGGGACACTCTGTCCCACTCAGAACCAAATTTTGTTTTATTCGTGTTATATAGAAAAGAAACATATCCATGTGTTCACCATGATTTCATATTTATTTAATTTTAATCTATTTGTAGGACAATTAGCTGTGGCATGATTGATAAATTCAAAACTGAAAGGATGGTTGCATTGAGCAGGGAAGGGACTTGTCTGCCAGGGTTTCACTGAACTATAGCCAGCTCTCAGACTGGTCCTACCAGAGAAAGAATTCAGAGTACATTGTGTTGATAAAAATGAATAGTATAAAGAAGAAAAATCATGTCCAATCATACTCTACAGTTTAAAATTAAGTGCAAATTTACTTTACTGGTCTGGAATTTAGCTCCATGCTAAATAATGGCTGCTATGTCTATTGATTTGGGAAATGACCTAAAGAATTCTTCCAAACCTGAGTCAGACTGTAGCTGTACTCAGAGTGAAAGTGATAGGATTGTAGATACAAACTTAGCACATCTGCTGGTTTTTTTGAGCTTTTCAAAGGAGTCTGAACTCAGGTTACTTTGTCCATTACACTTTGAAACTCCTACAGCATAGACTGGGGAATGTGTGTGTTTTCATAAGACATGCTTTTCTTGTGACTGGGATTATTATTTTGCAAAACAATTCCAACCCCCAAAATTCTCCAGTAAATTCATGGAACTACAAATTCACTGTTTTGTTTTTAGTATCTCTGTGCATCACCTGTGAAGGCTGAATGGATGGTCTGTGGTATGCAGAACACAGAGAACTGGTGCTGCAAGTGCTTTTGATCCTTGGGCAGTCTGCAAAGTGGGAAGCCACATAAGGAATACTCAATCAAGGCATAAGGTTACCTAAAAATATTTTCTCAATAGCAGAGCTTTAACTTATGAAAAACGTTTAGAATGTCCACAGGGAAAATCTTTGGTTCTTCAGTTTCACATTTAGATTGCTGTAGCTGGAAGTTAATTAGCCCTGCTAGCCTTTTTCTTTTGGGCTAATTAGTAAGAAAACTGGATATAAAAAGTCAAAGTCATTTTGAGAGAAAGAACTTCAGCATTTTGTACAGAGCAGTCCCTTTGGAGGATATTATCTCCATAATGACCACAGGATGCTCTCCATTCTGACAGAATGTAGTTCTACAGTCTCTGGACTCATTTAGACGACATCTTAGTCATTAATGATTTCAGGCCTAGCTGCTTGCAATTGCCAGATGAAACCACATGACATGTTGTTTAATTATGCAATGATCAGCAGCCTTTACATTTTAATTAGGGAGCCACTGTAATGAAGCCGTCCCACTTTACATATGGCTCCTTGGGCTGAAAGGTTGTCTTTACTAATTGGTTGTTTGGAAATGTAATTTTGACACAGCAATACAGGTAGACTTGTCTTCACTTCTAATGTGTTTCCTGATCTCTTTTTTTGATTTGGCTAATTAGTGCTAATAATTTAAAAGCTGCATGGCATTCCAAAACTCCTGCTGTTTACTATGTGTATGGTAGTTTTGTTAACAGATTTTAGTACTGTTATACATGGTGACATACTGCTAGTGCCTGCTCACAATTTTCTTTGGTTTTGTAAGATCAGAGGGGCTTTAGAATCATGCTATCCTTTCAGTCAGCTGTGTGTGAAACAGATTCTTGATGCAAGGACTTTAAAGGACTATAATTTAATAACCATTTTGAGCACTCTTTAGAGACTACTTGCATTGGAAAATACATGATCTTTTCAGTTTAAGTTTTTCAATGATTAATTCATGAATATATCTGCAAGAATGCCAAGGTCTCCAAAATGATGAAAGCTTATCCTTTCACTGCTGTTTGTTTTCATTTCAAATCAAAGCTGTCTTGTTTGTTTGTTTACTTTTAAAAATAATAGTCTGTTCTTTCCACTGGGTTTTTGATAAAATTTTGACAAGTAAAAAAATTAATTTACATTAAAGAATCAAATAGGTAAAATTTCCATCTCCCCCTGTATTATATTGTGTGATATGATAAGCAGGAACATTCCCAACCTGCTCCACCAATCCAGCCCACATGCTATGTCTCTTTCCTAGTTGGTGCTTCATTTTATTTATAACAATAAAGTGGACTGTTCATCTTCATTCCTCTCAGGGATGGCTGTTTATGAGGATCCTAGCTAAAAAATATTTGTCTCTATGTCCTTTCTCCCTTAAAGCTATTTTTGAGTACATCCAGTTGGACGAATAAGTTGCTTCAGTTAGTCAAGAGACTCAGCAGGAGCGTTCCAGACAAACGTTACCGCTGCTCACTTGTTAGAGCTCTCTTCTGGTCAGACTAACATTGATTAAATGCAGGGCTACTTTCACATGACACTCCCAAACCTTTTACCATCCTTTCCAGAGCACTCCTTAGGTTTTCTATTCAGCAGCTTCTGACACCCACACAGGCTTTAGATCTATACAAGTTCTCTAAAAATATTGTTTCATTTCAAAGATCTCCTGTGCATTTCAGAAAATCAGTTCCATAGTTCTCATCTGTTACTAATGCAAAGGTTTTAGAGTGGGAACATATTGTGCTTTGTATTTTTATTTTTATTTTACCTAGCAAAACAAAGACTTGAGAATGATGAAATAACTTTGCAACACTGATAAAAATAGTTAACAATCTCTCAACTGTTAGAAAACTAACAAGAACTTGCACCACCTGCTATCTGGCAGTCAAATAATTTTGTCTCCTGTGTCACAGATATTTATGTGCACCATTATTGTATATTCAGCCAAGCCATCCAGATTCCTTACTTGAAGTGAATGATGTTTGTAGAAGGTAGAAGGTTATCTTGATAATTACTTCCTCTGCTAAATACTTTTTTCGTATAACTTTTTTTTCTTTTTGTATTGATAACTTGGCTTGGCATATACCACTAGGGTACTAGAACTCTGTGGGTGTTGTTAAAATAAGACAATATGAACAAATCCTTCTGACAAAAATACAAATTATTTAATAATTACTAGATGAGATACATAAGGAATGATGTCTGAGTAAGTTTACTTTTTCCATGATTGCTATCAATTTTTTTATAGTTACCTACAAAAACTTGCTCTAGCATAAAGAAATGTAGATAATTATTATGTATTCAAAACTATTTCCTCATTTTCTTCAGAGTACATACTGGATTCTGATCATTACACTGGAGTTAGAATGAAAAAATTCACTGAAATAAGCTTTAGCTGGGATTTCTGGAAAAGACTGATCATCAGGACAGTTGAGCTGGACTTGTGAAGTATGCACATCTTTCAGAATGTATTTGGCCAATAGGATTCCACTGTCTCCTGCCAAAGCTTTGGCTTTCAGCCAAATTAGTTTTGTTGTATTTATACAGAATGGACACAGGCCACAAAAGATAAAAAGGTGCAAAAAGCTGAAATTATTTTTATCAAAATATGAAACATATGAGATGGAAAGGAGAATTGTGGGGTGCATCTACTGCTTCTTTCTGAACTTCTTTATTTGTATAATTTCTAAACCTAAAATTGATGCTCAAGCAATTGGATTTGACTAGGTATGGTTCTCTGGTTACTACTTCACATCCAGCAATCAGGATATGATCCTGTATGATGCTGAGTGGTTTTGCCTTTATTCCCCATAGCAAGCGAGTCATTGTTTCATCTTTACCCTGGTAGCAATATCTAATTTTATTGAGTACTTTTGTAGGCTAAGTTAGAAAAACTTCAGAATAGCCAGCAGGACCATCTACATGCTTAGGAAATTACCAACTCAATATTTGTACGTGCTCAAGAAAACTCTAATGGGACAATAAAGCACTTGCTTCTGAACCAAATGGTGTCTTTAAAAGGAAATTGCTTTTGCAATTGTGAAGTTGCTCATTTGGAATGCACTACATACAGACATCTCTTGTTACCTGCCTCTTGCCAGGGGACTCCTGTGACACACTGACACATTTACACATTGATCTGAGGGAAAAGAAAAACTTCATGTCATTTCAATAAACCAATACAATTCAGCTCATGCTAACATGAAATAAAATCTATTGTGCTTCTGGTTTTATGGGTTGTAAGTTTTTTAATGGGAAAAAAATGTCTGTGTAAAATTTGTTTCTGTTGATCATAAATACTTTTGAAAAATGCCGTCTTGATCATCCATGTTCACTTTCTGTTGCACTTTTGATGTTCTTTATTTGGAATTTAGAAAGATGCCTTTAGTGAGTTGGTCTTTTGAGAATGTAGTTATCACAGGGTATTGAAAAGAGGATAGCAATGTGAATAAATATGGCCACTTTATTTTCTCAAACATGTCAATATGTTTGATATAAGCCTACACTTATTTACCCTGGTAAATGTAGAACTCTGTTTTTCAGCTTTCTAGCTTTTCAGCTTGATGTTTCCAAAATATTTAAAATGAGAGGCCCAAAGATGAAGATCATTAAATTTGTATGGAAAATTTAATATCAAATATAAATAATAGCTGGATGTTTCAGTGATGTGAAACTCTTGGAAGACTGATCATGCAAAGAACAATCTTTGCAAAAGGGCCCTCAAGTGATAAGCAGTCTCTGGAATGATAAGAGCCATCCCTTTGCATTATGGAGAGATGAGCATTTGATCAGCATGTTTCCAACGTCATGCTGGCCCTATAGATTTTGATACCAGGTGTAGTTCTTTCTTGGGTTTTCTGGTCTTTGAATACATATTTTTTTCTATGAGGTATTTGATACTTTTTTAGCTTTATAGTCACCACTTATGAACTGTTACTAATATCAAAGTACTGTTTCTTTTATTAAGTTGAACAATGCCAAAACAGAGCCTTTTCAGAGCTTAAATGTAGCTTAAATGTGGCATCCTTGTTTCATGTAGCATCTTTGTGAGAGAAATTAAGAAATTTAGTATTTATGTGTTATATGCAGATATATTTAAAGTTTATGATGAGTTCAGTGGAACTGCCCAGGAAATGTACTTGGCTTTACTTATTATGTTACATAAACCCAGGACTTAGATTTATATCTCTTCTGAGGAAAGGGTGGTGCATACACAGTTCTGACTTCTACAACATGAAGGATTCTTGTATTGTCAGTAAAATTATATGCAGTGGTTAAGAGTGGAAAAGAAGAGGTCAGCATTCAGGCTTCTGCATTATGGCAGATTACTTACTGCACTGTCTGATAAGTAGGTGTCACATAACCTGTGGCACCTTATTATCACATAACTGATACCAGGTTTTTATTGTAAATCCTTGTAAAAAGAGAGGAAAACCCCACAATTAAAGACAGTCAAGCACACATCAGGTATTTTGATGAAGTAAATACCTGATGTGTGCTTGACTGTCTTTAATTCAAGTACTCAAATCATTAGCTGGTGATTTGCTGAAAATTATGCTTGCATTTCAGGTTTGTAGCTCTATTTGCCAGAATAGATTTAAGTAAGATACTTTTGCATTCAAAGTAGCTATCTAAATTAAAAATATGTTGCCAAAATTTTAGTGGTTGCATTAGGATTTTTATGTTCCTGAATTTTAATAGTGCTATATCAGCATAGCTGGTAAAATACCTGAGAAGCATGAACAGGATTATTGTTCCCTATGGTTGGCTCAAAATATTAAGTATTCAGCCTATATCTTATTTGTGCATTGCACAGCATTATCCAGCTTTAGAACAAGGTGTGATTTGTTTGTAACTCAAGTGAGGGATGGGGATACCTCCTATAATTGCTTAGCAAAGGACTAAACTGACGTCTGCCAGCACCAGTAGGAGCAATTCTGTAGATTTGAGTTTGGAACCAGGGCCCAAGTACACCCAGGTGGTCATAGGGGATCCAGGTCTGTGTCTGCAACCAGGTTAAATGAGGAATGCCACCAGAACAGGAGCCAGAAATGTTTGCCTCATGCAGAAATGCAGGTTCCATAGCCCATCATCCGATGGGATGTGTGCACCACGTCTGGCAGAAAACTTGCTGCTCTTGCTGCTCAGCAAGGCTGGGATGCTGCCTGTGAGAGTGAGAACTTCTTGTGCCTGAAAGCAGCTGGTCAAGCAGCTGGGGTAGATATACCAATAAAGCCTGACATTGACTGGCAACTGCAAATGGTTCTTGGTCATGCTAAGCCTCTTTCGCCAATCTGTTTCTCTCCTTTTTACCAGATAAAGCAGAATATTTAATAATATACAAGATTTTTCCTGGAGTATTAAATATATATGACACAGCAGATAAGGCATTAGTATGATAAAACAACCAGAGTGGTATGTTTTGCTAACTACTGCTACTAATGAATTTTTGTTTTAAGCACAAAAAAAAAGTTTTTAAACTAATTTCAAGTAATTTCTCTATAACTGGTTAAAGTGATTGGTATCTTTTAAAAGATTATTAATGGCATTATCACTTACTATATATCCTTAAATATATGTATGATGTGACTTCTCTCTTATTTGGGGAACCTGAATAGTAAATATTAAGATTAAGCCTAAATATTAAAAAGAAGTGATAACAATCATAACAGTATGAGCCCAGGGTATCCCACAGCAGCTCAGTGAGTCATGGTTTATGATTACTTGATTGGATTAAGCCTGTAATGGAATCCCCTATCCAGTTTCTACGAGATTTCTAAATATCTCACACTAAGTTCCATCTTTCTTTTAAAAATGCTTTTTTTTTTTTTTTCCACTGTAGTACACAACCAAAAGCCTCATGGTTGCTAAATTGTGTTAGTATGACCTGGTACACTGAAGTTATGACTACTGATTTTCATACATCCTGGGCTACCTACATTCTTATGTATCTATCAAGCCAACATTCATCCCCATCATAAGAGCTTTTGCTGTATCACAGTTTTACAGATAGAGAGGAGAAATGCAAGCACATTGTCTCTGTAGAGAGAACCATTGCAGAGCAGAGTCCTGGATAGACAGACACCCCTAAGCCTGTGCCAGAGCCCAGGGCAGTAGGAAGCTCAAGACAGGGTTTGCTGGCTTCAGTGGCTACTGCTTCAGTGTTTGCTCTTAGATCCATGTGGATTTCCATGCCAGTGCAAGGCAGCAACAGCACAACACCCCACCTCCTCACACCCTTGCTAAGTTCACAGTGACATCTAAGTCACCTTTTTTTTTTTGTAACAGAAAACAAGGCACAAAATTTGCATCCACATCATGTAAATTGGTGCCTGGATCACTTGTTTCTCTCCTTAAATATACCTGAAAATTGCAAAGCATATTCACCATGGCATCCAAATATTCTTCAGAACCAACAGTGAGCTCTGCAGATCTGTCTGCTGAATGCTTGAGGGAGATCAGCTTTCAATTCCCTCTTACACGCTCATCCTCAAAAATATTTGTGAATCTTAGGGATTAAGTCTCTGACAGGTGGTTAAATTCTGCCTTTTGTTGTTTTACAGAAGTCTGACAACGAGTAGCTGTGGAAATATATATTTATTGTGTAAAGAGAATAGGATAGGAATTAGCATTGGAACTACCTTGAAAGTTATAGAGACACCTTGAATACTTTCAGTTTGTACAAAGAAAGATGCTTCCCATTACAGAACTGACCTTGGTGGATCTCAGAATGAACATGGTGGGGGTCATTTATACTGAAAAAGCTTTTGGCCATCAGGATAAATACAAATTAATAGAAAAACCCCTTCTAACAAATTAGGATACTCTGTTGGAGAGTCCTTGTACTGCAAGGTCTGTGCGGTGCCCTGAAAATTAAAATTCCAGTCTGTTACTTATAAGAAGAATCTGCTGCTGGTAAAAAGAGCACTCCTTTTTGTTTCTTCATATGAATTACTGAATCTTAGCTACAATTCTCATTATCTGGCTCCCTTTTCTAAACTCTTGTGCATACCAGCTTGTATTAAATTGTCTTTTTTACTAACTGGGTGTGGTGAAAAAACAGTAGCTAACAAATGTGGTCACTAAAGGTTGTTTTTTATTGTTTGAAGCTGTTAGTTAATTACATCTCAGCTATTTAGGACAGTTGACTTCATGTTAATTCAATTAAATATTTTAAGCAGTGACTTTATTTAAATAATATTTTTCTTTCAGCACAGCTGCCCGTGAGTTTGACAAAATAATTTTACTGCATGGTGAACTTTGCTAGTACAGAGAGAGTAGCTAGACCAGCTAATTTGAGAAAATGCAATATTTATTTTAAGAAATATATTTTTGTTAATATTTTATTTTTCCTGCTGTATACTTTCCTAATTTCATTTGTGATTTATAACAGCTAATATATGTCCTTGGTGCTACATTGTAACAAGACAATATAGTAGCTGATTAAAAATAAAATAAGTGAAATAATTTTAACACTTCTAAACACATGAAAATAAAACATTTATATTACTTATTATTCAGCTATTATATTGCTGGCATTTATTACAAAAAAGGTATTTTACAGAGATTAAAAAAAATTATGAAACTGACCCTTTAAAAATGTACTTTCACAATAAGTAAAAAAAGAAGGCAAGGAAAATGTCAAAAGCTAAAATTTAGTAAGAAAACAAGATTCTGAGTTTTAACTGGCTCCTAGATGTTTTTGAAAAGTGAAGGTGATTGCTGTTCATGCCCCTGTGGGTGTGATCTCGGCTGTCCCTACAGCAGACCCCACTCCCGGCTCATGGGAGCCCTGCCCACCGAGGGAGCTCTGAGCATGGCAATGGCTCTTGCAGCGGGACAGAGCACTTTGCTGCTCGTGCCCTTTGAACACCACTAATGCTGACCAAAATACAGTGAACTCATGGTTCATTGTAGCACAGGAAAGGGGAAAAAAACAAACTTTTTTTTTTCATAAGCTTTAAGTTTTATTTTACAAGCTATTGTTGTTGGAGTAAGGACAAAAATTAAACTTGAAATTTAGTTTTACTTCTTGGAAGTGAATTTTTAATAGAACCTTCTCCATAGGACAAGTTTAGTGCGAGTTCCTAGGTTTATTTCTTTCTGCAAACATGGACTTTTCTTGCCTTGCAAAATATATTTTTTCACCTGTGTGTAACTGCAGGTTATTTAAATAAATTACCTAATTTACATATGCAAAAATATTAAATTAGAAAGTCCCTTATAGTGACAAGTACAGGTGAGTTACAGAGCCCTTTCTTTAGTATTTTTGAAACATATTTGAAATTTTTATAACTCAAGTCCATGTTAAAGAGAAGATGGGTTCTGCAGATTGGTTCAGGTAGAGAACTCAAGGAATTAATATATTTTTACATAGTTTGAAAAGAAGAGCAACAGATCAACCTTTGGTTGGACCTGGTCTCAGAGATCTTTTCTAGCCTTAAAAATTCTGTCATTCTGTGGCTCTCTAAAGTAAAACAAGGTAATTAGAACAATCAATAGAAAAATGCCACAGCTCATCCCTGTTTGTTAAAGAAGCTATTAAAGTTTGAAATGTATTGGACTGTCTTTTAAAAGGATTATTTTGAATTCTGGTTCAGTGAATTTATTTGAGCTTTATTTTAAGTAAATTCTTAAATTTAAATAAAGTTAAATAAAGTTCCTCTAAAGTGTTGCTGAATGGGAACTACTCAACAAGTGTACTATTATTGTTTGTTTGTTTGTTTTTCCTAATCAGAACCTCATTGTTCTTTTAATTGGTGTTACTGTCTGAATGTAATACTTTTCCATTTTCATGAAAAATTAGCATGGGAAGCATCAGCAGAAACCATATTGTTTCTGCATTTCTCAATCAACTTCAGAGCTATTTGCTGAATAATATTTTAAAGAAAATGGGCATTTTTCTAACAAATATTTATTGTGGTTCTTCAATTCTTCGGAAGGCTGCTTTTGCTGGGTTAGTTGACTTAAAGGTTTAGCACATCTCTAGCAATAAACAAGCATGTTGGACATGTTGTTTGATGAACTTCAAAGATTTAAGCACTCAGCTTTAATTACTGATGGTTTTAGCAACAGCACAATAAAGATGGGCTCCTGCTTCACTAAATCAAAGAAATGTGACTGAGGGACTTCTGATCCAATTGTTCTCATTTAGTTCAGCTCTCACAAACGTGGCTGTAAAATATCGTTGTGGCTTGAGTTGACATGAAACGCAATTGACATCAATCAAATACATAAAAAAATTGTGAGAATCAATACATGACACAAACCTGGTAGTTCCAGCTGCTTAATCAACTGCACATATTTGTATTTCGTTTCCCTCCTGCCACTTTTTCGCTCCAAATTCTACTTTATTTTTTTTAAGCTCTTGTCATCTGCAACCTAGTAAAGCTTAGCAGCTGCTGAGATGAAAGGATCAATATTTCCCAATCAGGATGACCTGAAAGACACTATTACTATACAGCATTTAAGTGCTGTTGTTACTAAGTAAAGCTCTGTACCTTTTGGTTGTTCAGTGATAATAACAATCTTTTGTCTGCCTGCTGATACAATTGTGCACACGATGTTGAATAGTTATGATTGTGTGGCTTGTCAGCATTCCAAGGTTTTGCCAGAGACCTGGCTATATGAACTCATTCAGAGAAGCAGGGCAGGTTTAATGGGCAAGTTGGATGAAGCATGAAGCCAGCTGGTGTCAGCTGCCTCTTAACAATTGTAATATGTATCAATCACTCAGCATGGATTTTTTTTATTGGTATATTTTTGATCTTTGAGGTCTTATACCAATAAAACATAATTACTGGGATTTAAAGGGGCAGCATTATTTAGAGGGAGGAGATGAAATAGACCTTGAATGGAAAATCTTCAGCATTGCCACTTCTATTGGCAGGAAGATAATTCAAAGGAAACTGATGGAACAAAAAAGAGCTTCTTCTCATTGGATTCTGCAGAGAGAGAATCCAGTGCATGATTTCAAGGACTGTGGGGTTCAAAAGGATGTACTTTAATTTTTTTTAAAAGCCAGATAACTTTAGGTTAGAAAACTAGTTTAAAATACCCAACAGATTATCTTGGAATTATCAGATTACCAGATCTCTAAGAATACTGTTTAATATAATGGCATAAATTTATTTTTCTGTACTATAAATCTGATATCAATATTGTGTGTCTGATATAGATAGCTTAAGAAAACTTTTGTGTCTAATGTGAGATTGTACAAAAGGTGAAGCAACATCCCAGTGAATCTGAACTGATTATTGTTCCACCATTATTCATATTGACTATGTTGTAATCTATCAAAACAAATGTCAGCCATTTCAAAACAAAAAAATACTTCCTGAAATCTTATCTGAGCCGCATTCATCAAAAATCAGCCACAAACTACCCCATGCACTGTAAAAGGTGTAATTCAGTCCAGGAAAGATGTTCAGAATTTTTATATTGCAGTGTTGAAGGCAAAGAAGAGGAGGAGACAAAAATGTTGTAGCCAATTAGCTAAAATAGTACAATTGGTGCATTCTAAGCTTGATGGGCTCATTAAGCATTAAAACTCCTTGACATTTCCCTGTTGTACTGATAAATAGGAACGAACAGTTTGCATTTTATATTTTACTAAATTGTATGTCTTTTTGGCTTTTTCATCTGTCATGTTTTATATGTTTAATTTTGCATCTATTTCATTAAAAAATTCAGCACTAAAGATTCTTTGCTCTTCTTCTAATTATGTTCCTTTAAAAAACTCCTAGTTTTGTATCAATGATATTGTTTGGTTTTAAAGTGTAATAGTTAATGCTCATTGTTAAATTGCCAAAAGGATATAGACTAATTTAGCATGTTGTGGCTGCTTGGTGAAAATGCCATCATTAGTGATCCATGAGTTGCAAAGAAAAATAGAAAAGGAAGAAGGCCAACAGCCTCCTAAGTACCCCAAATGATTTTTAGAAGTCCATTTTTATTAAAAGAATTTTGAATGGGACCTTTCTTGACATTATTAAATACATTAAAACATCATCTTTAAATGGAATTACAACTGCATTGATTTAATAAATAGGAAAGAACAAAAGGCAGATTGTGAATGAGATAGTGTTAGCCTTTTTATACTACTGAATTTAACCTCAGGACTACCTTTCTGTACTATTCCCAGTTCAGAAAAAATCCACCTGGATTGAATATTAGTGGCATGAACTGATGAAAAAGACCCTCAAGTTTTTTCCTTTTTTTTCCCATTTGCATTCATAACTAATTTGTTCAGAAATCCCCTTTTGAATTTTCAATCATATTCTCTCTCTCTCTTAAAAGCAAAGCTCCTGATAAGTCCTTATTTTCTCTTGGTTTTCGAGGTCAGCATCAGGCCAATAATTACTAACTTCTGTATTGGGTGTAAAGGACAAGGTGGCAGAGGTGGCTGCAGGGTGGCCTCTGAGGAGGAGTTCAGGGGCTGCCCAGTGCCAGACCTTGCAATAGACACAGCAGTTGCCAAAGCCAAGCCCTTTGGAGGAGCTTGTGGCACCACTGTGAAAATGTATTTAAGATAGGACAGAAGAACAGAGGGAAGAGGGACCAGAGGGAACAAACAATGAGATGGAGCACTTGCTCATGGCAGGGCATGCACACCCAAAGGGACTGTGGCTCCTGGGTGAGCCCATGCTGGAGCAGGTGTGGCCCCAAAGAGGCTCTGAGCTATGGACAACTCCAGACCAGAGCAGGTTCATCACGGAGGGGAACTGCACCCTGTGGAGCATAGGAAATGAGTGAGGAGCACAGAACAGCAAAGAGAAAGCTCTGTACACTGACCTTGAGTGCCTGACCACTCATTGCCTCCCTGAAGGGTCTGAGTGTACCCTGCAGAGATAACAAGGCAGGCAGGGAGGGGTCTGGAGCGAGCTAATGAAGTTGAGCCTGCTATTTTCCCTAAGTAAATTTTTGTCTTCTTTGTTTGCCAAAACCCAAATCAATAATCAAATATTTATATTGCTGGCAGTAAATTAATTTGTTCTGACTGTAAGAGAGGTTTACCTTTTGCCACCTTTTTTGACATGTTACAATATTCAGCTAGATGAGTGTGTAGTGTTGCAATAACCAATTTTTTTCTCATCTAGCACAAAAATTATCTTTAAAAATCTTTGTTAATGATAATAATACTCTTTTTACAGTTCTGGCTGTCTAAAGGGACTTACAGTCATGATTAGCATGATTAGCTTTCATGCTGGATAGACCAGAGTAGCCAGTGAAGTGCTGCAGAGCTACAGAGGTTCTGTTCCCACGCTTTATTAGCTGTTCCCATGCTGAGGGCCTTAGGCTGACTTTATATTCCCTGTATTCTACCACATATGATGTAACCAGCTCACACCATTGCTCTCATTCAGGTACATGGAGCAGGCAGAGATTGTTCAGTCCCAACACTTATGTGAGACACTAGCAGAGCTTCCATGAGCACTGTCAGGGTTACTCCTCGTGCACTTTCCAAACCCTCGATACTCCTGCAGCAACATGAGCTCTTGTAAATGACAACAAGGCCCACAGCCATGTTCTGTGTCATCATGAAATGACAGGCTTGTGGGCTGACATGAACTATTCTTTATGAATATGGGGGCAGGTGGCTGAATGAAAGCATTGCAGAATGTTTTTATTCATTGTTTTAGAGGCTTCAATGAGTGTTAAATTATGAGGAAAATTAAAAAACCCCAACAAACTACTTGCTGCATTATTTATTTTGGAGGGGTGTATTTTTTTTTTTGTGCTTTAAAATCTATCATAATGTCTATTACTACTGTTTTGTCTGTGGTGATTTATCACTATGTTCTTTGCATTGTCATAGGCAGATTTGGCACCATTATGTTTAATTATGTAAACATCATTATTTACCATGGTGTTTAAACTTCACATGGTAGAGTTTGGTACTGGGGTCATACCAGTGACACATGGTTGGTACTAAATGCATTCATTTCTGTATAGTCCCCCTCTCCCTCTCCCTCTCCCTCTCCCTCTCCCTCTCCCTCTCCCTCTCCCTCTCCCTCTTCCCTTCCTTCTTCCCCTTAATTTCTCTCTCTCACCCACTCTCCCTGTTTGCCCCCTTTCCCTGGTGCAAAACTTCCACCTTTTACATTATGGTCATTCTATTTATCTCCATCTATTATGCCATCTATTTATCTATTTGGGAAGTTGTCCCAACCTGTCTTACATTCCTTACATTCCACTTAAAAAAAAATATTATTTCAATCACTTAAAGCACATATATATCATTATGTAGTTTCTATATTTTTCTTGGAAAAATTTTCACCATATGCATGTTGAGGAAAGAGGTTGAAAATATTTATCCACCATGGTGTGTATTTAATCATACAATATATTTCCCTTTTTGTAAAGAGGCTGAAAACAGGACCAATCCAGCTCACGGAATGAAATCTATTCTCATGATACTACTAAATTTTGATTCTCCTTCCTCACCATCTCAAACTCAGGTTAATGGACACTCATATTTAGCCAAAAATTCTCTCTTGTAATCATAGAATTGTGAAAAGAAGGCATTTGAATGTGTTTTCTCTGCTTTCCTATTTTACATTAATTTTCCTTGGTGCTGTGTTCTCTTTTTTTACAGTGACTGTATTCATCTGTCATTCTGCTTAAGCAGTCACTCTTTAGGTCTTGATTACCCTTGCTTTGGGCAATGCCTTCTCTCTTAAATAATATGGTGAAAGCAGATCCAGTGAGGCTTACACAATGAGACCTTTGAGGTGCTGCTCGATCCTATCTGGTTTTACTGTGATAAAGATTGGTCTCTCTTTCCACAGGATTCATGATCACAAGCACAGCTGTTATTGTGCTTACAAAAAGTATCCTATGACACAAATACTTAACAATTTTATCAATGCAAGAGATTGGCATTGCTCTTTCTGCTGCTGCTTGATTTACTATTAAGAGGAATGTTTGTTGGTTCCAGGGAATAAAGGCATTTCAATTGGGAGGCTCACTGCAGTCACTCTGGACAAACATTGTATTGCCTCTCAACACACTCTTGATTAATTTTAACAGAAAAAAGCAAAAAGAAATTAAAATTTTCACTGTGTTTCACTGAAATTGCTAATACTCAATATCCATGTGGGCAGGTTGGTTCATGTCCCTCAGTGGAATCTTTGTGACTGTGTGACAGTTCTGGGATCTTCAGGCTGGATTTGTAACTAATAGTGATGGAAACAAGGTAAAGCCCCTCAGGTTTGTCACCTAGCTCAGATTCAAAGCCAACAGCAGTTGTGTGCCTCTCTGAAGCCATTGATTAAACACTCCAAATGCCTCTTAAATGTGTTACACATTATGAATAGTTCTGAAGCTCTCTTATGTGGGTGAACATTTAAATGGGTGAACAGGCCAGACTGACCTTTGCCACAAGTTGGGATGAAGAGTCCCTGTTTGTTTTAGCATCTTCTTTGGGTTTGGAACTGGGGTTGTAAAATCCTCAACTGCTTCACATCAAATCCCTCCTTCTGGGAAGTGTCTGCCTGGCCAGCAGGGGCTCCTCTCTGGGCCTCCCTTGCAGGAGGAGCATGGGAGTTGCCTGTTTGTGCAAAGATACCCAGTCCTTTCCAGAGGTGTTTGCTCCCTTCCTTTGTCTCTTTGTGCACCTATGCAATCCCACTCAGAGTCTAGCTCTTGTGTAATCAGTTTCTGAACAGAAAATGCTCATAATGCCTTAATTTTTTTTTCACTTCTAAACCTTGAAATGAAAAAAAAAATTGCTGTTCAGAAGTGTATTTAACTCAGTTTAGGCTTGTGGTGAAAATCTATTTATTGGAATGGACTCTGAATGGGGTGGCTGAGATTAGCACATTCTTGTAAGTGATTAGTCAGTTTTAATGCTTTGATACTTGAATTTATGGAGTTAAGCCAAGGGATTTATTTTTGCTTGTTTTGTATAGGGAAAGTTTCACAGATCTATATAAACATAATCACTAAGGATTTTTAGCTTCTTTCATGGGGTCATTGACACCAGAAAAAGAAGACAAAAATAAATTTGAAACCAGAAAAAAAAAGGAGATTAGTACAAGTAGGAAGAAAATATTAAATAATTTTTAAAATAGAAATACTGAATAAGGTGAATTCCTAAAATGAAAGAAACTGTACAAATTTTCTTCTGGCACTTTCTGGAAAATATTTTTAAATTATAAAAAGACAGAAACAATAAATTGCACCAGGTTTTTGTGAGAAACTATGAGATTTTCTGATAGGAAAGTTTCCACAGCAGAAATGCAAAGCCAGAGTAGATAGAAATACCAGGGTTTTGTTGTAGGTGAAGTTTATAAACCTGCACATCCATTTCTTTTGTCTTTGCTTTGAGATGCTTGGGCAATATAAATATTGCAGAAATAAAACTTTAATCACAACAGCATACGACTCCACTGATGACACCTGCCATCAGTTCCTTACCTGTGTTATCTCTGCAGTGGCCTTGGCTTTTAAATAGTTCTTTCATTGGAGAGGAAGGAAAGGTCAGCGATCCCTTATTGTTCCACACCACCGAGGGGTTCCGGAGATTGGCAGCCAGCAGAACCTTGCAGGAAAGTGCTGGATAGTGCTGCCAGCACAGGCTTGCATAGATCAGCATTTCATTACAGAAATAGCAAATGACTGATGTATTTTCTGGGTCAAGGTGGAACAAGTTAAATAAGGATACTGACAACTTGAGTAGGGGAAGGTGGCTATTGTGTGCAGTATTCCACCAGCTGTGGATGGACAGTGTAATCCTCTTTTCTTTCATTATATAACAATACTTAAGTATTTCTTCCCTGAAACCTATTGTGTGTTTGGATATACCAGAGGAGCTACAAGTGCTTCTCTTAAAGAATTTTAGATTCTTTATTTAGTCATGATCTAGGTTTAGTCATTATTTAGAGAGAGAGAAAGAAAGCAGTTTAGTAAAAGCTTTAAAACCTTAGCTTTTTCCTCCAAAATGTTCTTTATAATCACAGCATCTCATCTGAGCTGGTAGAATTGAGGGTTTCAGGGATGCAACTTAGGAAACTGAAGCAATCAAGAGGAAGAATGGCTTCTAAGGCAACAGAATGGTGTCTCCAGATCTTTCCGTTTAGAAGGCTCAGAAATAAAGAAAAGCATTGGAAGACCATTGAAAGACTTAAGACAGCTAATTATTTCCTGTCCTCTAATTAACATTCAGTTTTATCTGTTTCTTAGTTGTTTCACTTTCCTGAAAATAAGAAAAATGAAGAAGTTCTGCCATTAAAAAAATCATAAGAACAATTTTTGCTGGTAATTTATCAGTTCTGTGCAATGCCACACAACATTTAAAGTGGATTTTGGCAAAATTTAATGAAAATTATTCCCTTTTCAAAATTACAAATAATTGCCTTTCTTCTATATCCTTTTGCTCCTCCTCTGTAGAAAGAAGCAGATGAGGTTAAAGTAAGATTTGTTTCTTTAGGATAGCTGTTTGGAGATGTACACTTAAAATGTGCACCATTCAGAGAAGGCTGTGTAAATGTGACAGACACAAGTGACAGGAGCTGATCCTTTGCATTTGGAATTCTTCTTTCAAGGCTGTTTTGATGCAGAGCAGGTGGCTTGGCAGATAGAGCTCCACCTGGATAAACCATGGGACATCAAAACAGCCCGTTACCTACTGACATGCAGGAACCACAACAGGAAATTGAGATAAAGTATGAAAATGTTTTGCGACAAATTCAGACAGCTCTTCTGCTAAGGTGGACCAAGGAAAAAGTTATAAATTTCTTATTTGGGTTAATATTGAATGTTCTTAATTTTCTTTTTTTTAATTTTTGTATTTAATTTCTTACATTTATAATCAGTTTTGGATTATCACAAAACCAAACTATGGGCACAAAACTTAGAATATATTTGTGTATTTGTACTTGCAGAGACAGGAGACCTGCAGGTTTTAATTCTGAGGTCAGGATTCTCATCAGGTAAAATCTGGTGAGGTTACGTTATGCAAACTTGGGTCCTCTTGAATAAATGAAAATAAAAATTATTTTTTAAAGTTGAATGTATTTCAAGTTTTAGAAAATCCCATTTTATACTTAGTCTTTACAAAAAATTAGAGTTTTGTCCACAAGACAACTTAGAGTTGTCACCAAGCTGCCAGATAACAAGCTTATATTGTTCAGTAAAATATATTACAATTTTATCTACTTGTACTGTTCAATAAAACATTAGTATCTCAGCATTTTTATTTAACAATAGGCAACCCTAGGCCAGTAATTATGCAACAATTATAATAATAAAAACTGTCCCCTGCTGCTCACCTAGAAACACGAATATATTAAACCAGTACTAACCATCTAAAAGGAAAGCAACAAACTACACTCATTTTTAATGCCCCTGCAGTGCACCATGGGAAGCTAATAATTCACCCTCTAATTAGTATCCCTTCTGCTGCTGTTGGCACAAGGACAGACAAAGAGGCATCCGCTTCATTACAAACTTGCCTTGGTAATCTTTAAATGTCTTTCTTCTCTGCAGGTTGAACGCGTGGAACAGGGGCAAATAGAATGTGCAATTAAAAAAGGTTTGCTGGTATCGCTAGTCTGACCATGCATCCTAAGTCTAATGAGTGCACTAAAAAGTGAAAAAAAAAGCCATTTGAATGGACTCATTCTCTTTTTTGGCTATATTGTAATTTTCCCTTCTTTTCCTTCATTAGTGTCTACATTAAAAGGGAATACACCAATGGGTAAAGATTTGATAACTTCACAGCATACCTGCAATGACAGTGTTGTTTAGACTTTGAGCAATTGGTCAATGTTATAAATCTAATTTAAGAAAAAGTGAATGACAGTAGGCCTTAATTAATGCTTGAGAAGATTAATTGTTTCAAGGGGAGTGTATCAATTTTAATACTTTTCTCTTTTAAATCTGGAATTATTTTGCCACAGGGCACTACAGCTTTGAAATATGCAAAGCATTTCCACATAATTTTTAGTATTGTGGCGCTTATAGTGCTCATACTATTAGAGTGATGTTTCCCTTTAAGTGTCTTGTTTACACATGCACTGTGTATTTGTTGACTAATTTAAGCTTATAGAAAATGTTGCATGCCTGAGGATATTTTCAACTTGCCAATACACAGCTGATTCTAATTATTATAGAGAAATTTTAGTTTTCACAATGGCTTGCTGGTGCTGTCAGAAGCAAGGCCAGCAGTGTACTGGACAGCACTCAGACCTCGTGCTCTGGTTCAAATACGGTTTAAATCAGTTGTGTTATTTGAATTTCATTGCTGTGTAGTGGTCTCTGTGAAGCCCATCAATAGGCTCATAACAAGGCTAAGTGCAATGTTGCCTCTTCTGTTAATTTTGAGGATTGCTTATTGAGTAATCAGAGGACATGCCTCTTCATCCCTATTTAAATCCAGTCCTGCTCTCTGTGAGATTCTACTTGTGTAATCACTAGGAGAGTTGAATATCATGTCACATCCTTATGGACAATCAATAGAAAATTATAAAGCAAAATGACCACAGTAACTAGCTTAAAATTTTACCTTCTATTTTGATATGTATCTGTAATGCTCTCTGAATGAATATGTAATTAAACTTTTTAAAAAAAAAAAAAATGTAGTTTGAAGAAAGTTAGTGGAGCCTCATAATCCTTTCACTTGGATATTACAACTTTAGAGGAGGTGAGTACTGAATTATCAGTATGTAAATTACTCAGTACTAAAAAGGTTCCTTAATTAGTTTTTAGTTTTAATATTAATTAAAAGAGCCACAAGGGAAGTGAAGGAGTGTTGTCTGAAAAACGAAATAGGATCTTCATTTGTTGTTCCCTCCACCTAAAATAAAGATATTCCAGAGGTTTTTATAGGAGGGTAAAAGGACATATGGTACAAGTGATAGAAAAAGAAATTGTTTGCTTCCATTCATATAGTGCTTCACTCCTGATCCCAGTTTGTCCTAATTCAAATGTGCACAAATTAAGAAATGAGAAAAGTTGCTATCTTAGGCTGTGTGTACACATGAAAAGGAAGTCGATGCCATTTTAGATTATTGTAGGATTCACAGTGGGAAATAAAAGATCTGGAGGTTGTCCTGATATAAAATCAAAGAAGAAAAATTTATGGAGAGCTTACAAGTTTTTATCAGTACTGTATCTGTCCAGAAAATAAATGGAGGACCTAATCAAATAGTTCCATAAATATAGGCTTGGCACTAAATTCACTTAAAAATGTCAAAATTGGATTTGGTTGGCACTCAGTCGTAAAAAATTACTTTCTGAAGAGTTATTCTCCATTTCTATTATTGGAGTATCTTGATAAGAAAATAATTGGATATAAATTAGATTATGTTGGTTTAGTGCTTCATGAAGGCACACTTGCAAGAATAAGAATGGAAGCAAAACTAAAATCCTAATGATAGTCTCTTCTAAAACAAACATATATTTGTCATAATGACTAAACCACAGGTCACTTGGTTAATTGTTAGTGACATGGTGGATTTAATGGATCTGGATGTAGCACGAGAACACTTCTATAACTGGCCATTAATCTCAACACCAATGCTTTCTGCCTCAGTCATTATTGCTTATTGATCTGACACACTTGTGCATAACTTCTTCTTATCTTATGAATGGTTTCTCATCCAGTTACATGGTGCATTGCATCAGGGTACTTTGTTTTCCATAAAATAATATATTAAGTCTCTATTTTTTATGGTTGATTAGAAACAGCAATGTCTGGAGTAGCAAAACTCTGTGGTGGACAGACACACAAATGTGTCCTTGACCAGGTCCCAGCTCCCACAAGAAGGAAACCTTTATGAACCAAAAGATTAAGGAATCCATATGCAAAGGTTATTTTTATTGCCATTCCTTTCAACAGAATCATGCCTGGCTTGCTCACCGATGTATTCCCTGTGGAGTCTGTTCCTTGATTTCACTTTCCTAGAAAAGTTTACACTCTGAAAGAGAAAAAAGAAATCTAGACACATCTTCATGGTTTTATATTTTTTAACTCTGTAGAGTCATTTTGTAAGTCCATATATCCTGAGTCTCAGATGAGACCTTCTCTGACATTCTGGCCAAAGGGGAAGTTGTGCTCCATTCATGTTCTGCCTCTTGTGTCACCTTCAACGTTTAATGCAGGGAAATTCTGCTTGATTTTTGTAATGACTGCTGGCAACTTGGGAAATTATTACAATAGTAAATATATTAGAGTTATAAATATTGGTAAATATGTTTGTATAGATTCCAGCTTCATAACAGTGATATTTTAATTATATTACTTTATTTATTTTTTTGGCCTTTATTCTCAGAAATATCACTATTCTGCAGAAATTAATCATGTAAATCAAATTAACATTGATAATTTTTAATCTAGAGACCATGTATTTCTAAGCATTGATCTAGATAAACAGCTTACAGAGGGTTTTAGCTCAAGCCTGGGGTTAAATTTTTTAAATGATTATTGGCTGTTTTCAATTTCTGCTATAAAGACAATATTTTTCTTAAGCATACCACATGTTCTTTGGTGAAAAGTGAGATTTTTCTGAGGGAAAGAAGTAGTCTAGAAGTACTTAATGTCTAAATTGATCACTACTTCCAGGAAATCAATTTTGTTTGTTGCCTGGACATGACAAAGAGAGTTGCTAAGAAGTCCTGAATATTTGTGAGACAATTTTTTTGTGTGCTGCACCATATTTGAAAGGCCATACACAATTATAAAAGGTGTAAAATTGTTCTTGGGAAGGACAGAAGGCAGCAGTGGAATCCATATCATCAGCATTCTAGATTAAGTTTTTAGTACACCTGAGTTCTGCCAGGTTTCCTGCAGTTTTATTTTCTGCCTCCACCAGCTTTAGAACTTGTCTTGTCTATAGTCTTGTGCCCACTAAATCACTGACAGATTTCTCTGGTGGTTTCAATGCAACTGGTTTAGATTCCTACTTTCTACAGTGAAACTAAGAATGAACAAACAAAAAAAGAAAATGGAATAGTAATTAATAAAGCTGATGAAAGATAGAATTGTGACATCATTCTTAAGTAGCTTTTTAATTTCATACTGATTCATTGTCCTTCCATCTCACAGGTCTCAAAAAATAATTTTCTTTGTGGTATGTAACATATACTAGGCACATGAGAAAAGGATACCTAAAAGTATAATTACTATTTCTTGAGGTAACTTTCAGAAGAAAACCTGCAGCAGCAAGGTAACATGATATTATGCTAGCTTTTTATACATTATAGCTCCTAAATTGCTTATATATTTCCAAAAAATCTCTAGGATAAAGCACATATTGGCCTGGTACACAAGAATTAAAAAGCTTAAACCACTGCATTACACGCTGCTGTTTATATTGGTCAAACTTAAAGAGTATAGGGTTGCAGAATATTTAGAACATCTTAGAGTTCTGAAAAAAGAAGAAATACATCCTAAAATTTTATGATGTAAAAATATTTGCCTAATAATGTGTAATTGAATAGTAAGTTTGTCATCACTGTCACATATATTGTCACATATATGGTTGCATTTAAAGGAGTGGAAAAGACCAAATGTAAGTGATGATGAAGGGCTCTTATAGATAGTGACAATTTCAACATGTGAGAAGGTATGGCTTTGTTAAAATTTATTTGTACCTATTTTTGAGCAGTTCTTGTTTGCAACTCTTACTAATAACAAATCATTTAACACACCATGGCCCTTTAGAGGACTACACTGCAAATTACATTTCTTTTCTGAGTTGGGCTGCTGTTACTGGGCTGAATATGCTGTGCATGCACAGGATCGAATGATTATTAATAGTTCTAGTCTTTCCTGGGTTGCTAACTGCACAATAATGAAAATAAAAGCATCATGACCAAGATACAAATCAGATGGAAATATCACCTGTGAACTTCTCATTCTAAATTTGTACAAAGCAATTAAAACCCCCTGTACTTACATATTTCTTTTAGACTGCTCTAATGGTTTGCAGGTAACAAGGTAAGATAGACATTCTGATTAGAAGAGACCAGCACTTCCCAGATCAATAAGAACAGAATGTCCTAATACCTCTGTACTTCTGGATGAGAGATTTTCTTCCACTGACTTTCAGTTTAGAGGTACTCACAGAAATTTATAACTGTAAAATAAGAGGGATTTCCCCCCTCAAATTCTGAAATAAATTTGCCTACAAATATAGTTATCCTGCTATATGTATTGCAGTAAAATTCATGTGTTTCATGTCACATAAGCCCTATGAACTTTTTGGCACACGTATATCCATGTGATAAGCAGGTGAGGTTCTCTGATGTGCAATGGGAAAAGGGATTTTTTTCGTTACTTTAGATATGGTTGGTGGATGAACAAAGGTTAGGAACCCACAGGTTTTAGACAGTGAAACACTGAACAAACTTTCCATTTAGGGAAAATAAAAATGTTATGATATTTATGTAATGGATGAATCACAGTTTGGAATAAAAAGGAGTAAACTTTAATCTGCTCCTCACTTTCCTCTTTTCTTATAGATTATGCTTTCAAGCATCATTCAATTTTGTCAAATGCTTGCTTGTGAATGTTTTTCATTGAATTATTACATTTACCTCTCTTTTTGTCTAGTCTCTTTCTGCTTTTTTCTGATGATTTTTTTTCTTTTGATCTGCAAAGTCATTGATGCAGCATCTTGTTCTCAGCTGAAAGAAACAGTCTGAGGAGTTGAATTGCTGTTACAGGATTACAACAGCACATTAGCTCTGTCTGTCTGTCTTGCTCCTTTAGGAGTACTGCTGGTTGCTTCTTCTGTGTAGGGTAGTAATTATTCACTGATTTGCTTCACTTCATGTTGTCTGCCTCCAACCTTTGAAATCCCTATTATACAGGATGAAAAGAGAGACTTTAAAGTAGTAGTTGCCTAAGGAGAAGGAAGGGTTTTGATGCTATTCCTAAGACAAGTAATGAAGAGATTGCATTATCTCAGGGTCAGTATCTCAGTATTAATTATTTGAGTACCTGTAAAATAAATTGAGAAGCTGATTTCCTCTATGGAGCCCAGTAGGAAGGTAAGGGATGCTCATCCCTGTACGTTTGAGCTTTTTCTGTAAAGACTCTGCTGTGCTATTTCTGTAGCATTAGAGCCATGCAGCCCACCACAGAGACATGTCTTTAATGCCAAGTCACTTTGGCCTGCTATGCCTCACATTCTTACAAATGTGCTGCTCTTCAAACCGGTCCCTGCTTCCATGGTCCCACTGTCTTTCGTGCTGTTGGAGAAAGTCTGTCAGCCTCTTTAGAGTCTTTCTGTGATTTTTCAGGATCCTGACATGCTCTTTGACCCAGCTGCCTCAACATGCTGCTGCTGCTCTCTTGCCTCTCTTCTTTTCTCTAGTCCTGTACTGAATTTGCAGTAGTTATACAGCCTGTGCATTGTGTTATGATTTAAAACTCTGATGTGATCTTTAACATAATTACCTCAATTGCAGGAGTTCAAAATCATGAGAATGTAGGATTACTGCAGTATTCCCTCATGCCACCTTGCATGTCCCATAAAGGTTGCTCTTAGAGCAGGCACAAAGGTGGAGCAAGCTCTGTACTGCCTCTCCCTGCGTCAGCTCTAACGTTAGGGAGAGGATGAAACATTTCCAATTTCTCCTAAAGGGCTACACAGCAGGATCCATTGCACCAGCAGTTTGCAGTATGTGTCGAAAGGCTGCAGCATATGCTCTCTCCTCACTGCACTCACCTCCACAAATTTAGCTCCAGCAACTGTAACAGACGCTGAGCCTGAGATATTGGGACAATGTATTGATACTCAGGAGGGAATCACACTGCAGGCTTTCTTTCCTTCCTGCCTTGTTCACAAAACACTGGAAACAACATGAATCTTACTGTTCAGGGTATTGTAGTTAGTGAATGGAAAGCTATTTTCATGCCTGTAAGAAGTTATGAAAATTGTTATTCTAAAAAATAATCTACTGTAAAATTTAAGTAATGTTCTCTGAAGCTGCTGATTTCCCTGTGGCCTCAAGTGGCATATTAACTTTTTAAAAACTATTCCTACTAAACAAAGATTCTTATCTGCATTTACTTGCTTTGAATTTTATGGAAGTGGCAGTTTCTCATTACAATAAACCCAGATCAAAAAGTGTTTTCTTTTGAATTCAAGTCAGCCAAATGGGCATCTCTATCTGAATTCATTCATGCAGCTCATCTCTGGTCTTCAGCATAGTTGGGAGTTTCATGTGGTAAAAGGGTATAACTTTTTTCACTGAATTGTGTATTTATATACAATGTGTGCCAAACAGCCAGAGCCAGAAAAACATCCTCCAGTAAAGTGTGGTTAATAAAAATTACTGTTCATTCATGATACTCTAGTTTGACAAGGATCCTTTAAAGATTTGTAGTCTCAATTACATTAGATTTTTTTTTAACCTAACTTATTGTACTATCAGCCAATACTGGACTATTGTAAACATTCTTTCAGTGTATTCCTTTTACAAAGAAGGACCACAAGATTATTTCAAAAGGATAATAATGATAATACCCTATTTTGTATAACATATGAATAACACAGGAATTGCACACACCATTTAAGAATCCATTAATTTTTGTCTGTTTGTTGAAATACTGAATGAGAGCAGTTCTTAAGATTTTCCATAAACATCAAAATAGAAGATAAGCATAATTTTTTCTGTTATAGTTACTTCTATAATCTGAAAACAATTTCTATAATGAAAAAAACATAAGAATGTGGGGGGTTTTTTCCAAATTTGGCTGATACTCAATTTTTAATTTTTTTTCCATTCATATCAGATTCTTCTGAAAACCTATAGGAGAGGGAACGCAGATCATTAGACAAGTTATTATTATTAAACAATGCAAATCTTCATCAAGTCCTGTTGTGGAAAAAGATCTTGGGCCCATTAATCCCAGCTGCTGAGCAGCCACGGCTCCAAGTGAAGTCAGTAGGAGATAAAGGTGCTCAGCCTCTCCAGAAGTGGAGAATATTGCATGAAAATAGATTTATCATAGTAAATTGAAATGTTACAAGAATAGAAAGGATTATTCAACTTCTACTATAACATATGAATTTGTGGAGACTGGAGACTAAGAATCTGAGTTGCAGTGAAAGATAATCCTTTCAGTGTAAGCCCTATAAGGAACAGGGCAGATGCCCATTGCTCCTATATATATTTCTGGTAGACATTTGTCCTCCTCCTACAATGTGTAATTTCTCTGTTTTACCTTGATAGGTGATGCTTAAGTAGAAATTCTACTGTCAATTGCTCCCTGGTCCGTGTTGGATCAGTGGCAGTGTGGAGCATGCAAGTGTGCACTCACAGCTCAGCCTCACAACCACCCAGGCCCTGCATGGGTCTTTACACCAAAATTGTGTTGGCAGACTGGACAGAGTAAGCTACAGTTTAGGAGGCAAAGAAAGTATATGAACCTATGGGGCATAATATATTTCACTTACCATTAATTACTTAAATATTATAATTATCATAATTTCTATTATTTAAAAGCTTCCCTGGAAGCCACTATTTATGGAAGTATTTTTTAATACTTTGAACAGTAAAACTAGTACATAAGTTTATTAATGTTTGTTAATCAAGATTAAAAGAACATACTAGACTTGTATGTAAAAACATACAAAACTACCAAAACATTTTCAGCCATTGATTGTATAATTTGACTGTGTCTGTTAAACAGTTGACTTTTGCCATATTGCAAACATTGCCAATCTTGAAAGGTCCAGCTCTCTCAAAACAGTTTTTTTTTGAAGAGGAAATATATTGTATGCAGAGAGAAACAATCTGAACTTGCTGTGAAGCTGGTGACCCAGAGAGCCACAGCTTGGCTTTCAGTTTACTTTGCTTGTAGGCAGTGAAATTACCTTGTTCTTTATTTAAGGTGTCTCCCATACCACAGTCAGGTACCTGGCAGTGCCCTTTCATGGGCTGCCCACCACATGCACAAGGCATCCTGCTTCTTCCTCAGGACTCTGTCACAGTAGCATTTCCTCAGTAATCCCTGTGGACTGTAACTTTCTGTCAATTCTGTGTGCCAAAAATTGGAAACAAATCAAATTTTTCCTCCTCTACCTGTGGCAAAACACAGTTCTTCTATCACTTGCTCAGGTTGTAAAATGCAGTTTGTGTATTTACCTGTTAACTTTAATTTAAAGTTAAATTTAATTTAAAGTTAATTTAAACTTCTCTGTACCCCTGTGGTGGTGCAGGGCAGATGTGTAACATCCTGTAACACCCATTCACTTAGCATGTGCAAACTAATGACAGAGTTGATAAAGATGTTTTGAAACAATGCATTTGCTTTTCAACACATGTTGTGTCCATCAGTTTGGCCCAACTGTTAATCATTTGGGGTTGTGGGGAATAATACATGGCAAAGAATTTGTTTGTTTAAAACAAACATAGAGTTTAAAGTTCTGCTTGAGTCTGTCTTAGACCTGCATCTTAGTGCTTTCAGGATCTCTATTACTGAGAAGGATTTTTGGAACTTATTTAAGTGGGGGTTTATTATATTTGTACTGTAAATGAGCTGTTCTGGAGGAAATCCTTGGAGAATCTCCACCAGAATAGGACACAACAAATACAGCAGCAGCTGCAGCATCAGCATGCTCCTCACACTTTCAGCTAGCAGCTCAATGAAACATTTTGGCAAGGCAGAGAAGCCAGTGGGTGCCAGATTGGCACTGGTACCTATTGTGTTTTCTTTGCCTTATAGGATTTTAAAAAAATTGTCCATCTATTTTTATGATACTGCAGCTTGAAATAAGGTGGAAAAGGGGAAAATAATTAATTCTTCTTTAGGGTCTCTTCCCTGCCATGGACTTTTGTCTTTATTCTTCTACTTTCTTCATCATGCTAATTAGGAAAAATATTCAAACACCTGATGTTGAGTTCCTGGAACACGATGATACATTTTAAGGGAGAGAATTTCCTTGACATTAACATCATAGCTTCTTACATCTGTTTTCAAATAGTTTCTGTTTTCTAACTTAAGTGTTTAAGGCATGCTGATCTCATGCAGTACAGCAGAGAACAGGGTTGCCTTATTTCCAGAACCAGAAGCAAACAGCTGTGCCACTGTGGTGTAATGCTCAGGCTAAGTGGGGGACCTGCTGAGGACAGAGCCTATCAATTCAAGAAAATTGGCAACATAATTGGCAATGCATTACATTTGCATTGTGTAATTACTAGAAAGGGGATGGAATGGAATTATGTCAGTGAACATCCTGTGCAGTGTCTTGGAGTGACTTCTAGATCTATATATATGGGCTTTCTTTGTTGACAGTTTCAGCAGGAGATGTTCAACACTGAAGGTGGTTAGCTCCAGTCTAGGAGCTAAATTTGTGATTAGAATTTCCCTCAGTATCTGTCTTCAGGGGGTGGAAAATATGGCTACCTAATGCAAAGTGTGACTACCTGCTCTTTAAGTAGTGCCTCACACGAGCATCCTCTGTAGGGGCTCTGCAGTCACCACCAGTTCCCAATTAACTTGCAGGATAAGTGCAAGCCTCTTGGCTTTAACCTGCAAATCCCTTGATGCCTTGGGACTAGGACAGCTGACTCCATTTGTGATGTTCCTGCAGGTGTCATCAACAAATCATCATTGTGCCATTTTTTTTTTCCACTAATGTGCCATTTTCTTCAGTCTGCACTGAGCAACAAGATGCTGAACTCCATGTCTTGTCTTTCACGTGTGATGCTTCTGTGGGTGTGTTAGATGAATGGTGGCACAAAGGAATATATGAGAGTGCAGATTATGCACAGTAAAAATGAATAGCACATTTAAAATTAATACAAGTTCACAATAAATGTAATTAATAAGAGCTCTGGAAAAGCTCAGAATAAATAATTTTGTCCACACTTGACAGCTAGACTGAAAAATTCACTTGTGAAAAATGCAAAAAGATAGAAGTTGCCTTTGCAAAAGAGATGAATATGTTTAAAGTATCTAAACAGATGATTGTGTTTCATGTTATGAACAGCTATACTCAGAAGTATGTTTCTGGAGAAAAAGAAATGCTAGGTGCCAACACATTCCTGCCTGGATCAGAACTCCAAAAGGTGTGAGCAACAGCTTATTTTTGACAGTTAAACTTGTGTTTCTTTAAGAAGATCAAACCAAGTTTTATATAGCACAGCTGTTTCAGAATTTTAAAAGTCTTTTCTACAAGTAGAGTTTGACAGTCTTTTTTTTGAAAAATGTATTTTAATAATTAATTCCTATATTTTCCAAAAACAAAGACACTTGTTTGACTTCATGCATCTCACTGAAGTGAGTGAATTTATGTATATAGAGTTAAACTGCTTACATCTTTATGCCACCGAAGACTTTGATGTCATTTATTGTTTAACAGTTCTGCAGTAAAATTGGCTTCTGAAAGCCAAGTGAATGAAATGCAGAAATATTTGCAAAAGGGAGAGAAAAAAAATCCTAAATGAATGAATGCTTATTGGCCACAGAGAATTTTTTAACAAGATTTAAAACAAGACAGTGATGGTAATTATTATTTGCTGCACTTTATTTTCTGGATCATAAATGAATGTATAAGCTAAGTAGATCATTACCTCTGCTTTTGCATAATCATAGATAAACTATAAGGAAAAAATATCACTGATGGGAAAGTGTGCCTGTGCAATTATCTGCTCGCTTGCTGTTTACCATGTCTGACTATAAATGTTTTATTTTGCCCCGACCATGTTAGCTTGAGTAGGGAGGTCAGAACCATTAGCAGATTGATCCTTCTCCTTCGTTTTATGGCCCATATCCATTTTTGTTTTCACTCCAATTTCTATTTCTCTTTCAGTACAGCTAATTTAAATAAACAAAGTTTGGGGTTTTCAACTCTGATTTTCCTTTTCTGTCTCTGTAACTGTCTTTTCTCTGAGCTGTCTACTCTTCAGATGGTTGTTATCTCCTGTGTGCTCTTACTGATTTTCAATACTTATGTTAGTTTTTGTGACTTTTGCTATTGGGTAAAAAGTGCTGTATCTTAGATCATCTCTATTAATTTTGAAATGAGGATGTTTCCAAACTCTTTATTCACTTTTCTCTTGTGGTGAGCTATAAATTTTCTTAAGCATCTGAATTCAGCAAGGACACCCAGTTGTCATTCAATGCTCTGTTATTAGCTGCTTTAATTCTTGAGAATCTGCATTTATTTCCACATTTACATGCTTATGTTTTAGTCATTTGTCTTTTTCTGTGGCTACAATAAGATAGAAGATACTTTAACACACAATTAATATTTATCCTGGCAAATGTGACTGAATTGCTCATCACTCTTATAACAGCGTTTGATCAAACTGCCAGTCATTCAGCTTATTAGTGTCAGTGTATGTTACTGATTTTTATTGTTCTTCAAGCAGGCTCATTTTCAATTCACTTGCCCGTATCCTTTTGTTTCTGTACTATAGAAACTTCAGAACTCTTCAGCATCCAGGGTCTCATTCTGGCCAGCATTTTCTTTCACCCCAGGACCCCCTGAGTTCTCCCCCCGCTTCCAAATGAAGTGGCAGATGGTGTAACTGCTCCTCTGTCCTATTTCATGGACATTGTTTCTCCACAAAGCTTTACAGTGTCCTCTCGAACTGGTAGCAAAGTGGTCGTGCAAAGGTGAACATTTGTGCAGGAACCCATTCCCAGGAGAATGGTTATTCCTCTTCTTGAAAGTACCATAGGAGTGTTTACTTTCCATGCACAAAAGAACAAGCAGCTTGGAGAGAATTGTGTTTAACAGCACCTTTGAAGTAGAGTGTTTCTAAGTACTAATGAAAGGCAAGAGGATGACAAAATAATGTGTTAGAGAAAAATCCAGATATGAATTTTTGGAAAGTATTTAATGTAAAAACTGCATGATTCTGGAGGAGTCCATAGAATCCAGTGAAATACAGTTTCCATCTTTATGGAGCCACAATGAAGAGAGTGTAATACAGAAAGGAGAGGATACAAATGGGATGGAGTTAACTTCCCATAGCAGCCCTCATAGTGCTATATGTATAGAAGAATAATACAATGCCATCATATGAATTTGCATTTTCTGTTCTGGTCACCTCATCTCACAAGCAGTATAAAGGGGAAGAAAAGTGGTTCACAGAAATTATAGTAGATATAACCAAGTGATATTTTAGTATTATAAACCAGTCAAGCATAGGAAAAAACCTTTGAATTCTGTATTTAGTGCAGAATCACAGATGCATATTAGCCCAAGGCCCTGTTTGTGTGTCCAGTGCAAAAGATCTTCAAACACACTGGAAATATTAATAAATCAAATGAGAACAAATATGTGTGGTTGTAATTTTCTGCAAAATAACAGGTGTTGAGTGCATGTATTAAGGCACCTGTTTCATTTGGCTGTTATTTGTCCAGAGATGCTTATTCATGCTAAATTTAGCTAGGCTGTGGCAGAGCATGAGTTCACTTGGGAATGTGAATCTGTGAAATATGCTTTCACTGGAGCATGGTGAATAATTTAACTCACTAAATCTCTTTTTCAGCTTGCCATTTAACTGTGAATAGATTTCAATTTTGATTTATTTTGTTCTTCAAGTTATTCAACGAAAGGTTTATGCAAATACATTGCAGCCTAAGGACAGCTCATATATTACCCACAGTGATTACCCACTAGCTTCTGCTGCTGCTGATGGGACTGATTCAGTGCTCATTGAAGTTGTTGTAAAGGCTCCTCTACACTTCAGCTACCAAATCCTGCAGATATTTTTTCCATTGACTTCAGCGAGATGGGATGAAGTTGTTCTGAGCTGTTTTACTCATGGTCTCTCTCTGGTCAGATAGCTCATGTAAGGGGGGTTCTGCTGCTTAACAAGATGATTTGAAAATCCACAGAGTCCTTAAAGATTATCACGAGACCATTCCCTCAAAAGCTGTGCATTTCTTCATGGTATTTCATCTTTCTGGAAAAAAAGCATTTTGAAACTCATGCAGTACAAACATGTCTGCAAGAAGTGATTTAACAGCTACATAATACATTTCTAAGTCATTTCATATGTGTTGTGTATTTATCAATTTACAATCAACTTAAACAATACCTACTGTGAATTTATGCATTATATAAAAGGAACACTCTAACATGCAAATAATTTTTATTAATTGCAATATATAGCAATTAAATAATTTAAACAGTTAGTGATAGCATAGCTTCTAGTATTTTGGAAAATACCTGGTTTCTTGTCAGAGTGCAGAGAGTATGGATTTAATTTCTTACACTCCAAAGTCTTTTTGGGAAATGTATCTGAATAACAAATACAGGATAACAGCTCTCCATTGTATGATTCATGCAGCTAAAGAATTTATACACTTTTATATAATTTTCTTTAATAGCTGATTATTTCTTTTTCAAGGAGATGAAAATGTAAAGATATATCTAAAATAAAATCTCTTGAGATACTTAGGGGGTTTTCTCTGTGTTCATGGTTTAAAAGAATAATGTGTTCATTTGGATTCTGTACCATCAATTCTAAGAAAGACCAAAAGATTAATTATGAATCTGATTTTATGATTACTAGGCCTTACTTCATTTTTTATAAATTTAGAAAAATTTTACTTCATTGTTTTATTTTCACTGATTTACCACAGAATAACCTGTGATGATATTTGCTGCTTAAGCAAGTGAAAGATTTAAGTGTGTGCACATTTCTTTAGTCACTTGGCCATTTTTATGGCAGTCAGTTCTTTGAATTCCTCCCTGACATGACTGATGATGAAATATTTACATATACTTCACTTATATGCAGAAGTGTCATTTGAGCTATCAATATTATTTTGGTTTACAAAGTCCATAATATCTTATCAACACTTTCTCCATATTCACCCATCATCTGGATGCATAGTATTTATTTTGATGGGGAATCTTTGACCTCTCCTCGTTTTCTTGAAGGAAATTCTTGACTGAATTTTTAGGGGAAGTCATAGAAGAACATAGTTTTTTCAGTGATTACATAAGAGATTCATGTGGTTAAACCTCATCCTGTTTATCTCAATCTGTTCTTTTAATATCACAAAAACTTCTTTCCATCCTACTCCTTTTTCAATTTATTTAATATATACCTTTTGCATATTAGATATTTTGGTGGTGGTGGTGGTGTGAGCCCTCTTCCGTCATATTGCTTTTAATGCCATATGCTTGCACTGCTGGATTTTGGATTTCCTTGGATATTTGCAGAAACAGTAAACATAGATCTATTTTCTTTCTGATTTGTCTCATTGCTTGCACGTTCCAGGCTTCTGTTTTCTTGTAACATTTAGCAGCCAACAGTCACTTCCCTCCTGGACTGTTCCAAGTACTCTGTGCCCATGTAGGTTCTTGAAAGTAACATTGCAAACATATTGAGACAAAGAACCTTATTTCTTTTGTTTTGTGAATAAGCTTTTGAAATGCACCTGGCAAAGAAAAAAAACAGCAGGTGCCAAGTGATTTGAAGTGTCTGCACTACAATTTTCTATTAAACTAACTGGACAAAAAACTCATCCATGTACAATAACCAGCAGATGAGAGAGGATTTTGTTAGGTTGTGTTTTAAGGACTGTAGTTAATTCAGTAGATGGCACTATTCCTCCTGAGTCACTGAGTTAATAACCCAGATACAAGGTGGTTCTCCACTATGACAATTATGGTTTTTTTTCCCTAGATGAGACTGAATAAAATTTTTGCATCCGTTAAAAATTCCCATGAAATTATTTGCAAGAACATGGGAAGCTTTCTGCCAAGATTCAAGTTTGATTATTTGATTTGAATCAATTTATAAGTGTGCTCCTCTGTATCTGGGCACTGCGTGCACTCCTTCTAGGTTCAAATGATTAGTGTGGTTCTACAAATCATGTAAGCCTGCAGAAGCTCTTGCTATTGCTTCAAAAAATGCAGTGATCACTCCCACCCACCTACTGCCTCTGATAGTTCATGGTGGCATGAACATGCCTATGTGCATTGGGATTGGTCTGGATTGTAACCAAGGAAGGAACCAACCTGTAAGTTATTTGACCTGGGTACTTTTCTTGGTCTGGTTCATGCTACAGTGACCAAAAAAGTGGTGTAAGGGAGTGGAATCAAACAGGAAAGGATAAAAGAAGCTGACAAGATTAATTCTTTTAGTAACGTGAACATTGTATATCAGCTTTAAGTGTTCATGGCTTCAAACACTAGTGCTGAATTCAAGACTTCAAACTTGGTATGGAAACAGTTCCAGTTCTGCAAATTCAGACCCGGGTTGAGCATGGGTTCCTGCTGTGTAACCAAAAGGGCTGCAGCTACATGAGGCCCTGATCCAGCACAGCTTCCCTCTGTTAATTTGTTTGATCCCTGTAAAGCAGGCATAAAACTCTACATGATGTGTGAGCAAGGTGACAGGAACACTGCCATGTCATCAGCCCAAGCAGCCCCTGCTCTGATCACTGATCTGGTGTGAGACAGCAGCACCATGCCTTCTGAGAGTGTGGGAATGCCAGAGCTCAAAACTTGGTCAGAAAGCATTGATTAGGAGAACCAAATAATCACAAGAAAAGTTGTATGTGCTCTAGATATGCTTCTGTCCTCAGAAATAAGAAGCAGCGTAGCCTCAGCACTTTCATCAAAGAAAAACTTACTTTTTATTGGATTGGATTTTTCCCACTAAAATCTAGGCATTTTTGTCACACATGTCTTGAAGATCACTACTTTTTTTTTTCTTTTAAAAAGTGTGATTTAAATTATTCTGTGATTCTATTTTGTTTGGTGGACATAAGAGTGGCAGGCATAGTGACATTGTCATTGCAGCCATTCAAAGTGGACAGAATAAATCCTGAGTCTCTCTTGAAAAAATAATACAAAATGAGAGATGAATAAAAGGAAAGGAAATAAAATAGTACAAAAGACTATACCAATGATTTCCCAAATGTCTTTCATTTCACCATGTGTGAAGTTGATTTTTTTTACATAAAAGTCTTAAAAAATGGGGTTAAAAATTTGGTGCATTCTACATATTGAAGCTCAAGCACTGGAATTTTTCATATGCATGGACATTTATTACATTTATTGCATTTTTTCCTTGGCCTAATAGTGGTGAGCTAAGAGTATCTATGAATATAACATATATTTTCTCTGTAATGTAGTG
Source organism: Passer domesticus (assembly GCF_036417665.1). NCBI lineage: Eukaryota > Metazoa > Chordata > Aves > Passeriformes > Passeridae > Passer > Passer domesticus. Next base: position 12,862,244 of record NC_087485.1, on the reverse strand, counting down.
CTGACTTTTTAAATCAAGTGGAAAACAAAGGTATTTTAGAGTAAATATAATATTGACAATCAAAACCTTTTTTAGTCCTTTCAGTTACATATGAGATATGATGTCTTCTAAAAGAGTCCATGGTCATAAATAGAAAATTATTAAAGATAATGGGCAATTTGAAAGCAAGGGTAGAATTTATTGCTGTGTCTCAAAATGGCCTAATCTAGAATTAATTTTCTTTAATCACAGTAATAACATTTCACTTGCTTGTTTTGGAAATGTGGTGGGAACACAGCTGCTTTCTCTGAGGAATGGGTTGTAGCAGCTTGTAGTTTCCCTCCTAATTTGCAGGGTTGGAACTAATAGGCAGGTAGATATTTAGTGCAGCAGAACACTGGGGTATTTCTTACTGGAGTATAACTGAATACCAAGTGCTGTTAAACAGCAGAGTAATTAGATGTACTTAGTGAAGAGAGGGTGGTGTATAAACACAAAGGTTTGTAGACATGGCCTTTGGATACTTACATATTTTTAGTTTTTATAGTAATGACTTATGTCCTGAAACCACCTCCTTGAAAAAGACATCAGCATTGATTAAAGAGAGAATGATCTGTGATTAAGACATAGTCAGGGGATTTGGGTAATCTGAGCACTACTCCCAGTTTGGTTTCTAATATCAGGCAAATAATTTATGCAGGTTGTGCAATGTTTTGGAATTGCATCATGGTGATATTCAGGGTTCCTGTGCCTCATTCTGCCACCCCACAAAGGGAGTGTTTTTCTATCCATGTGGTCACTACCATGATTTAACTCTATTCCTTTTACAAAATAGGAGCGATTCCATTTTACTTAGAAAGTTTCTTTAAAATCTTTAACTTCTCTGATGTGTCTAGCCATAATGATGTGAGCAATCTGTGTGGTTACAGTATTGACACGTAATTTTTAAAAATCAAAGTAGTGGTAGCTGATAGGAAATCTGTCATAAATAAGTAGATGATAGACTTTTTTCCCCAAATCAATAGATTTTAAATTTCATTGAAGATATGCAATTAAATGCAAGCTTTTTTAATTGATTTTATTGGTAGCTTGGTGATATCTTCCCATTACTGTGCTGTCATCTAAAACAGCCCTTAAGAAGCAGTATTGTATAGTTTTGATATGTAAATAATCTGAGCTTGGTTTGAAATAATGAACCCATTAAAAAAACCCAGACCAGCAACTCTGGTTTCCTCTAGCTTTCTCATTGAAGTCTTAAGGGTTATATCACTCTTAAAAAAAAATCAAAATAAAATCAGAAAATTTAGTGCAAAGATTCTATTTAAATAGGAAGATCTTTTAAAATAACATGTCAGTTGCCATGAAATATTTAGAAAGTGGGAAAATGTTTTTCCCTTACATGTATTTTAATATAGCTGTGTATAAGGGAGGGTTTTACACACTGTGCCATGAGTATCAGTGACCCCTGTATTTCAAAAGTGGTGAAATTGGAAGCAGGTAGTTACTATTGATTTGTGTTAATTGCTTAATGTCCAAGCAGTGATCCCCTATTGTTTTAGGTACTGTATATACAATATTAAAAGTCTTTGCCATCCTTCCTCTGACTCCAGAATTAAGATTACAGCTTGTAACAGGGCAATAAATGATCAGCTTTGTATTTTCTCCACTTAAAAAGACTGGATTACTAACATTGTGCTGGTTTGCTCTCACTGGGTTAAAAAAAGGAAGGAGTCTGGCAATAAATACATTTATTTTCTGTACAAAGCAGTAATGGTTCTCCTTGCATTCTTCCAAATTCTCCCGAATTCCGTCACTCAATAATATGTTGCTCTTGTCAGCCTAAAAGGGTCCCAGATGGACACAGCAAATCAGCTGTGGTGCATCCTTCCTTCATTTATATTGTTTAATAAGCTGATACTGGGTCTTCAGTCAGTACTTTTTGTCAGGTTCATGTGTGTTCCTTTTAAAGCAGCTCTAATTCCATAGATAAATCTCTGTTTGAGCTGTCAGAATATTCATTGTGCAAGACCAACTTTACAACATTCCCAAGGCAAAGCAATTAAAACTCTGCATTTCCCTTAGCCCTTCTGGCTCCTAATGGCTGTTTATATTTTCTGTGAGGGTGATGGAAGAATGAAGAGATAAATTTGCTCAATACAGAGCAGTGCCATTAAATGATACTGACCTTCTTTAAAAATGTGTGTTTTGTTATGCTGAATACTTTCTTATCCTTTCAAACCATGTTTGGCATGGCAGCTTTTTCTGTCCTTGCAGATAAAAAGTGGTTCTGTGCTAATAAAGAGTTAGCAGCTTTTTAAGATCTAGTGAGAGAAAGAAACTTTCATTTGCAGTTGTGCTGGCCATGGGAGATTGTAATTGCTATGGCTTGTGGCAAATTTGTTTGCATCAGAATATATCCACATGGGTGATTCAGAGTTAATTTTAGCTCTTGGTGAGGCCCTGAAAGCTTGACACATTTTTTCTCTTTAGCGATGTCCAAGGTTCTCCTGTTTTACAGTTCCAGTGCTTCCTCTGTGAAATTGAGGCATGTGCATGTGACAGTTGGTTTTCATGAAGACAGATCACTGTCTGTGCAAGGTTAAACCTCAAGTCCATGAGTTTTGGCAGCCACATCACTCAGAAATGGCAAAAGACCATCACCTTTCAGTCCCTTGGCTGTCTGTCTTGTCAAAAGCTTTTCTGGAGCATATTATGTCATTTAGAATGTCTCTATAATGAGTATGCAGAAGTAATTTGGCCTGTGTGTGACTACTACAGGGAGCACAAAGGGGAGAAATTAGTTTGAAGCTACACTGTTGAAGAATGTGGATAAGAAAGGGACATAAAAAGCAGGCTTCACGATTTTCCTGTAAGGAGTAACAGGAATATCTAGAAATGAGGATAGGCCTGTGTTTCATACACGCTGAATATCCAGTGATCATATGTACTTGAACACAAACTGCAGATGCTCAGAACTTCTGAAAAGTATCTGTTAAATAAAAATAAACCTCGAAGAGTCCAAAGCCCAATTTTTAAGCACTTGAAGCTGGAGACAGAATTTTAAAAGATCATAACTCCAACTAGGGCACTCATATCAGGACCAGATTTTCAAATACAATCACCAGCACAGTTCCTATTGTGACACCTAAGACCCAAGTTTTAAAAGACTTTGGCCCTCAGCATGCTTAGGTCTTTTAAAAATTTGTCTGCAACTGTGTAGATGTAATAGAACTTCTTTCTCTGAAGTATAAATATCTAAACCCAAGAATGGAGCAGAAGCTCATAGAGAACTTTCCTCAGATTTTTTTGAGTGGGGGAAATTCAGTCTCCCGTTCTTCTGTTATTCTCTCCCTCACATGAGGATACCTGAAGCTACAGAGAAACTCATGAGTACTGGGATAAATAAGATTCAAGAAGATTATATAAGAATAATTATGCATTCATTTATTTACTGATAAAATAGGGAGACTCCAGACCTCCTTTTCTAGTTTCTACTCAAATTTCTGTTGTTTTTATTCCTTTCAGATTCTCTTACTTTGTCATTAATGAGACCAGGACACCACCAGTTCTATTGGAAAAACATGGACTTATTCATGGCTAAATAAAAAATTTTGTATTTCTGAAACTGCTAGCTAACAATGCAAATGTTATTTATTTCACGGTTATTTTTTTTAAAAAAATAAGTTTCACTGCAACCTTTTAAAAGTTTTAAAATAAAATCTTAAAACCAGGAAGTAACTGACTTATTGATAATATCCTTCTTGAGAAAAAACTTTCAATTGGAACAACTTTATGCATAATTTTCAACTATGAAATATATCTCAACTAGGAGAATATCAAGTATCTAAAGTGAAAGACAAGATGATAAATTTTCATCTTCAATGGCAGGCTAATTAAAAAATATGTACCTGGATTTAACATTAACCTTTCTTTAAAAAATAAAGAGGATTTTTATATCACATTTAACAGACAAAAGATGTATGAATGTATACATTTAAATATCTTATATGGTTCTTGAGTGGAAATTTGAACTAGTATCAAAGAATGCCCCGAGTGTGTAAATATAATTAGTCTGGCTATTATGAATCAAATCCTTCATAATCCTCATACATACAAAGGCTGAAGGATGAGATCTGTTTGTCTTTATAACTCCAGAAATAGAGTTGATTTGCAATGGCTACACTAATTTAGCTTATCTATAAAATGAGCACATATTACAAGTGCTGTTTTATGCTTCTAATATGCTGTGATTAATTTTAAAACTAATTTAAAGCCTCAGACGCTAATTGGTTCTTGTGCATACACACACAGTAGCCTGGCAAAAAGCACACTGCCACAAAGCCTTGGGGCAAGAAAATACACCAGATAAGCTCTTGCAACCTCTTAGTTGATGATAATATAAGCAACATGTATTGTAAAGGTTTAGCAAAGAGTAAAACACATTTCTACATGTACTGTCCAAATAAGGCTGCTGCAGAACTTTTGGAGGCATTAGGGCATAAATTTTAATACAGCTCCACCTTTAAAAATGAGGTTAAAGCCAAGACAGATCCTGGGACAGTTTTCTTCATTGGAGTGCTTGTGTAAGGGATCTGTGGTTCCTCTCCTCTGTCCTACCCACCACATATTACATTATTACTGACTTGAATTGATTCTATGCAGTAAATAACAAAATCCATGAAGATGAAAAGCCATGGAATTAACACTGTAAGGCAAAAATGCTGCTTAAGCAGAAGCAAGCATTTTATCATGTAAATATGCAAATATCTACCTATATACTGACACTGCAGTTTCAAGTGTGTTGACACCTATGGACTAGGGCAGATAACTTTTGTATGGTGGAATTCAGTCAACTGTATTGAATTTCAGCACAGCTTTGCAAAATGCCTCAGGAAGGTTCTATGTTTAACCACATTCTGAATGTATCTGAAATGCCTGCAATTTTCTTGAGGTAGTAAATGAAATAAAGCCTTTCAAAAAACTTAACACAATTCAAAGTAGATGATATAAATTCATTGTTTTGAAGATGAGTAGTGTCAGTATTTTATTTGGCAGCATTATTTGTTGGGAAGTGCTATTTTCATTGCAAATAAGTAATTGTCTGAACATTTGCATTTGTTTTTTACAGCCAATGTAGGTTACTACTAAAATACAGTGTCTTTGACAGGTTTATAATTTTGCTGACACAGGTTGGCAGATAGATGAGCATCTCACATGGAATATAAACATAAATTTCAATGAATAAATAGAACAGGGTCTGTTAGCACAGTCATCAAAAGAGAAAAGCCTCATAAGAAAATAACAGAAGGCTTTTGACCCTTTAAATTATAGCTCACTAGCTCACTGCTGCAATGAACTGAGCTCCCAGGCACTGCTGGTACTCTGACTCCCCTCTGGCATCTTCTTGTATGCTGTTCACATCAAAATCCCCATGGAAAGTCACATGCTCCCAAAATTAAGTAGCTAATAGACTACTCAACCCAGGTTCTGGGTCAGAGAAAGTCTGTCTGTTAGTCTGCACGATTCAGGATTGAGCATCTTTAGAAAACTGTAGGAAAAAGGAAGGCATAATTGAGTATTTCTGGCTGCTTTCTGTTTAGCTTTTGCCTTTGTAAGGTAAAGCTCAAAGCAATTAGAGTAAGGAGTTTGAATGAACGTAAAAGCAGGGTGGTGCCCTAAGTATTATTAATTAGCATTTATTTTCTTAGAACTATCTCCCAGGCATTGTCCCACTCACTTTGCAGGGGGCATCCTGGGTTCTGACTACCAGATAATTTGCTGGTGTGACTTTAATGAGTGAGAAATGCTGCCTCACTGCTTAACTTTTAACAGTGAGGATCTTCAATCCCTCCCGGGATGGTGATTCCCCATTTCCCAGTTGTTTCAATGCTTGACAACCCTTTCGGTGAAGAAGTTGTTCCTGCTGTCTGTAGGCATGTCTACAGCTGCTTCTAAATGCAAGAGTCTTCATTTCAGGTCTGAATTTGAAACCCTCATTTCTTTGGGGACCCCTAAGACAGGGTTATAGATTGGGTTTTTTATTAGCCAGGCACTGGTGCTTGATTCCTATCTAGATCTTGGCTGGCTTCAGGACTCTGAGGCTGTTACCATCCCACTTATGACATTCACTTGTGACATTGGGATTGTTACACCAAAATTTACAGGCATCCTTTCAGACAGCTGGGATGTGTGACTGTAAACACACCTGAGCTAACGTAAAGCTGCCTCATTACAGCCCTGCAATGAATGAACCCATCAAATGTGGAACTGGGTGTGCTCTGTTCCTGACTTTCAACGACTCTGCCTTCCTGCCTTAGAGCTGAGTCCCCAGCTGAGCTGTTGGAATTAGAAGTAGTTAGAACATGTTCACTAATATTACAGACATTACTCCTTTTACAACCTGTTTTTACTTTCCTGACTCGACTTTGACAGTCCCTTTACTGCTTGTACTGTTCCTCCTAATTGTCATTTTCATACCTGTTATTTATATTACTCCCTTTACTGTCTTTGAACCTTCAGTGAAAGACTCATCTCTGTTGTCAGAACAGCAAACCTGGGACCTACCATAACAAAAGACCTTCTGTGAATCAGCTAGTTTCAGTTATTTACAGTAGGTGCCTTGACGTAGAGGAAAGATGTGTGGAGTTTTTTTAAACATAAATTAATTATAATTATTAATGTTTGTAACTGTTCCAGAGACTAAAATTGTTGGAATTTTCACAATGGATTCAATAATATATGTGGAAAAGCCTTTTCTTTTAAACAAATTCTGCCTATCAGAAGGAAAATTTTACAGTGCTAGGTCCTTGATTTCTTTATGCAGGATTGTTTTTTTATACATTTTTCATCTGAGTTATTGTAATTTTGCCTCTGGCTAATATTTTTCATTGGTACTTTGGTTTTTCATTATTGACAGATATTTTTGAAAGTTATTGCATAAATATGTTATGTTTCTTTACAAGGGTATCTTTGGTAGGTAAGACAAAATGTGTGGGAGTGCTCTTGAAGAAAATCGGGAGGAGCAAGGATTTTGATAATTAACCTAAAAGCTGAAAACATGTCTGCAAACAACTGACAAAAAACTACTTTTAGATAACATTGTATACCAGGGAAAATTGAATTTTTCCCATTAACAGCAGCTCTGTTCTGATATCTTAGCTTTTTTCCCTAACTATATGTCTTAGCACACAGACCTTTGTTCTCATTTACATTCAGCATCTACACTGATGTACTCTTGTAAACTTTTACCTCTTCTTCCTATTCTTTAAATTTAACCCAGTTAATAATTACAAATTAACCCTAGGAAAAAAAAATATTCTGGAGTAGAGAAGAAAAAACTGTAATACACAATAGATTAATTAAAGTAAACTTTAAGTTATCTTGTAGAGCAGACCATTTCTTTAAGGGGAACAGGTCATGTTGAGAGTTGTACTTGGCCTTTAGCAGAATTTGTAGTTATGTGTGTGAGTTTTTTAAGCATGTGCTACTTGGAATAAAGTACCTTGTGACTCCTGCTGTCATTTTGTGCGTGATGTTTGCAAATGCTTCATTATGGTTTTTGTGTGTATTAAAACAGGAGCTGATGTAGAGCTGATGTCAGTGTAGTTGCAGAGTTCCAGTCAATCACCTCTAGAATAAATTCAAATTCCCTTTGACTTTATGAAGAACACAATAAAATGTGTGCAGACTAAGAGCATATGGATAGATTCCCATTTAGAAAGGGGTTTGGTGGTGAATCCTGCAGTCTTCATTCAAACAAATCTTTTTGTTGAATTCAGTGTTAATGGCATTTGGACCAGTTTTCTTTTGTTCCTTTCACAGTTCTTCAAAACAGACATATCACAGGTTTGTATTTAATGTGAGATGGTTTTTTGGTCTTTTTGAAGAGTAAAATTTCTTTCTTGTATAAACATCCTATTTCAAAATAGGTGCACTGCCAGAGGCCATATGAAGAGGCAATAGATATGCAACGTAAAATCAAATCCAGTTTACCCAGAGTACAAAGGCAATAGCAAAGAGATCAGATAAAGAGAAAGGGGATGAAGCTGTTGTAGTTCCTGACTGAAGTTCTTCATAAAGTGTGCAAAATCTGAGAGTTAAAAACAAAAAAATTCTTTGAAAGAAGACTCCACTAGCTTCCAAAATAGTATAAATACTTCCAATCTCTGTAGTCTGCTGCCAGAGCTAGAATGCAGTATTTGAACTCTCCTGTTTCATTATTTTTGAGTTAACATAATGTGACCTTCCCCTGTCTTTTTATTGAGCATCACTGCCTTGTCTGCTTGAAAGATTTCAAACACTGCTCCCATTTTTCATTGGCCCTGTATAATTAGGGCACTTTGTTTTTCTGTTCAGAATTTTAATTACACATTTTGTGTTCCTGACGATGGGGTGTTGTGTAGGTAACTTCTGTTTCAAAGAAGGAAATTCTCCTGCTGTTACTGATTCTTAAGACTTTTTTTTTTTTAAGTTCCTATGAAAAAGGACTCCGAAGTGTTGGTGTTTTCCATGTATAAAAGAAAAATACATTGCTGCTCACAGCAACAACTTCCAGACCCAAAGTGGTCAAGTAGCAATCTGAACCTAAACAGTCATGTTACATTTCAGTGATAGGACAATAATAGGACATTTTATGTGGTTCTTACATCCACAGATCTGCAGAAAGGTGAATAATGAGACATGAGATGAAAAACAAATTCTTCCCACAGCTGTATAAAGGCAATTACTGCATAATAGTTTTTCACTCTGGCATGGTTCAACCCCGAATGAGATCAAATCTGTGTTGTAACAACCATGATTGTGAATAAATAAACCCAAATACGCTGCTGTTTATGAGAGCTGTGAAAATCTAGAAGCTTAAAACTTAAACATAGGAATTTTACTTATTCCTTGCAAAGTTACTGCTTCCTTTGAATTTTTTTCCCATTAAGGTTGTTGTAAAGCCATCTCTTTACCCAATGGAAACTAGAAATTGGACTTCAGTGTGTTCTGGCAGGACAGATCTCTCACTCTCCCTGACTGATGCAAAAACACACATTACTTCATTACTCTCCCCTGAGCTACTGCAGTTTGTAAGGAGAATAATTAGAGATTCACTGGGGAAAGGAACAAAGTGTTGCATATTTATTAGGACACTACCTAGCTCAAAAGTCACAGTTGCCTCTAAACTGAAGGTTTTAGACTCCAACCTACCAGAAATAATGAAAACTATATCACTAAGTTCACTTTTTCATTTAGCTTTCACCACACAATAAATGGACCATTCTTGCTAAATCTACACACTTAAACTATCAGTGAGACAGAAACCCTTTCAGATTTTAAAAGAAGAATATTATTTCCCAAAATTCTGATATATATTAAGAAATACAATTTTGTTTTGCATTTGCGAGTTTATTGAGATAGAGAACAAGAGACTTATTTAAGGTTTGTGGTAGGAATCTGCTCACCTGAGAGCAAAAACCTAAGCACAAACACATGAAAATTGTGCTATTCTCATCTACATGGTTCTGTTAAATTTGAAATACTTCATAAAACCCAGGGCTTTTTTGTTCCAGAATTTAATTTAAAATAAATAACAAGTCTTTGAAATTGTTGACATGGGACTTTGCAATTTCCTTTAAAATTTGCTTTTAATTTCTTTTAATGGGTTTTCATTATATAGAATTAAAAAAAAAATGTTTGGTTTTGTTTTTTTTTCAGGATTATATGTTGGGGTGGGAAGCTCAGTAAATTTCAGTCTTAATTCTGATTTCATGAAGCAAAATTTTAATCCTCTCATGCTTTTAACATCCAGTGAATGAGCACTGGAACTGCCTCAGCCCTTTGTCAAACAAAAGTTTGGTGGGCTGTTATTCTACTAGGCCATCATGAAACATTGCATTTTCCAGCTCCTCAATGCACTGACAGCAAGTTTTTCTAAAAATCTTGGAAATAATTAGCATAAATACTGATTTGTGAATTCTCCTGAGAAGCATTATCAAAATGATGAAGTGAGGCACGGTCAAAGTAAGCTGGCGATTTAATGAGAAATGTTTGTCTTGATTCTTCTTTACTTCACTATAAATCACTAATAACTGTTGTACTCTCTTAAAACAAACTTAAATGCAATGAGAAGTAGCATTGAAACAGAATGCTTGTCCAAAAGAAAACATTCCTGGAGATGTTGATTTGTAACAATTGTGCCAAAACTGTCGAAATACTTTTTGACTTACAAAATCTTTCTGTATAATGCACTCTGAATTATTTTAAAATATATTTAAAGCTGATTATATTTATTAGCAAGTTTCAAGCAGATAAAGCATTTTTTTTCTGGAAACATTTTGGGAGATGTGCATTGTTCTATGTGCTATAATTCCACTGATTTACAGCTTCTGCAGCTCAGGAAGCATTTTTGAATACTCCTTTGTTTTATTTGTTGCAAAGGAGAAGGGTTTACAGTGCAGTCTTACTTTTACAACATAACTTATAAATGAAAATAGTTATACAGTGAAAATTTATGGTGTCAGAGTCACTAACATATACTCAAATTTAAAGGATCAGATATTATGGTTTTACAGACATTGTGCTCTTAAAACATTTTTCACTTAAATGTGATCTAGACAGAGAGACTGAGAGATTAAACAGCCATTTAAACTAGGAGAATTTCCTTGTGCCAGATCAGAAAACCTCTATCTCTAAGCACATGAATATTTGATTATTTTTTGAACTGTATCATTTGTAGGTTATCATACAGGCCTATTTTTATTTAAATTATTGCATACTGTTGATTCTTTCAGACTGACACGCCTAAACAAGAGTACTGTTAATATATAGCTGTTATGTAATGTTTTAGATTTCGTACCTACTGCTTCTAGGTACTAAAGGTGTTTCACAATCACTAATTATTTGGTCACTACAAACATATTATCATCCAGCAAGATAAAATTGAAGCAGAATCATTAATTCCTTAGTATTAACATAAAGACAGTGAAAGAAGGAGCATCAAGATTCAGGAATCACCATATATTAAACCTGAAGTATTGTTATTTTAAATTTATTATATATCAAGGCAAAAAATAGCCAGTGACATTATAAGAAACATTGGAACTGGAAATTGGGGTGAAACCACAGGAAGTATAAACTGCTTTAGAATCTTTAGGTCCTATGAATCAAAGGAAGTGAAAACATTTGCATTTATGAGATAGGATAAACCCTTTCAGTGTTATAAAAGTGATGAGAAACAAGAGAAGCAAGTCAGGAGGAAATATTTGATACCCCATCTGGCTGCCCAGAAGATGGGCCATGAGGTTGGTGACAGGCACTGCTAGATTGCATATGGAATTGTGTACTTACCATGAAGTTGATGGTCTCTGAGCAGGATCAGCAGCCATGAATTCACACCTTGCTCCTGGTGGGCCATATGTGATACTGTCTGTATCTTCAGAAGATCTAAGGGACTCTGGAAAAATCTGGTTTGGCCATGTGAGCTGGAATGAGGATAAATACTGGATAACAGAACAAGGATAGGAAAAAAACCCAAAACAATGACCAAAAGGTGTTGTGAGAATGATAAATAGGTTTGAGCATATCCAAGAATATAATTTTGTGAAGTATTGGAAAGAAAACTACCAAGTGGAATTAAAGAACAGAGAGGCTGAAAGAAAAAGAAGAAAATGCTAATTTAATAATGAGGTCACCTATCGTACAAAAATCTTACCTCCTAAAATCTGTTTGTGCTCTCCTGTCAACCCCATCTAATTTGCATTGAGAGAGGTTAAAAGGAGATGGCAGCTGTGTATCAGGGCAGGAGAGAGTGTGCACATTGTGCAGTACACTTGGTCAAACTGCAGCCTAGTGCTGGCACTGGCCCAGAAGGATGAAAAGCACTGGCTTGTGTTGATAGCAAGTATTAATGAAACAGTGTGAGAGATCAGAGTGAATGATACAATCCTTGGCTCTCTAATTGGCATGAGCCTCTGTGTTGCTGCTTTTGTTATTGTGTACTAACAGCCTTGAGTAACTGGGGGCTTCTTGTGACAGATGCTGCATATGTGTGTGCATAAATACTTACATGCGCGTATATACATGGGAGGAACAGTTTGCGTTAAAGATTTATGAAAACTTGAAGTATATAAACAATATGTAACATTGGTATTCTTTCTTAGCAATGGCTGTAATGCCACAAAATGTAATTAATGGAACTAAAGAGGAAAAGATAAAGACAACAGAAAGAGTGAAAGAAAGGAGAGTGATAGTGAGGAAGAAAATACATTGAAAGATACTGGCAATTGGTTGGATATAAAATATATCAGTGTGGAAAAAATAGGAGAAAAATAGCAATTCCAACTATACCTGTAGGTGTTAATCCTCTGCTACTGAGAACAGCTTTATGGACTGCAATGATCATAGATTGTTGCCTTGACAGGATTAAGACAAATAATGCATTAATTCAGTTTCCCCATTCTCTTCAATTTCAGTAGCTACCAGAAAACACATTTAAGAATGTCTTCTGAGCGAGTTGATTTTAGGGCTGTCCAGTGTAAAAAGAGAATGTAGTGGAACTTCTTTCCTCAACTTGGTGAACCCACATATAAGACAACTTCAAAACCTTCATACTCAGAAGCCTACAGAGAAAAAAACAGGCAAAATTTCATTTGAAGTGAATTCTTAGTTTTTTTTTTCAGCTGCCTACTGTCACCTTTATTCATGATGACTTTGCTGAAGCAGCACTGCCCCTGTCAGTCTTGTACACTGGAAGGACTACATCGAAGAGAGCAGGTTGACTCAGCAAGTGTAAGACCAGCAGGCTGGTGGCAGCCAATTTCAGCAGGAGGATGTGAAAGTTATTATATAACTTGCTCTGCAACCTGTTCAGCAAAACAGATGGAGAGTAGAAACAGATGCAAGGGCAAGGAGTAAGAATACAAGGGTAGTAGGACATAGAGGGGAGCATCATAAAGGGGCAAAATGAAGAGATAAAAGAAGAGAAAACAATACTTGATAGAAAACTCCTGGACTGTCTGATAGAAATATAATTGATTGCTGTAATTTTACTTAATTTTCTCTTGTAGTTCCTTACATTCAAAATACTCACTGAGAAAAACCCCAAAACAAACCACAAAACCCAGAATCAATTTACAGTATCATCCATATTCATTATCAAATATAAAATCATCAATGTTGCAAATTTGGTAGAATGGAATTTCACTTTGAAAATCTTATTTATTCAGACAAATTCTAGAATAGTTTTACTGAAGTCAGTGAAGTTACTTCACTTTTATTAAGTGTAATACAAGAATACTATACTGCTAAGTATTTTGGAGAGATTACTAATATTTCCTAGGTTTTGCAAGTATTAATATATATTATTTAGTATAATAAATTGGTGTTTGACAGTTAAAATAACCCATCTAATCATCATTCCTACATTATTCATAATTTATTTAGCTTTTCTTATGGTCCACATTTTTGTTACTCAGTAATTCCTTTAGGAAATATTTATTAAAGGTTGAAATGCAGTTATCATTCTGTATGAACTGGTTAGATTACTTCTTTTAACATCTATTTATTGTTTGCATGTGATATTTAGTGAAGTCTCTACAAACTATCACTGTAGTCTTCTCTAAAGTCTTCCAGAAAAAAGTGAGGGTTCTTCTCATTGCCCACCAAGACTTTAGGATAAGCCCATTAACAAATCTGTGCTGTAGTTTCTCCTACAACAAGGGTACACTAACCAAGAAAGAAAGATAAATTCAGCTTATTTAAGACAAATCCACTCTAATTGTGCATTCTTGTGATAACATTGGCAGGATAATTTGCTAAGAGTTTGATCTATGTTCGCACACTGTATTTCAAGATCAGAGAAGGATGACATTAAAAAGCGCACCACTAAGGAAAAATACTAATCTAATTTTACTGAAGATGAACAAAATTAACCTTCATTTGAATATGCAAGTGCTTATAGCATTTGGCAACTCAAAACTGTCCTCTGAGGACACAGAAGGCAGTGATGAAACTGCTTATATTCCAGCTCAAAACTTTATTCTTGAAGGCTTTTACACATGAGTAGGTGCTAAATAATAATAATAAGCAGAGACTGAAACAAACTGCTGGTATCTGAAGGGTGTCAATGCAGTCAAGATAAAGAACTGGGAGCTCTTCAAGTGAGTTGGGGTGTGACAAAATCTGTGCTGATGAATGCTGACATCCTGAATAAAATCACTACACGGCTTCACGTAGGTCAAGAAACTACATTGTTTCCCTGAGCCACAATGACAGCAGGGTGACAGAGATTAATAGCTTTGTATTGACTGAGCAACTTCCAGTTCCTTATCTTTGTCAAGTCAAGGCTCTGTCCAAGAGCTGAAATTGTTATTAGACTTATAATTGCAAAGACATTTAAAGGGTTTCCCCTTAAGGGACTATGAAATCCAATAAACCTTTCATAAAACCTCAAGCATTCAAGTGCAAAACCCTTGTCTCAGAGACGGGCACGCTCACATCCATAACAGGGGAAACCTTGAAGCCTTGTACATTGAATAATGTTTGATTTATGAAGTTGGTTTTGAATTTGTATCAGTTATTTTATTAAAAATATATGAAAGAATGTTTTAAATATGAGTGAGCTGTGTTCACTTCTGTCTTGATCAAGTACTCTGTGTGTCTGAGCTGGAGGTCTTTCTTCACCTGTCACTTAGATTCATGAGGGCTCAGAAATACTGATTTTGTATTGCTAATTTAAGGTGGTTAATTCAATTTGGATGAGATTAAATCTCAATTTCTCACTGAAATTTCAAAATAAAAGCTGTAGGATCAGGCTTGGATTTCTTTATTATTGTTGATTTGTAAGGAAGTGTTTGCAGCATGTAAACAGTTTTCAGTACTTTATGTCAGATTTACTTAATGAACCTATTTGAATGAGAGGATAGAATGTTTTCAAGCAGTACATTTAATGCTTATCTCTTTGGCTTATTTAGAGTCTCTTCCAGTACAACAGAGTGTAAATTGAGAGATGGCACTGGCCTCAGGAGATACCAGAGTCTTTCTTTTGTTTAAGAAGCTCAAGATTTTCTAGAAAATTATTGTGGTTTGTCAGTAATCCATTTTATGCTAAATTTTCTCTTACTCTGTTTATTTACTTCCTTCAAAGCTTAAAGGGCTTGTCTTGATGCCAGTCATATTAGTGGTAACTGCAGTCTTTTGGCAGCAGAGCAAATGGTATTGTATGGTGCAATTAAGGTAGAATCTGCCCTTGATTTTAAAGAAAGGAAATCTCACACAAATTTCTGCTGTGTTTTGTTTTATTTTGCTAAGACATTAAGAAATAAACAGCTAACATAATTAAAAACTATATCTTAATAGTGATAATCAGATTTAATAGCCATAATATATTCAGGCACATGCCTTTTATTATTTCATTAATTCTTCAACAAATCTGAGTGCCATTCTCTGGAATTATTTACTCCGAGCTATACAGATCTCTACTAAGGTGTCTGCAGCCTCCACTGACTACTCTCCAGATATTTCAGAAGGTATTGATATGTGTTACCTCCTCATTTCAGTAATAACTGTGTGTGCCACCTCCCATAGCTATAAGCCCTATTCTAGGACCATTGGAGTTATATGGACATTATGTCTGATCTTCTGTTTTGCTCCAGATAAGACATTTACAGCTTTCTTGAAAATAAGAAAGTATTTTAGTTTTAGGGATCTGTAAACCTTAGCACTGTAGTGACTCTACTGCATCTTTGCATTGAACTGGACATCCACTGTATTATATGAAGGCTCATTTCCTTGTTGTGTGCCCATTTAATTCACATGCATGTTTTAGACTAATGCTACCATTATCAGATTCAAACCTCTCTTTCCCCTACCTGAGGAAGAAGGATGTTGGGAGAACGTAACTCAGGTAGAACTCTCTTGTGCTATAAAACAGCATTATGTGCATAGTGTCAAGGGCAGAGAAGAACAGGAACATTTCATGCAGTCGTAGCAGCACTCACTGAGGCTGGCGTAGGTGGTGAAGGTTCTGTGTAGGGCACAATAACCAGAATTTTAGTCATATCTAATTAGAGACATAGTATTTTTCGTGTTGCCTGCACGCTGTTCCCTACAGGAAAAAGTGCCCAAGGAGTAAACAGGAAGGAATTAACAAACTGGAATGGACACAAACTGGAAGAAGTAGTTAAAAAGGCTGAGGTATGAGGAGAAACAAAACAAACCCTTAATGTTTCTATTTGATATTTTGGAATGCATGGAAAAAGGAATAATATCATTAATCCTTCTGAGTATTTATGTAAATATTGTTTTTTTGTTGTATTTCTTCCTTCAGTGTTTTTCATATATCAGTGTCAAAGCTAAGTATATTGACACAAACTAACTTGCCTCTGTTACTCAATTTTGACAAAAGAATTTAAGCAGTAAAAATGTGACTTAGAGAAAACTGTGATCAGTTAAGTTAGCCACTGGCAGAAGATGTGCAGTCCAACCATCTCTTCTCTTATTGAAGAAATTTCCAGAAATTTCATATTTATATATTGTATTTTGTACATGTTTCTGTATATACTCAATAAGAACCCTCTGGATGCTCATTCACATGAATATGCTGTGCATTTTCTGTCCATAATTGTGCCTAAGAAAGAAACTTAAAAAATACATATCCCTAAGTTGTTTGAATGCTGTGCTCTTTTGTAGTTCTCTTATCAGAATTTTTGCCTGTTGGTGCAGGTCAGGCAGCCAGGAGCTGGTGCCCTATTGATCAGCCTGCAACAACCACTGGAGTGAACAGACCAGCCTGTGCAAAGTACACTTCCACTTCTTAAACCAGTTTTGAATTTGAATCCTGAGGTAATAGTTTGTGGCAAATAAAATAAAACCTACAACCTGGGTGACTACTTAACTCAGCATAAAAGGCCAGTTGGCCTCTGCCTTGTGATGAATAATCTAAAGGTGAGAGAGTAATTGCAGCAGTTTCTTGCTCTCCATTTTTTTTCACGTTCTTTTCCAATCATTAGTTATATGTTGGTTCATCTGTAATGTTTCTTAATTGTGGTTAGATTTATTTATTTATTGGAATAACCACTTAAAATTTTAGGAGCTTTTTTAACAAAAGTTCTCATAACAAATCCAGAGGACAAACTGTAGTAAACAGTAAACTAATATTTTAGTAGCTATATTTTGTTTTACAGATTCAATGATCAGTTTTGGGAATTGTAGTAACAAAAGTTTCAAAACTCTCTACTTTTTTTTAATATCTGGAGGGGAGAAATAGTAATATCAAGTTCTGTACAGCTGTGGGCTTTGTGCCTGTGTTCAGAAAACCCATTTAATTTTGGACTTTCCCTGTTATCTGTGAAATCTAGATATTAAGCTTGAATTTCAAGATATGTTACAAACATAACCAGGTTCAATAGCCACTCAAGATTTCACAAGCTGCATTTACAACATATTCTTACCTTATGTGGAATACAGAAGAGCACTGGTGAGGCAAATCAGCAATTGGGTACCTCCCTGTCTGTCATTCCTCACTGAATGTTACCAAAGCTTAAGGATGGCAACATCCTGCAGGAAGAAAAGTTTCCTAGAATGAATTTATAGTAAAAAACCTCAGGGTTCATTCTACAACTGTACTTTGCCAGTAGTGCTAGGAATCAGTTATGGTGATCAGTTCATCATTTATCTCAAGGGATGATTTATTATTGATCATTTTTCTGCAGCTGGAGATATTCAAAGCCCTGGCAGCAGCCTGGGAGCTGAATGCTGTCCAGCTGAACACCAGTGTGGTGTGAGTGCAGCTTAGGTGATCTCATGCAGCTCATGCTGCTACCTTCCCTCTCTGGTTACCTCTTATTTTTGTAGCCAAAGGGGATCTGAACAACACATTAAAGACCTATGATCTCATGAAATAGAAATAGTGATTGGTGTGTATAATGAGAGGCCATATTAATGGGGTTTTTGTCCTGTAGTCAGTGGGTATCCTACTGTCACCACCACTGAGAAGCCAGCATTTCCTGGTAGTTATTATGTAGTGAGAGCTGTGGCAACCACGGCTTTCTCTTCACTGCTCAGGAAGTATTGGCACTAACCCTGCAGTTAGGAGCAGTCTGGTAAATTTTGATTAAGGTCTTATTTTTTAATAGCTTTTTTTGTGGGGGTTTTTATTGTGGTGGTTTTCTGGGGTTTGGTTTTGTCTGTTTTTTGATTTGAAGTTTTCATCATTCCACAGGTGAAAAATGTTCAGTGGGTAATATCACTATGTGAAATAAAGAGCACTGGCAATTTGGTTAGTGAGTGATATTTTTGAAGAATATTCAAGTAAGCAGTTGGTGCTGAGAACGGTCCAGGCCTGTGCAAAGCAGTTTGTTCTAACACTTGTTTCACATTGTTTTCTTGTTTATCCTGAGATGGATTTTAGTCAAGCTGCTGAGTGCAAATGAGGTTTGCCAAGTTATCCAGTTTTCCTTTTTAAGTTCCAGAGGGAGCTACAAAACAGTTGTACTCCATTCATAGTCATATTAATCTGACTGTAGAGTAATGGGAGAGGATAAAATAGAATTCATTGCACTTTTATCACAGGATAACGTGAAGTTTCTTCAAAAAGTTTGAGTGGAAGAAGAAAAAGATGAAAAAATAAAACTAGGCTATTTTCCCTTCCAATTTATTTTTCTTCAGGTGGCACTTAATTTAAAAAGCCTTAAAGGATCATAATTATCAAGGTAAGAAGAGTTCCTGTTTTATAATAACATAAAGGGTTTCCTCATCTTAATTTTGGTAATACAAAACTTGAAAGATTGCAGAAAATGACCTTATGTTCCTCAAGTGCTGCAGACATTATTTATTGCATAAATATAAAGCTAGAAAAGAATTGGCGTTATTGATTATTGATATTGTTTCCTCAGTATAACTCCAACCTAATTTTGGACTCTGTAGCTACTGAATAAATGTGATACATTTACCAGATGTATCATCAGAGATGATTCCTGCCCTGAAGACTTAATAGCTCTTGTGATTCAGTGAGTTGCACAAATATCAATCACAGCAAGGCAATACATTTTCAATAAATCTGGTAGTGCCGTAAATCGGTCATGCAGGATGAGGGTATGATGGATCATAGATAGGCTAAGGCTTTGCTAGGGCAGAGCCTTATTTAAAATCAGGGACCATAAGGACACGTAACAAACCTTATGAGGGAAAGGAAATGCAACTGCCTGTAGCAAATACATGAAATCATGTGTGTCACCTCCCTGCATGAGTCCATGTTTAAATTCAATTGAATTTGCAAAGATATTTGAAGCTGTGATTGTTACAGCTTTCTAATATTTATTGTCCTTCAGGAGAAGAAAAGGGGGAAGGAAAAAATAGAAAAAATGCTGTCAAAATATTTTGTGAGGAAAAACTTTTGACCTCTGCATTGATTGTTAATATTTTTCTTAATATGGAAAGTAAGAAACAATTTATTTTCAGAAAGTATTGACTTCAAGGATCCTAGGTCTGGGAGGAGAATATTTATTAGTTTATATAATCAAAATGGTGAAAATTCTTCTTTTTCTGTAGCCTTAGCTCTGTTTCTTTCTTAAAAGTAATAAACACTGTACACAAGAGTATTGCTGAAGTAGACTTCTGATACCAACCTGGGGTGTTGGATATAGTTACATTGCTCTGGGAAAAAAATATTGGTGTTTTATGAGTATTTCTGTAAATGAAAATGCTGGAGAGAAGGTGGGGGAAGGTGATGGTGTTTGAGATACCATTTGAAAATTGTCTGAATGTGTGGCACTGTTTCTCACAGGATGCCTAGGTAAACAGAATATTTTTAATATTCTGGGTTTACCAGAATTTTCTTTCTGGATGCAGGCTATTTTTGTGTGTGGAGGGCATCAACTTATATTACTCCCCTTCTTCTTCAGCTTTCTCTTTACTCTGCAGTTGGTCAGATTTCTGCTTTCGCTGTACCTATGAACATGTGCCCATTCATACGGTGACAGATGAGACAGTGCCACATGGGACTCACTTCCAAAGCAAATGGGATTAGCTAATGTAGGAAAAAGCTCAGAAAGAGTTCCAGCAGTTCTACTGACTTCACTACTATTAAAATTTATGTGAGCAAAAAGTTTATTTCAATATTTTCTGCCTCTCAGCCTTGCATATTTTAGCTGCTGTTTTTAAAGTAAAAATGGGTTCTCTACAGCATAAGCATCATCAACACTAATGAGGATGTTTCAGACCAGATCAAACTTATGTTCAAATAACTCCCTTAATATTCCCATGGTCACCCCAGTGGGCTAGAAAAAGGATTAATACAAAGCCTGTTCAAAGGAAAAGTCTTACAGTCATAATCAAACATCTTGCTTCAATTAATTTTCTGCTTGGTCAGATTTTGACCCTGGACTTGCACTGAGACAAGCAAGAGAGTAGGATATAAACAAATACTTTGGATTTTTTTTTTTTTTTATAAATTGCTGTAATATATAAATATCCTTTTTTCCTTACTCCGTTTATCTATATAATTATTAGTCTTTAATAAGAACTTTAAGGCATGCTAGTAGTAATGTTATAAGTTATTGTATAAGGACATTTTGATAACTGCCTTTAGACTCTACTGGAAAGTAAACACTAGTGAAAGTAAAAAGAATATTTAAAATAAAGTAAATATGGTAACGTTGGTAATAAAAATGGGTGGGTGCTGAAACAAACAAACCAACTTGATTTATCAATCTGTTGCAGAACTGCTGCAGATGTTGATTTGAAATGACCTATGATAATCTGAAGTTCATGAGCTGACAGCTGAGAAGTTGGTAACTCAATAGAATAGCTCCCAGATATCTGAGTTTGGGAGCAAACTAGTTAAAGAACCACCAATGTTACTGAGAACAAACAGCTGGATTTGCATTCAGAGAAAAGGTGGTTGTGGTCTAAAGATTCTTTTGTAAGTCAGCAGTCAAAATAATGAAGAAAACTACTTTATCCATTGCAGAGACAGAAACAAGGGCTGACCGAAGCTTTCCTTGGAGACAGTTGTTGCTGTCTCAAGAACAGCTATGGCTTTAAGTATAGGGGAAGAGTTCCACCAAAGAAATTTACTGCTGTTAAGGCTTAATGTAACAGTTGCAACTGAATATTCAAATATTTTACATTAGGAAAAAAATGTTGAAGGACAACTTAGTCAATTGCCTCATTACCTGGAAATGAAGCAATATTATTGTTACCACAAGGATATTTTTTTGTAATGGGGGCTAATAATGGTAAAGTATTGTTGGGAGTTTGTTATTGAATTTTGTTTATTTATATTCTAAATATACTTAAAAGGCTGCAAATTTTCACGTATTCCTGCTGACATATGTAGCCAATAATTTCCATCACAACATCTCTGTGGAAATTGAACAAAATATCTTGATAGGAACAAAATTAACACAGGTCACACATCACTCCATATGGCAAGTCACCGTGCCAAGACAACTCAAGGTGCTTTGTAGTAAATGGAAAGTCACTAACAAATACTTTTCTCTGTCAAACAGTGTTTCTGTTATCTAAAGAAAGTTTGACATCCATGTCTTCAGCCAAGATCCATCAGTGGTTTTCCATTACTTTATTACATTAGCTTAATCTGACCTAGAAGAAAATATAGATGCCTAAGCATAAGCTTTGTTTGTATCCTTGTGCACTCACCTCTAATACCTTGAGAAGGAGGAAAATAGTTGGCATTGGAATATTTAAAAATAATAATCATAAATTCTTCCAGTGCTTGACCTCTACATACTCAAGTTCTCTCCCTGCCCATTCTTTGGCATTTCAGCTGGGAGAAAATGGCCATATATTACTTTTGGGTCATGTATGGAAAGCTTCCTTCAGCTTTACCTCCCTTCAGCTTTACCTATGTATGTTCACTGAGATCAAGGATGTCCGTTTTTTTCTGGCTGGTCCATACACATCAGGCTGCAAAGTGAGGGTTCTGTGATGAAGCCAGACCAATCTAGCCTTAGTATCACTGAACAGAAACTTCCCCACTGAACTTCTGCCTACAGGGTTCAAATTTTATCTCCTCCCAACTATATATTTTACATAATGCTATCTATAAAAGCAGTGCAAAGCCTATACTGAACCCATGATTATCTCTGGAATTATTGAACCCCATAATACTGCCCCTAGCAGTTTCCTGCTATATTCTGCATTCAGGTTCAAGACCATTGTTTCTGAAAATGCTTTATAAATATGAAACCCACATTTTGATGTGGATGCAAAATCAAACAAAAGCATGCGCTATTTGCCACTGATTTCTGGTTTGCTGAGATCACATATTAGTTCTTAATTTGGTTTTCAGGAGACATCTTGGTAAATTTCAATTGCTCTAGCACCTTTCGCATGAATAATCTGACTGTGCTATGGCATTCCTAACTTTGGAACGTTGTTATTCTCCAAGTAACATACAAAAATTAAATAGATATGTTTGATGGGGTATTGACAGCCGTTGTCCTAGTGAGATTGTGTGAATGCAGTATGGTTTGGCTTTACTCTAATTAGACTAATCACATCCCAGAATTTTGGAGACCTCAATGACATAACAACTTAGGTAAAAGCACAGTGCATGTTTTTATTCAGTGTGATTGTAGGAGTACTACCAGAGGAAAGCTAAATCCTTCCTGTGAATCTACAACCTATCCATTTCTCATAAGACCAAGAGTGATTTGCTTCTTATGGAGTTCAAGTGGCTTTGAGTTCAAAAATATTTTTTTGCTGGCCTTATTAAGCTCTAGTAATAGCCTGTATGTTATTCTGTCCACTTTCACCTATAAGGAAACAAACATATAAAATGCCCATATAAAAAATCAGATTTAAAAATGGAAATGAAACAAGATCAAACACAGTGTGGTATTGAGAAATATTGCATAAGTATATATATATATATATATATATATATATATTTATCCCTTAAACAGATCTTATCTTACTGGAAAAAATAGTAATTTGTCGTTTTGTATTTTTCTTCTATTATTAAAAAAACACTTTGCAAAATATTTTGTGAGATTTTCAGAGTTAAAATTTCCCAGAGTATGCATTCACAGTAGCACCAAGGAGCAAGCAAGGTCTCCTGTTCCATTTTTTTTTCCTTTGGTCTGTTTGGTAAGGAACAGACTTGACACCCATCCTCTTGTTATCCTTTATGTGAACCTGCTTGTTCCAACTTTGTAATCTCACAGATCAGGATTAACTTCCACTATAAGCTGCATTCATTTTAGGGGGATTTGCTCACAATATTGAAAGACAGGATGATATAAATGGATTAGAACTCCTGGGTCTTGCTCCCCATCTCATTCCCATTGTGCTTTGATCTTCTTCAGGAAGATCTGTTTCAGAATGAGAAAAGACTCTGCCCATTAAGCGTGAAAAACCTCTGATGTTTGATGCAAGGAGAGCATCTGCCATGTTAATAGATTTGTCAGTGAGCTAAGTGCAGAGGTACTAGCTTTTGTTCTGGGTTTGTAAAGTGCCTAAAAAAAAAAAAACTTAAAGAAATTACTGACACACAACTGAAGCTCCTGAGAATGTTTTCTATTTTGCTGCCTTTGATGGGAAGCTGGCCCTATGAAAATTGTTTGGAAGGCATATAAATGCTATTCTTGTAACACTCAAATTCCTAATATTCCTCCTATTTATCTCCAGTCTGTGTTTGATTCATGAAGGGCTCAAAACCTGTCTGTTGAGAGACCTAAAATGTAGGTTGATGCTCCAAATGTTGGTCTGCTCAGAGGCTTGAGCTTGTTTCCTCCACAAACACATGTGCTTCCCTCCCTTTAAAAGTCAAATGTTATTTGTCTGCCTCTGAATGATAGCATTGAAACTAAGTTATTCCTACCAGAGAGCCTAAATTTAACAGAGCTAAGCATAAAGATTTAAAAGATACTGTTACTCTCTGCACATTTCTCAGATTTTTATTGTACATAACTTTTCAGAAACTTGAGCCTCCTGTGTAATATAAGGTGTTAGAAACTCAGGTTATTACCAAAGTGGCAGCCTCAGGCAGGAGAGAAAATTGGCACAGAAAGACCCACGCTTACTCTTCATCCTTTTTTCCTGCCTTCTGGCTTTACCCTCAACTAATGTACCACAAACTTCCAGAGCTCTGCTTTCTGAAATATGTAGACTCCTATTGTTATCTTTTCTGTATTGAGTATGAATATTTTAAATGGGAAAAAAGTAAAAAAAAAACATCACAGTTTACACATATTTCTCTGTAATTCAGTCTATCAATTTTTGCATGAAATTGTAGCAGGGTGCCACCCCTACAGCATCAGTTTAGCTTTCCAACAGGCTGCCTCAGTTCCTTTTCCTGTATTCTTTCAAATAATTTGTAACTTTAACTTTGTTTCTGTTCACAAACAACTCTTCAAACCTTCTCCCCTTCCCCACAGGAGCAATATGGCAATCTTATTTCCCTAAGGCACTGATTCAGTTTCTGCTGAAAATTGAAGCATCTTCACTGACTTCAGAAAGCTCCAACATGGTTTGTTCAGAGACAAATTAAAAATCTCCTACTTGATAAGACTAAAGGCATATTAAAATGAGAATTTTTTTATATCTTTTGGACTGCTGAAATATCCAGACTTTCATAAAAAGCCCTGAGAAAGTGTAATTTCTTGGTACCTAAGCCTCACCAGCTCTAAAGCTGGAAATAACCAAAGTTTTTATCTGTATTCCTCTTCTAGAACAACTAAAATGGAGCAAAAAGTTCTAATTTTGCTAAAATGCCCAACATGAGAAGCTCACCTGTCATATATATTAGGATTAATTTTCTTTCTTTTCATCATACAGCATTAACTGGCCATGGTTCTATTCCAAGACTTCACACAATCACATTTTGCATTGCATTTATAGGTTTCCTGATCTTCTGAGGACTATCTCTGTTTTTGTTTGATGGATTGTAATGTTGAAATGTAATGTTGTTATGTTTTTACTTAATTCCTCCACTTCATCAATGGACTGAAAGAAAGTCAGCCAAACACACCTGCAAGCTGTTCTAGAGCTTATGTGTTACTACTGTGAAAGAAAGACAGGGAGCTGAACACCTTCAAATTTGCTGAAGTAGTTCTGTGGTGTTGCTCACAGGTGGCTGGAATTAAATTGACTAAGTGACTTCTCCAAGCACAGTACCTGTCATATCTTGTCTCCTTTTCATAACTTCAAAGATATGAAAGTCATAAAACCAAGCCCAGAAAGGGTCAGAAGCCACATGCTCCTTTGATTGATGTTTTGTCATATTTTGGTTCATTACTTCACCAGAATCCTTCTCTGCTAAATTTCAGAATTTATAAACTCCCAGAAAATAAATATTATTAAAAACTGGGAAAAAGAGTGGTAGTGAATCTAACCAACCATGCATGAATCGAAAAATTAGGCCTCCAGGATGACCTCAGAATAAGGAGATAAAATGGAGATTACATTCAATATATTTGTTATCTATTTCTTTGACCTTACAGCCACCTTTAAAATGCTGAACCACCGTTGCTGAAGGAAATATTTTTTTGCTGCTGTGTACAGAAGTTTCTTTCTAATGAACACCACAGGGTTTACTGATCGCTCTTAATGAGTTAGGAACAAGTGTCCTGCAGGTAAATTGTCACATATTTTTAGAAATAAACCAATCAATGAAGGTGATGTATAGAATGATAGAGTTATCTGTACTTCTCTGAAAGAGAAAACAAATATATCAATGTCCTTAATGCTTTATATAAAAGACACTTAAGGAGCTGGCAAAAACTCTGTTTAGACCTGTGTTTCAGCCCTTAAGAATCAATAACAGCAGTTAAACTGAGATTTAGGGACTCTTACAAACATAACCAGAAACAATATTCAAAGGAATGAAGAAACTGAAGGTTGTCACAGGAGAAAAAAGTCTGATTTTGTCACAGTGTCTATATCTTTTGGAAGAAATAGCTGTCTCTCACTCTTACTGTAAGATAGTCTTTTTTTTATAATGACCTTTCTGCTGTGTCTTGACAATTACTTTGACTACCTTAGTAACATGTGGTGGATTTCAGCTATTCTGCTAGAATTCAACCAAGGAAATAATTTAAGTACACTTTTTAGCAGACATATTTATATCCGAGTATATCAGGATCTACTTTTTAT
The DNA here is from genome assembly GCF_036417665.1 of Passer domesticus. NCBI lineage: Eukaryota > Metazoa > Chordata > Aves > Passeriformes > Passeridae > Passer > Passer domesticus. The sequence goes on along the minus strand of NC_087485.1, from coordinate 12,836,165 downwards.
CAAATGTACCTAACCCTATCATGTGTGGTGCAAGGGAGGTAAGCACTTTAAAAAAAAATGTTGAATGCATTTATATAATTAATTTTCATACTTAAAGGCATATTTATGTCTTTGTAGAGTATTTGCATATATGTGCTGCATACATAAAGATTGTTTTGGCCATCAGCTTGCAGTGCCTGGTGCTCAGGGAGTGGGGAGCTCCTGCTGGCTGGGTTGGTGCAGTGCCCCCTGTGTACAGGGATGTCTGCTCTGCCACTCATGCCAGGCTTCTTTCAGGCTTTCAGCCTCATGAGTTGAGGGTTCTATTTTCAGAATTTGAGGATATGGTGCTTACATAATAAACACTGTGATAGAGCTTACATTTTTAAAACTTTTAATCTGGTCCCTTACTCCATGCAAGTCAAACATCTTTGGAAGAAGGATACATAAGTGAGCTAAATCTAATAAACTTTCAACATAATTCTACCTATCTTGTACACAATCCTTAATGCACTAACTCCCTCACTACTTAGACTTTTGACATGCAAAATGGAGAAGTATGTTACTGTAAAGTTTTTCAATATTTTCCTTTATTCACATGTAAATGTCATTTTGCTTAATTAGCTAATATAGCTGTTTAAAGATAGAAAATCAGGATTATTTTGTGTCTGAAAATGTAATGTGTTACAGATTCCCTTGCAGCAGGACTTTTTAATAAGCTTGACCATGATTTCTTCTGTCTTTACATGGAAGTTTTGAAATTGGTTCTATTAAGGCAATTCAGAATATATAGCATAAACCACAAATTATGTAATAAATACATAACTAAATTAGGTTTTGTGATTTTCCTTTTATACGTGAATTCATCTCTGTTTTCTTAATGTTGGGGTTCTTTTAACTTATGGAAGAACAGGCTTCTGTTCATGGCCAAGAGCTACATTTATTTATGCAAAAGTAAGGATTGGCATTAAATATTTATATATCTCATTTATTTGAAGCTGCTGTCCCATAAAGAACAGACTGCTTTGGGGTTGCTATTAACTGGCCAGGTTTTTCTGACCTCAGTTTAATTCTCAGACTGCTGCACTCAAAGTTGTCACCTTTTATGAAATATTCCAAGAAAATGACAACACTGTTTTGAAGTGTAAGTGAAGAGCACAAGCTCGTCCTGCTCAGTGACCTCAGAACATCCTTTACATACTTGTACTTTGTCCTCATCCGTTCAGTTCAAGAATTTAGTTCTCACCTGAGGGTTGATCATTTTCCCACCAACTAGGTGTCTTTAGGAATTTGCTTATTGCTCAGACACTCATTTAGTACATTCCTACGAGTGACAGACATCTGCTTCTGAGTAAGTGCTTGCTTGCTTGCTGTAAATATATTGCTCATCTGCCTGCATTCGCTGCTTTGTGGAAAATGGGGAGAAGCAATGTGGAAAATGTTATTCAAGGAAAGAGTATGTACAGCATGCTGCATGACAAAGTCCTTAGTTTCAAAGCAGTAGGGCTAGAGATATGGACTGCTCTTAATGACAGGCTTATTATGAGATTTTAGATAATAATTTTGAATACTACTTGTAATTCAGTTTTCTAAATTCTGCTTTTTTTTTTTTGAAAAGGCTTTGCACTTCTGTAAAGTTTTAAAGTTTTGCTGCTTTAGTTTTACTTTTGTTGGGTTGCAGAACATGCCATTGTTTCATTTACATCTCATAATTTTTAATTATGTATACTTTTCTGTACTTTCCTGCTTTAAATGATGTCCTGGACTGTGGAAACACTTGAACATTTGAAATACAACCAGTAAAATGCAGAGTTCATTATGCATCTGTGGAAGTTGGTGGTCTGTAAAAGTCAGAGGTATTGATACATGCTTACATGTTTTGCTTCACATCAGATTAGTGGGTTATTTTACAGTAGCATGGTATTATAGTCTTCTTTGTATGTAGTAATTTTTTGTTGAGTCTTCCTTGTAGCATATTTTGAATTTTTATGTTATTTACCCACCTGTTTTTTCTACAGCCTGTAGAATACTATGGGTTCAGTTCAGAAGTTGACCTCCTATCTATAATTCAAATAAAACTTCTGGGAGTAGAAATTTACCAAATCAAACTGGATTTTTAAACAAATACGATGTTCAAAGACAACAGCAGATCATTGGCTGACTTGGAATCATGACAAGACATGAGGTATGGATTTTGTATAGTGTTTAACCTGTATTTAAGTTGCAAGGTGAGAATTCGTGATGCACAGTCCTTGAATGTTTTTCTCATTTATGATAGGCAGGAGCACAGAATGATACCTGGAACTTTGTCTAGGCTGTTTATTTAGGATATAAATATACTATGATTATGAGGGGAGCTTGGAATGCTTTGAGAAGATTATTTTGAGGCACATTAAAAAACCCTTCAACTTTGACTAACTGTAGATATGAAGAATATAGCAAAATGATATATTTCATATTAAGTCCATCACTTAGACTCATGAGCACTGAGAATGTACTTGTCTAACTTTTCAGTTTGTTTTGAAAGATGACCTAAGTAAGTTTATTTTTTATCTAGTTTGCTTTTCTTGTCTCTAATGAGTCTGAGTTGTAACTGTTTGAATTGTAGCTAGTATTTCTATTTGATCTGTTAGTTCAAATATGCCATGTCACATCAAGGAACCCTTGATTTATTTCCACATCCCTTGCAGATGGATTTGCCAAGCAAACAATTTTCTTAGAATTATTTAGATTATTTTTGGCCTTTTGTATTTAGTGAGAAAAGTGCAATAGATCACATTTTTATTAACATTTCTAAACGTGTGCATATTATACTGTATTCATCTACCCCCAAAATCAATATTGGTTGAAGCTTGTTAAGATGACTGACAGGCTGGTTATTACTTCTGCCCTCCAGTGACTGTCCACATGGATATTCCCAGCCATTCACTAACACTGGCTGATTTTGGCTTAAAAATGAACTGTCTTGAGACTGATCCATAGATTTATAGAATGCGCTTCCTTTCCTCAAATTAATGGTGTATAGATTATTTTACTTTCAAAACAATATTTGTTTTATAATTGAGACACAAACAACATGTATAAGAGTTTAGAGCTTTGTTCACTTAACATATATTCAGAAAATGATGCCTTTATTAACAGTTGTGGTGAGAAAATAGAAATACTGGATATGCTTGAAATCACTCAAGAGAATTTATTTTCCTAAATCACCATATTAGCGAAACAAAAAAATTTGTTAAAAAACTTTAAAAGCTGTTTGAAATAATCTATAAAAGAGATTAGGAAGTAAATATAATTCCAGTTAATTGTGTTACTATTTACTGAGTCCACAGTGAAGAAGCTGCAAAATATGAAAATCAGATTTAGAAAAAAGTTAACTGGCAAATTGAACAAAACTTTTTCTCCTGAAAAGGGCAGATCTGACAATAAGGTTATTTACATACACCAGAACAAAATCAATGAAGTAATTTTACTTTCTGTTTTCTCCTCTGCTGTATGCAGGTGTAATAAGTCATCTTGACTGGCTGAGCAAGGAGGGATCCTGGAGGCTGTGGGTCTTTTTATTTTTGAAGCTGTACATACAGCTGCTCATGAACAGACTCCTTTTCAGATTAATTTTCTGCAATCCTTTTTATGCTGAGTAGTTCATTAAAACAATTTTAATCATACCTTTCATGAGATGCCCTTTTGCACAGCAAAATTTTCTCTCTGTGAGGCTCAGTAGAGCACAGTGACATTGGCCCCTCACCTTGTGATCAGGCTAAACCTTGCCAGTGGGGCTGGCAGGCACGGTGCCCTAAACTGCCACGGGCTGGGCTCGGTCCTTCCCTCTGCACTGGAACTGCTCTGAGAACCAAAGAGAAGGAGGATTTGCCTTGCACTCAGGTGTCACAGAACTGTCCATCAAATAAGCAAAAGGGAGAGCAAATCTTCAGCAGTTCTTACTTTTGTTAACCAGGGAGTTTGTAAGACATTGGTGAAAGAATATTCTTAAATCATAGAAATGAATTTGTGAACAAGTAAGTGTTCTGGAAAAAGAGCCTCTTCATGAGCTGCTTTCTGTGGGTGCTGCCAAAATATTGTTTTCCACAATCCCAAGTGAGTTTGGTATAGTTCCCACTTAGCTGATTGCACAAAATTGATAAGTCACATAATTGTTAAGTTCTGCAGAGGCTACTTTTAAATATATCATTCATTTCTTCAACCAATCTGGAGACAGACCCCTGTAAGAAACAGGCAGTATTCCTTTTAATACTAACATCTAATGCAAAAGATACAAAAGATGCTTCTGGTGTTCAAGCACATCCATATTAAATGGAAAGGAGGCCAAAGGGATGGATACTGAACCTACTTTTTCTTAATTTTTATAGGAAGCAATTGGAAAGAAATTATATTCTATGGGGGAGTTAAATGATATGCAGTGGATCAGAGCTCTGGTCCTGCAGGAGGTAGAACTTGTTCAACTGCCTGCAGGATGCTGAAGGAGATCATGAGGTTTCCCCATATCTATTGATCATGTGCCAACTCTCTATAGGCAGCAGCTATTTCAAAGAGATTTAGATGATGTCACAGGAAAGAAAAGGTTTCTCCTTTCCAACTGAAATGCTTTATATGCTGTAGGATACTTTAGTATCTTAACAGCACACTATATATTTCATTATGTGCTCCATTTTTATGTGTAACTGTCAAAGATCAGAGTTTAGTTATTTTTTTGTTTATTTTTTTCCTTTCTCTAAAAATTAATTTAATTTGCATGAGGTTTTTTTGGAGGGGTGGGGAGGGCAGGTTAATCAGTCTTACTAAGTGATAAAAACTTTGACTACAAAATAAATTCAGCAATGTACCTTACAACACACAAAAGCTTGATCATAAAAATAATGCAAAGGTAGCATCCTCATTCCTTGCTTAGCTCTTTGAAGTTTTGATCTAAAATACTGTAAATGGCTAACATTTATAAACTGTGTGAAGTAAAATATCCTGTATTTCTGAATTGCCTGCTGGTGCTGAAAGTTATAGAGTTTTCCTCTACATGTGAACACCAGAAAATAATGTATTTCATGTGGGTAGCTGGAATAGCAACGCAAAGTCGTGTCTTCACAAATATATGGCACAGAAAGATTTTTCTTTATTTGTTTACTTTTAAATTCAGTGATATTAAAATGGCAAAATAACATTGGAAATTTTCACTAAATAGACAATTTGTTAGAAAGTGGGCACTTCCTTTTTTCCTCTTCCACTTTCTACTCACAGAATCAACACTGAACTGAAATTACGGAAGTTTACATTTTTGCTTGAAATATTTCCCTTTCTCCAAAGGAGATTTGTATTTAATAATGTTTCATAGAGATGCCATCTCTATGAATAATAACGATCCATAGAGATCCCTGGATGTTTCAGTACTGTTCAAGTACTCTCCCATTTTGAGAATTGGAATAGTGCTTTGATCCCATGCTTTGAATCTTTCAGAGGGATAAACCCTCACTCTCTGTGAATCTGTGCCCCTCCCCTATGCATTGTTTTCTATTGTCACCATTAGTGGTTCCAGAGCTCCTTTGTGAGTATGGGACTGTTTCCTCAGTGTGATTGTAAATCTCAATTTTTAAGTCAATGTGTCTTGGGAACCAGTTTCCTTTATCAGAATCAATTCAAAGAAAATCCAGTGAGAGAGGAGGGAAGAAGAGAGGATAAATACTAAGGCTAGTCATGTATTAACTAAAAATATTGGGCTGCCTTGCCTGGGAAAGCCATCAGGAACAGGCTGCTACTTCCATAATGACTTTTATAAGGTAGTAAGAGTCACAGCTTCAGCCTTTTCCTTGTGCCTTGTGAATCAGATGAAGTTACCAGTACCCATTCCTCTATATCAGACATTTTACTTATTCTGCAGTCTAAAAGCTGTTTGCTGTCATTATTTAGAAATTGGTGTTATTGTCATCTTATATGTATTAGAATTATTAAGAGGATGCACAAGCACACAGTGCTTCATCTCCTTGATCTGCCACATCTGTTTTTCTGAAAACTGTTGAAAATCTGGAATTAAAACATTTCCTGTTCTTGAACCTACTGCTTATTATTATATATAGTCTCTTTATTTCTGAGTGGTTTCTCAACACTGTTGGATAGATATGGTGATCTACAAAGGAAAATAAATTCTCGGTTTAGGATATTATATATAGCATGGTAAGCAGGGAGAAATGAAAGAAATGTATGCCTTGTGTAAAACTTCAGAAGGGAATCAGTCACTGAAGATGATGTGCTGTTTGTTGGAAGTGAGGAAACTCTAAGTACATAAAGATACTTCTGGTTTTACTTTGGTTCTGGGCTATCAATTATGTGGCACAGGAAGTTTGGTGCTCTGGAGATTTTCTTAGATGCTGAGAGTGGCTTCAAGTAAACTTTTTATAAGCTCAGAACTTCTGGAATTGGATGGAGTAACAGCACACTTTATAAATCAGCCTTCTGTGGGCACTGCATTGTCTGTCCAAAGGCTGTAAGGAAGATTTATCATGCAGCGTTTGTGGGATGCTTGGATATTGACTCTCTTATTGCACTTAATAAGAGGAGGAGATACCAATATAAGAATAAGGTTTCCAGCTTAACTGATTATGTCCTCAGTAATCAGCTGGGTTTTTTCAGTAGCTACTAAGAGAAAAGCTGTCCTACTGAAACAAGAGGGTCTGTTCCTGGGAAATTCTCTATTTGCTCCTTTTTATGGCAAGTTATGATCCTTTAATTTGTCACATTGAACAGCAAATTAAAAGCAAAAAGGCACTGGAGTTTCTTACCTAGACAGCAAACATTTACAGTCCTGTTTAGCAAAGATGGAAACTGCAGCAGAGGTCTGAGAAACAAGGAAGTGCCAGACAGAGGGGAGTTGTGTCTTTCTTCAATCTTCTGGAACTAATTTTCTCTGACATCAGATTCCAAGACTGGGCTGACTGGGACCTGAACAGCTCTTCACTGTAGGGTCATGTGCTGCCTGTTGGAGACAGTAACTTAAACCCAAACACAGTCTTATAAAATCAATGTGTTATCACTTAGACTGGGTTTTGACTTTGGACTGTCCAGGATAATACTTTTATTTTTAAAGTGACCAGAGGATCTGAGTCAGCCAGCAAATGAGCCAAGGTGAAATACTCCAGGCAGAGACACTAAGGGATGAGCAAAGGAAAAAGGTCCTCATGTTGTAAATGATACTTTTAAACAGAGCTTTCCATTATTTGTCTCCCCTGTAAGTTAGAACATATAACCCAGAACACAGAGGTGGAAGCAAGAGAAGTTGATGTCTTCTGTGTTTACTGGCTGCTTTGGAAGTTTTTCACCTACCATTTCCACTGAGCTCACCATATTTCCACAGAGTACAATGGGAGTGGAATTTAAAATTGTACTTTCTGTGATGTCTGCATGGTTAATACATAATCATTCTTACTAGCATTAATTTTTTTAAATGGACTTCAGATCAGCTGTGCTAGAAAATATGTTATAAAACTATGGAAGACTCTGGATGATGAGTCTTCCTCAAGACTGTTGAGGATGAGTTTTTCCTCAAGAATGAGTAAGCATTTCTGGAACACTGATAATCTAGAAATTGTTAGTTCTGATTTTTTAATTTCAAGCTGTCCTAAAAAGTGGCATCCTTGTGACCCTACCCTTGGTATGTGCCTCCTCTATAACATTTGAACTTGTTGACAAATTTTAAACAAATTTGGCATGGGTGGAAGTCACAGAGGATGGGTCTGTTCACATTTCATTAAAATGAGAGTTAGATATTGGAGAGAGAGAACTGCTGTCGTACCCTCACCCAAGGAAGACAACAAAATTAATCTTTGGTTAAACATCAGGGACTCTGCATAAACTCACCATTGAGACAGAAATCTCAATTATGATATTGGACTGTGATAGTTTGGAGGCTCAGAAAACAACCAGGTGTGGCTTGGGGAAGTTTTTTCCCCCCCTCCAGTTGAAAAGAACACCCATATACTTTGAACTGGAATAACTTCAGACATTAAAAAAAATCAAAAATGCAATTAGAGCTTTGATGAGAGCACTCAGGTCTAATTTAGAACAATCTGGACTGAGCATGAAATGGCTCTAAAAATAGCAGGGCACTTAAAAAACTGGAAGGGATACATGGAGAAAATACAGATTTACATAGTTAAAAGATTGAATGAGTAAAGATGGAGATTTGCTGCCACTATTTTTGTTGCCACTTCATCACCTAGAAAAGTAAGAGATGAGGACTTTACATATAGTTTGGAGTTTAAGGAATGACTTGTCATCCTGAGTTACCATAGTATCTGGTTTCCCTGGTTACCAGTGACCATGGAAGGGACACTAGGGAAGCTGAAGGCTGGTTATATATTTATTTTTTGAGAACGGAAAAGAGAGAGAGGGGTCAGAAAAGATTTTTGTGTGTGTGAGAACAGAATGTGAGAATAGTGCTGGAGGATAACAGTTGGGAACAGATTTTGTCTGAAATGGAATTTATAGATTTCTTTTCAGTGCAAGGAGTTAAGTAGTTGAAAGAAAAAGACTGGTGGTGAGAAACAGAAATTCTGATTAAAAAATGAGGGAAAGAAGAGCCCTAAGGCTGTCTGCCTGAGATACTGGAGGTTGTGTTGATACAGATGACACAGGGTGTGATTTGACCAGATTTCCTCTTTAACACAGTAGCACTGGACTGGTCCTTTCTGTGCTTGGGGTTTTACAAATCTACTTGTGCCATAGACAGCATGTTTCTTCCTAATCCAGAGGATTAATTTGGCAATTCTTATGGCTGAGACTGGTTCCCAGAATGGAAATTTAGGAAAATCTATGTTTCCTTATGGCCTGTTGAATTCCTGTCAACAGAAGAATAAATATGGCAGATTATAGCAAGGAGGGTTCTCAATGAGTGTTTGTTTGCTGGTTTCAACAATAAGGACATTTCTGACTTTCCCTTTTGATTTCAAACTAACTTATTTCATGTTCAGAAAACCTTTTGAAAGATGCCACACTGTAACAGACACCATATGCAACAAACACTCCTGGGCAGCTTTGGGTTTGATCTTTAGTGGAAAGAAAAGGAAGGCTGTAATTGCTTTCATCCTTTAGACTTGTTGACACTTAATCAGAGCTCAGATTTCCAGGGAGAAATTATTCAGGCTTGGGGAGTTTTTGACACCTCTACATTAGTAAAATATTTTTTTAGACATTTTAATATTCTTATTCCACAAGGGCCTGTTCATGTCAGGGAATCTCATACAGAAAATTTCCACTAATGCAAGAATGGCTCTGCTGCCCTAGTTCCAGTATCTGAGGCAGCTTAAATGGAAACATAATTCTGTTTTGTCCCTGTGTTTTATCCATGATACACATTTCTTTGATTTCTTCATTTCTAGGGCAATTTACACGTACTTGACTGGACCAGCTTCTCTTAAATAAAAAGCAATACAAAGGCTTAAATATAAGAATACTAAACTTTACCATATGTAAACTCTTGTTTATGGCTGAAATTATAAATCTATGTCTTTAATATGCTGTTTTATTTCTTTGCACATGGGCCAGATGGTAGGAAACAGATGATTTTACTAGTTGGATAATTTTAAGCATGTGATTACAATGTTGTGAGTAAATTAATCATTTTGCTATGTTTCATTACAGAGCTTGTTGATATTCTATTCAAAACTTATTCACTAAGTTTTCTTTTTCAGAGATTTTCTTAGTTATTTTATTTTCAAGATGATTTAAAAATAGGCACTGTCTTCCAAGGCAGAGATTTTTAGGGAAAAAAAAAAAAAAGACAACACAGTGTGTATGAACCTTTAAATTCATTGAGGCAAATTTACTCTGGATTTGGCCCTTAAATTGAAAGTTTCCAACTATTAGTAACTGTAATGTGATGATGATTTAAACATCTTGAGCATTTCAGTAGTCTACAAAATACCTTAATCCACCAGAGACCAGAGGAGAAGGCTTTTGTAGTATTGTAGTAGTAGTCTAAGCTTATTCATAACTAATAAATTACCAACTGCCATAAATTTAGATTAGTAATTCTGGTGACCTTAAGTAGATTTAGAGTATATGAAGGTAGAAAGAGGATTTACGTTTTGATTCTTCAGATTTATTTTGCTTATATTACCTTTTATTTGCCAGTATAACTCAAAATATTTCCTTCCAATCTGAATTCAGATTCCAAAACTCTCTCAATTTTCCTTATTTATTGTATTTTTAATTGTATTTTTGCCTCTGTGTTTTTAAAAGAATATCTCTGTTTTGATCCCGATTTGCATGAGTGCAATGTCAAATGTTCACATGCAAATGGGGTGGTTACATCTGCATGCCATCATGCATGCAGTCCCTCTTTGCACTGGCAGGTAGGCAAGAGCTAAAATGCAAATAGAAGTTAGCCTCAGCATTGTCACGATTCTCATTCGTGTGACAGCAGAGGAGAACTTTATAAATGGATTGGAGGAAGGTGTTTAAGGGGAGCCTTCCCAGCCTAATAGGCTTGAACAGCATCATGGGCCAATTAAGTGAAAGAATCTATTGGTCCCATGCACTCTCATTATTCACATAAAGCATTTTTTGTGTGCAGGAATAAATTGGATCCCTTTTAGAAACTTCTTTCTCAGTAATGTTTCCACTTTGACGTGAGGCAAGTTTTCCAGACATCTCTGCATATTCTACACTTGGGTGCCCACAGCCAGAGCTCAGTTCAGCACTTCCACCTTGGGGGCTGGAGAGGTCCAAGAGCCACCTTCGTGTGGCAGAAGTGAGCCCCAGGTAGCAGAGCCACTCCTGGGTCTGTAGGAGAGGGCAAAGCCACTCCTCCCAGCCCATGCCTGCCGTGACACAGCCAGTGTCCTCCTGGACTCAACAGTGGAAATGCTGGTGATCCTCCCGTGCCATCTCATCCTTTCCAGCCTCTGATCAGCGGTAGGAAGGTTTTCAGCAATAAGATTCCCTCCCCCACCCTGACATTTAGAGTAAAATCTCCATTTCCTCAGGCAGAAATACTTGTGTCTGGCTCTGTTGATAGGCACCAGATAGCTTTCAGTTAATACATGAACTACATGTTCTAACCACCTTTTTAAAATACATATAGAAACATTTTGTCATAGCTAGTCTTCCTGAAACATGTCTGTCTTGTTAAATATTATTCCTCTTATGCTGCTGAAAAATATTTTATTAAAATATTACTTATTTAATAGCTAATATGTCTAGGTTATAATTTCCTTGGTAGAAAGCTTTTCCCCTTTATTTTTCTTTCAATGGCCAGATATGAGTGAAAAAACCCCAAAAAATCCTCTGAACCCCCAGCCATAATTGCCTAACTCCAAGACAGCACAGCATACAGTTTTGAGGAAAATCTGCCATGAAAAAAGAAAATAGAACATTTATTGGAAAGGACAGAATGCAGTTAAAATGTTGCCAGTGTACATATTTTGCTACTTGTTCATAAATAGTAATTTAATTTTCTGTTCTGTTTTGCTGACATATTCAAAAAATCCCTGTCAGAAGGTTCTTTGTTGACCTTAACCTTACTTGCTAAATTTTACAAGCACAGTGGTAGTCACTTCCCTTGAAAAAGATATTGTTGCCAGTAATCATTGCTAAGTGCAACCCCATCTATCCCATGTGTGACAATAAAACTGGCCTTTTCAAAAATAAAATAAAGTGAGAAAAGAAGAGGAGAGAGAAGAAAATCAAAAACATTGATATTCTGAATCTCACAGTTTGGTAGAAGGGAACTTTTTTTAACAACCCCACCCCCTCAGAGTCCCACCTGCAACTTGGTAAGTAAGTGCCTGCTGAAGACACCACCCCCAAACCCCCAAGGATGCAGGTTTTGGCCATTTGTGCTAACGATTTGTAAGTGAATCCATCCAAAGGGTGGCTCAGCAGATTAAAGCTGAGGTATTTGAAGAAGCTTGGGAGGGAGGGTGGTGGTAGTCCTCTCCTGCTAGAGCAGATTTGCCCAGAAGGTTGCTAATTGCTGTGCAAGATTTCTCCAGAGACTTAGAAGGTGTTGGTAATTGGTAGAAAGATATTAATTTATTTTCCTGGGTGAGATGTCTTCTGAGGTGAGAAGTTTTATTTAACAGGAGCAAAAATTAAGTAAAAGCTGGAAGGATGGGAGGGAGAGGCTCCTAGGAAAGTGTGATATAATAACATTTTTATTGTTTTCCCTGCAAATAGGCAGGAAAGTTGTACTAATGATTTGGTAGAAATGCTTTAATGTCTCTTGCTGTGCACAGTTATCTTGTGAAGTTTGATTTTTTTTGTCCCAGGAGGCTGCAGAAGGGGAATGTTTCTATACCATTTCACATCAATCATTAGTCCTCTACAGAAAGTTGGTCTTACAATTTTTTCTAAATATGTTCTAAATGCTTATATTAAAAATTAGGACTAGTTTCTATTCAGCTAAAGATATGTTTTGGATGCATGTTTCTGTATTTCTAAAAGATGAACTCTTTCTGAAGTAAAAATATCATTAAATGAAGGTGGCAAGTCAGCACAACCCTGTTGCAGTAGTATCTTCAGAACTGCTTTGTTTTACGCTGTCTTTCCTGAGGAGATCAATAATGGATGGCTGACATAATTCTTTCACCACTCAGAAATGAGAAAGCCTAAATGCATTTCTTTAGGGCAGGCATGTTTTTCATCCTGAGCTGAAAAGCCTGTAATTGAGTGAGGTTTATAAGTGTGATTGCTATTGGTGTGTGTTCCAATCTGATGTGCCTCCGAAAGGTTCCACTGGCATTTACCTGACTCTTAGGAATGTTGACCTCATCTCCCAGGCTGGCCAGGATGCGAAATGTCTGTGCTGGGAGACACATATACAAAATAAATCTCAGAAGCATTGAGGTTTAGCTTTTGATTGTGTTGGTAACTTCCTCAAAGTTTACTAGTTCTACCTAATTTGCATGCACTGTAACTTTAAAAAGAAAGTAGAGCAGAGAACAGGGGTTGCAATATTGACTTATATTTGTGTCTTTGTGATAAAGTGATTGGAAAGGCTTAACAAGTTTCCTGTTGGTAAGAATGTGGGAAAACTGGAGGGCTTCTTTGACTGGACTCTTCTGCTGCTATTCACAGGTCTAAAAATTTGGGAGGAATGTGTACCTCTGAAATGATTTGTCAGTATGGACATACTTACAGCACAAAACTCTAAAGTACGGTTCTTATTACTAGCAACTTTTAGGTCTCCAATCATTTCTACAAATGAAAATGTACCCGAAGGAAAGCAGCAGGAGCAAAGAATTACTGGTTTAGTGTGACTCCAGAGTGCTGAGTGTAGCCCAGATCCCTCTCTCATGGAAGCTGTCCTTCCAACCACTCTGAACACCTCCCCTCTCTGCAGAAAACCCCTGTGGCCCAGCTGCTCTGTGCTGACTGTTCTCCCTAAAGGGGCACGCACAGGGCCAGAGCATTTTCCAGACCCAGGCAGACAGTGCTGTTCTTGCCTCAGGGGATTTTATTTAGCTTTCTTTATCTTTGGAAGGCTTTCTGTAGTGTATTAGCAATATGTTCTCTGGAATGGTTCAGGTATATGGCAGCTTCACTACGGCTGTAAGAGTGACACTGTTGAAGACTTCATCTGATCTGCTGATTTTACCCATCTTTTAAATCAGATTAGCAGTCTGCTTTGCATTGTGTTCATCCCAGAAGTTTTTTGGAAAAAAACAACAGAATTCTGTAATTTAATGTATTACTGTTTTCATCTGCTGTTTTGGAAGGCTGTGGATAAGACAGATTGGTTTACAGCACATGTGAAATGCTGTTGAAAAATGCAACATGGATGCACTAGGGTAAAACAGCTCTTTTCACAATTAATTACTATTGCTGAGAGAAAGGTGAATTCAATTTTGATTAGCATTTTTGAGGGGCTGGTTGGGCTTTCTGTTGTTTGTGAAAGGAAGGAGTGATTCTGGGGGGTGTCCGGGGAGTCCTGGCTGATGTCACAGTGGTGGTTTCTGTGGCTGGAGGGGAACTGCCAGGTGCAAAATGATCTTGGGGGTCCTGTGGGTCCCAGCTGTCCCTGCCCAGGTGTTGCTCTGGGATCTCTGTGGAGCAGCTGGGGCTGCTCCATGTGGGACAGAGCTGGTTCCAGATGGTTCTGGAGTCACTCTAGCACAGGGCACAGCTGAGCCCCTCAGCAATAGCAGTGGTGCCTCTGTGGGAATGTGTTTAGGAGAGCAGAAAATGCTGGGCAAATGCAGGAGGGAGGAGGAGAGAGAGAGAAAGAGCAGAAGGAGCACCACTAAGGTACATGCCATCATCTTGTACTTCTGTGATTGAAGGTGATGTGTTGCTGTTAGTTGCACATATAGAACTTTATCTCTAGAAATGAAATAACCCCCTAAATGCTGTAAATCAGCACCACTTGTGAAATCCACAGTATGTCTTCCTTGCTGTGTGAACTCAGTTCTATTGGAAGCAGTATTCCCATGTTTGTTTTGATACACAGTGGAAATAAAGTACTAGTTCTCTTACCCACAAATATGCTATGTTTTTGTGAATTGAGTTTCCAACTCTTTTATCAACACTGATTGCTGCCTGGGGAAATGATTCCAATATATCAAAGCCTGAGAGAAAAGAAAGCCAAGGGTAGCTGGATATTTCAAAGCAGAATAAAAAATGAGCATTAGAATTCATGACAAGTAAAAGCAATTTGTAGTACAGAGGTAGGCATTGTATTAAATAAATGCATTTAAAATATTGCATGTAAATGAAGTAGATGTCTGAATTTAAGAAGGAAGAGCAAGTGCTATGCATCAGTGCTTAATCAGGTATTTGTAAGTAGTAAGAGACTTAATTTAAAAATAGGATTACCTGTAATTCACTCTGAATACTTAAATTTTCTTTCTTTATCAGAATGAGTCACATTTACTCCTATTGAGCAATAGTCTTAAAGTAGGTTTCTTCATTTGCTCTACCTATAACACAAAACAGTGTTCAGTGTAGAAACAGTGGGAAAATATTCCTAGGAGCAAAATATTTAGGGACAGAAAAAGGGGTATCATTCACTTTCTTCATTATCTTATGACAAGGACAGCCTCCTAGAAGCAGTGAAAAGTACTTTGAGTGCCAAATTGAATGACACTCACCATTTAATTTTTTTCCTCAAGCATTTATTTTCAGCTCATGTGAGCTATTGTGTTTTCCTGTTTTGCAATGGAGATGTGGCAATGTCATGAAAAAGACACTTCTGAACAACCTTAGTTATCAGTGTCAATTAGATAATTTTGGAAGCATGAGTTTGTCTTAGATAATGGTAAAACAGCTACAAATGAGGTAAAATATGGAAAAATAATCCTTTATAAAAATAAATTAGTATACTTCTGGCACAACTTTATGATGTGCAGCATCTACATTCCTGTTTTTCTTTATATATTTTGGATGTTTAGGAGGGCAAGAGCTGAATCTGGTTGTTTTAACGTGTTGTGTAATAGGTGTTCATTTGCAAGGAAAATACTTTATCTTGGAATGTTTTTCATTTAAAAGACATTAATTACTTGCTGGTCATAAGAGACAGCAACAGTTTCCACCATCATGTGGCTGCTATTTGGGATATGTTCACCATTTTTATTAGATTCCAGGATTGAACTTTATTTAACTGAGAACCCTGGGGTTTACTTGGTGACATACAAAATGTGTGTACATGCCTGTGTGTGAGATTTGAACAGGCAGGCACTTTCTCTTTTCAAACAAAGGACATCCATAACAGCAGTGTGGAGCATTGCGTTCAATCCTTGTTTCCAGGGTTCAAACCTCTGTATGCAATTGAGATAATTTTGGTGTTGCTCTCTAACAGGCATTTTCATTTTGGTAAACTCTCTTCAGATTGCTCAAAAAGCACACCTGTCAAAGCGACACATTTTGGTGGCAAAAAGGTTTTGAAGCAGAAAATCTTTTGTGGTTTGAATGATTCCCCAGCTTTAAAGCCCAGTAGCACAACATGAAACGTGCCAGCATTAGAGTAGTTTGCAAGTTGATTTCAATTAGACTGTACAACGTGTGCTTAAATGAAAGAAAAAAAATTCCTTCTCGGCAATTCTGAAAGTTTTTATTTTAGTGGTGTGAAAGTACAGATGTCTTAACTGCCTTGAAAATAAGAGCAAGGTAAGGAAGACTCAGGTCCTATTTCAGTCAGTATGGCAGTGATCCTGTGGACCTCAGACTCATTGTTTAATGCATAAAAATACAAATAAAATCATTAGGCATTGACATACTTTTCTTTTTAAGAAATTGTGTTGGTAACTTAAACATGAAGCAGTGCTGTCAGATACACGTGGCTGTGTGATGCTATGACTTCAGTGTGTCCTGGGGAGCCTGTCCTGCTGTTTTAATGCTTGAGTTGTGAAGTCACAACTTTCCGTCTCTTATTCCAATCAGATTTGATCCTCAGACACTCTCATAACCACAGCTCATCTGTTACCTGGATTTTATCATTTTGTCTGGTCTCAGTTTACTGCATGTTTGTATTACACATGGCCCTCACTCGTGAATTTTCTTTTTTCAGATGGACAACAAGTGGACAAGTTTGTGGTGAAAGTTAAAACACTTTGAAGGACATATAATCTGCTGTGCTTTTCAAAATCCCCAAATAGGTAAGATAAAATCAAATTTGATTCTAGATGCAGTTTTGCCAGTCAGGCACTGTTATAATTTGACAGGCATGATGTGACACAATGAGATCTGAATGACATAACCTGCTGTGATGTATCTGATAGGCCAATGTATAAATTTAATAAACATTTCCAATAAGTTCCCTGTACTTGGCCTGTCATGTCCTCAGCCATGCCTCAGTGTTCTGCCACTCTTTAGGTCAGGTATCTGGTCTTAAACATCACAAAATGTAACAGGTTGCTTATTCATGACAAATTCCATAGGTGTTTCCATGTACATTTCCTGGATATTCTGGATCTGAATAATGTTGCAACTGTATAATTATTCCAGTGTAGGCACCTGTAAATCATTGTATGTGGTCAGTAGAGAAGCTGCTGAATATATGGAATCACTTAACCTACTTACATATAATCTGCCTAACACTGATATACTGTGTTGTGGCTAGCTATGACCTAGTTGGCTTCTTTCTGAAGTTCTGAGGTGTTGGAAAAAAAAAAGAAGAAAAGACACAGCTCCAGGGTTTCTTTCCTATAATTTATCATGACAGCGGCTTACTCAAAGAATTAAAAGCAAGGTATCTCCTCATCTACTCCTTTGGATTTATATTGCTGCTGCCATGAGAGGATTCTCTTCTAATTCAGTGAAAAGCAGTTGGTGCAGCTAAACTCCCAAACCTCCTGAAGTGGCATTTAATGCATAAAATTAACAGAACATAAAATACCTTTTAAAAGAATCCTTCACGCTAACCCTTCAGCCAGTTATCAGTTATGCCTTGGCCCCTTTTCTAGCTACTTAAAATTAATTATTTGTAATGTGGAGTTTTATGCTTCTGGAGTAATCTAATTCTTGTGATTTCAGTGGGAATTGGCAGGCTCACAACTGTAGTTCATAATTAGAATGTATTTATCATATCTGCATTACCTTCTTATTATATAGAAAACCATATTAATATTGCATATCACAAATTATTTGCAAATATTATTTCTAAGAACTTTATCTAGAAGCCTTGCAAACAATTTGAGTTTTTAAACAACAAACAGCACTTATGAAATAATTGCTTTTACAGCCTGGGACAAAACTGCTACATGGTCTATTCCAAATTAACCTGTGTAAGTGTTTGCTAAAAATGGACTGGGCTATGGAAACCAGAAAGCAATTGTCATGTATAACTTACTTTTTCATTTGAAATATAAACCAAAGAATCAGTATTAATTAATTTATTATGCTTTTATCATCTTCTGCCAAAAAAAACTTGTATATGTATACCACTGTCAAGAATGTCACAGCAAAGTATGCCATGAATCCACCAGGTTGTTCTCTAAAAATAAGAAACTTATCTCCATATGATTCCAACATTGAAGGTGACTTATGCTTTCAAAATAAGTGTCCACAGAGTCACTTTGCATTCAGATTTCATTTGAAATTCTTGCCCTTATATATGGAATATTATGGAAGGGCATTCAAATAACTAAAGTCCTGAGATGTGCTGGTTAAAGGCAGGAATAAACTCTGCTCTGCCCCTGTATAGTAAGAATGCTGCAACTGTTCAGCCTCACAAGGCTGACATACCTGGAATATCAAACTTCCATGCTCGTGTCTGCACAGAACAGGGACAGCAGAGGTGAGCACTGTCACCTTTATTGCAAGTAGCCAGATGGTCCTGTTATTTCCGTCTCCTGAATAGATAATAGGTAGCTCAGGAAAGAATTTCTTATTGTCAGCTGAGGTGTAATAGGTTCTGGACACAGAATATCACTGTTTATATTGCTTCTTATTGTTTTAGTTGCTATCTAAAATAATTTTCTTAGGCACAGTAGATAATAGAAGCTAAGTTTAAATAAAAAATATTGCATGGTATTGAGTCATGGGAATACTAATAGTCTGTGTTTTTCAGGGAATAAGTCTCTGGTACAAATGTTGTGATCTGGTATATTTAATGTAGCTATTTGTCATTATAAAGCATTTCTGAGGTATTTTACTTGATAAGCAAGCTATGCATTAAATTTCAGTAAATTTGACATATAAATTTGTATGGGAAGTAGAAGTAAAGACAGAATGCAGGTAACAATAGGCTCTGAAAGCGATTTGGGGATGTGTGTTACTGAAGAATACAAATCTTTGTAAGTTATATTGAATGGGTGCATTCAGCAAGTCCAAAAATATTTTATTTTGAAATCTGTAGCTGTATTCATCTGTTTCAAATCTCTAGCTGTGTTTTTGTCCATTTTCTACCTATCTTTTCTCTGCTGTACTTGTGTTTTTATGGCTTAGCCCCAAGAGGGTATCCAGAGGTAGTGCTGTGGCAGACCTTGCTGAAACCTCTACCAGCTCACTGCTGCTCACTTGTTTTAATTTCTTCTCTCTTCTTTCTTCCTCTCACCTTTCAAACCTTTGTTCATCAGTCAGAGAAACCTTCATAGTTACTTTGTATTAGATGTGCTGGCTACCATCAAAATGAAAAAGTGGTTTTCACCAAAAAAGAGTTACAGAAGTTAAATTAGGATTTAACAGGTCAAGATTGGGCCAAATTCATAGGATGGTTTGGCTTGGAAGGGACCTTGGATATCATCTAGTTCCACCCCCTGCCATGGACATTCCTTCTGGAAGTAGCTTCTCTAGAGCTGCCCACCTCTTGAACTGCTTAGTTTCCAGCTCCTCCTTTACTGATAGAAACAGACAGTTTCACATATTTAATGAATAGAAACCTCCTGAAAATACAGTTCAGGTGCAGTAATCCTACAGCAAGGTGTTGAATTTAATGCATGTAGTAATGCAATACTTCAGAGACTACTTGTGTTTAGGAACTACTGTGTCTGAAAGGAGACATGAGACACACACTGACTGGATTGGTGGCGTAACTGCCCAGTGCAGGAGCATTTGCTGTAGTTCAGAAGAAAATCCAGTAGTAGTCCAGAAAATCCAGTGGCAAGAGACTTGAGATCCTTGAGACAGAAATGTATAGCTTCACACCATTCCAGGAATGGATTTGTGCTCACCCAAAGTGCAATTCAGCTGTATATGTTCCCTCTCCTTTTTTTACCCCAGAAGGAAAATACATGTAATATTCCATGCATTGTATGCATTTCCTTTTCTGAGGAAAGTATTTCTTATTTTTCCTCTCTTCTGTGGAAAATTCAGTGAATTGGTGATATAATGAATCCTTGGTAACAATGAATTGCTTACCCATTTTTTCCCAGATTTGCTAAGGGTTTGTCAGTGCTCTGTTCTGATTATACTTAATATTTGTAGTCATGGAGGAAAAGCTATTATGTTAAAGGTGCTTTACACAGCTAGAAGATTTATCTTTCCTTGGAAGTACAAACTTTGGTTACTCAGCAGAGTTTATGCCATTGTTGTAAGCCTCATCTTCAAGTGTCTGCATTTACATTGTGCTTGCTATACTGCCCTGGTATAGCTGTGAAAGGAGCCTCTTTTCCCCCATCCAGCCTCAATATAAACAAGATCTAAGTTACCAATGTGATAATTAACTACACATTACAATTCATTAAATAGTCTTAATTCTGGTGGGGGAACAAATGAAATTCATCATTAGCAATTGAGTTTTAGAGTGAGTGTGTGTGGGTGCATGGGAATATGTATGCTAGAAGAAATTTATGCAGATTAAATCCATTAGCAATTTTTTGCACATCTCATTAGGCAAAATATCAAATCCTACTTAGCTCTTCTACTGCTCTCATTAGACAATTTAAACTGTACTGTTCCATACCATGGAAAGACTCAACCAATCCCTTGTGTAGTGTCCCACAAGTGAATTCTCAATGTCATACCAGCTCCTCCTCATGTTGTCACTGTGTACTATGGCATTGCTCAGTCTGCTGAGAGAGCCTGGCAACCCTGGAGGGGCTCTCTGGAAAACAAGTGGTTTTTACTTCTTCTCACAGCACCACCCAAGCTCTCTGGAACTGTAAGTGGCTTAAAACAGGTGTGCAGCTCTATGTTGTGTGTTGAAAATACTTCCCAGTGATAATTGTGGAAAAAGTTGTTCTGTTGCTCCCCTTGTCAGAAAATACAGAATTATCAAAAAATTGAAGTTTTCTTTCTGAGGATGTCATTCCTGTTAGACTTTTTAATGGAATAATTTACTGAGTTAGTATTGGGATATCTGATGTGGCTACTACTGTCAGAGGTTGTGGGTTAGCCATAACTTTAAGTGAAGGCTGAATTAATTTTGATACAGGTAGGTTTGCTAGGCTGGCTCTCCATCTAACCTTGCAAATACTCCATCCCAAAAGAAGGAAAGTACAGGCTGAGAGTGGAGAGAGGGGGGACACAAAAGTGCTTCATTTAACTGTACTTCTCTTATAGCAGTTAAGGTTTCCATAATACTGTGGCAATAATATAGTCAGTAGTTCAAAGGAAGCTCTATAATGCCAAGTTGAACAAAATTAGGTAGAAAACTTTAAAGGGAATTTGCTAGCAAGAATTTGTCACTGTTTTTGCATGGATGGAGGAAGAAATAGGGTTTCCTCTTGTTAATTCATTTACACACAGCAAGAAGCATGAAAGAAAGTACAAGCTAATATAAATCTATTCTGACTGAAAGTCTAAAAAGTATGGAGAGACTGTCTTTAATCCTTTCTCTTCCTGTTATTTGACTACTCTTTCTGATTTTGAGACTGAAAAGTGCTAAATACCTTTCATTCCCTGCCCAAACCATCTTGTGCAATGCAAGCTTGCACAGTTTAAAAGCATAGGGCTTGCTTAACTAGAAGGTAGCAGAATGAGAGGAAAAATTCTCTGCTGAGTACTCAAAGTTGTGGTCCAATTAACTTTTCTTTCTTATTTATGAGTGAAAATGCAGCAGAGTCAGAAAACAGTAACAAAGACTCCAACCTCCTCTCCATGTACAGTATTAGAGCAGTATTTAACTTTCAAACTAGGTTAACAGTATTTTTAGCTTCTGTTCTCTCCTTACTTCTTGCAGATGCTGGAGCAGGTAGAATTTCCATTTTTACCTCACACTGGAAGCAGCAGTGTATAAGGGAACAGCTGAATTCTTGCAGCGCCACATGTAGCGTTCTTTGCTGCCTTTGATCATTTGTCATTTTGATCATTGCACTTTGAGCAAAGTAGTTAATTGATCCTTTCTCATTGCCTCCTTCATGTCCTGCCTGCTATCAGCTTTGGTCATTTCCTTTATATTCAAAAATGTACAGGCAATTGTCCTGCAGGTCTTAGCACAAATGGGTGAGCCTGTCATTCTGCTGTGAGTGTTCCTGGCACCTTGCTCGCTTGGTCAGGGATGCTTTGGAGCCTCACCAGGGTGTAGTTTGTACCTCATTATGCTTTCTATAGCTGGTAGGTGCACCTCACATGCTGAGAAGGGCCAGAAGAAGGAATTGGCAGACAGGAAGATTTTGAACAAAGGTTCCTGAAGCTCTATCCTCTGTTCAGTCCCACAAAAGCAGATGCCATGTGGGATGTACGAAAGTGGCCAAGTAGAGGTTCGTGCTCTTAATGGCTTTGTGTGGGCTTATGAGGGTTATGGTTCCCAGGTGTCCTAGTGAAACTGGGACAGTCTGGACAATGTGGAAGCAATTCCAGTAATTTTGAGTACAGTTTGTACTGTCCCCACCCCACATGAGGGAAAGGGGCTGCTGGCTGCTTCTGACAGTGTGGGTCACTGACACATGGGCTGGAAAAGATGTAGGTCCCCTGAAGAGACCTAAAGGATGGAGTTTAACCTTCTAAACAGAAAATCTTGTTTTCTTGTTTTTCTTCTGTGTCATCTGGCCCTCCAAACAGGGTTGGAATCTCCTGGGCTGTTGCATGCTCTCTAGGTTCCCTGGCCTTACCAAAGGAAGGGAATTCTGTCAGGTGATGGCATATGGGCAAGTGCTCATAGCCATGGGGGATCTCATGGCACAGAGCAGGCTCTCAATTGCATTTGAATCTGGGGATGGAAAAGGAGAGAGGAGGAAGAAGTAATCTCACTTTGTCAAGATTGCCTTTTCTCCCTCACCATAACCCATTCCAAATCCCTCTGCTAAACCATGAATACAGTGTATGCTAAGCAAATAATTTCTCCTATTATATTTTACATGCAGTTCTTCAAATTCAAAGGTCACCAGCCAGACATGTAAAATGACTTCATGAACGACTTCAGCTCGTTAATCATGCCTCACTGTTGCAGTGCCTCTCCTCAGTTCATTAGAATAACATTTCTTTGCACTTTATGGCAAACCATCATTATAATACAGAACAAGGACAACAGAGTGTGAAAGACTTTTTTTAATGAGACTTCATAGCTGCTCATGGTGGGACTCCTCATCCTGTTTGCTCTTGAAAGAGCTGTCTGACAAAGGTTCAGGATTTTACCTGATGAAGAGAGCCAGAAAGAGTTTCACAGGGAAAACTGTCAATGAGCTTACAGAAAACTGCATAAACTTGGCTGCCCTGTCAGCTGAGCTGTCAGTCTTCAAACAAATGCAGAGAGAAAATCTTTAATTGTACTCACCACACACAAGACATTTTATGCTGTATCATTGTCATTTGCAGCTGTTCTTAACTCATGGAGAGAAAGAAGCAGCTCAGGATCCCCAGGATCTTGAGTGGACTCTGAACTTAATAAGGAGAAACTTTGTGCTTTAATAATTACCAATCTTTGAGGAAAATAAACTGTTAACTCAGTTGCATCATCAATGCTCTTGCTGTTATTTTAATATTATTATAGTCCTTACCTTGGATATACCAAAGAAATAGAATCACTACAATACTGCTGGACTCAGACAGCTAATTTAAATCTCTTAATAAATATTTTAAGGGATGTTAATAATATTTTAGAATCTTTCTTCTTTAGCTGGAATAATGAAATCGCAAAAATGGCTTATAAAGTTTTGTGGCTGTTCATTTTTAATTAAAATGTTCTTCCCTGTTTTCCCTCAGGAGTGGGGCGACCTTAAGCACTAGAAAAGGATACCAAGGTTCCTCAGAAAAAGTACCAGTCTGACTATTGCCCACATTCATTTCCTGTCTGAGGCTAGTCCAGGTGCTCCCAACAAAAAATAAATACTTACAAATCCAGGCTCTAATCTTGTCCTCACGACAAATTTTCAACTTCCTTTGAAGGCAAATGCAGTTTTAATTCATATGGGAGGCAGCATCAGAACAGTTCTGCAATATGCAGATAGAGGAGTAATAATGATGAGATATACTTATTTTATCACCAGCCTCAAGAGATAAAATTGAACTTTACAATCAATGGATTTGTGAGGTGTTTGAAAATTATTGTTGTTCTTTCCCCCTGCCATCTGTTTGTTCCTTATTGCCCATCTCCATTGTTTTTGATATACTATAGGTGTTATTTTTGGCAGTTACCTTTCATCTCCTATATATTGATTAATTTCTGCATGTAATTTCCTAATACTTTTTTCTTCATCCCTGTTTACCCAGTATGTGCCCCTAGATCCTGAAGCAGATTTCACCCTAGGCTTCAACAGCTTTCTTCTCAGCTTTGCTGCTATTTTGTCCCTGCAAATCCCTTGAAGTTCTGTATGTCCATCTTTTTCTTCCTTATTGGCCAAGGTCTCTTTCACCTGGGTACTGCCTTGCCCAAAGCTTAAAAAAACTGTATTTTTCAAGCCTGGAGTGAGGAAGTAGCACTGTTCTTTGTTCCCCCAAATATTTCTGTTATCGCTGGGGGAAGCAACAGAGTTTCATTGAAATAAAACAAACTGTTTAAAGTATGGTTACTAAAGTGTTCATGAGCCCTTTTCTTCAGCTGCTCTCTTCTCCAAATCATCAGGCTCCTTTTTGCTGCATCTCTTAGGCTATTTTCCATCTTTCTCTCTGATAGGCCAAGAAAAGGCTTTTTTTTTTTTTATTGTAATCTCTAGTCCTCTTTCCCTTGTGTTGCTCTGATCTGCTTTGTCAAGTGATCAAAGTCCCTGTACAGGTGAGCTGTTGCTTAGTTACCACCTGCTTGGAATTCACTCTTGAAAAATTGCTTTGTCTTGGGAAGTAGCCATACCTTTGTTCCTTGGTGCTCCATTTAAATGGATGATCAAAGTTTATCAGCCTGCTCTATTAGCTCTGTGTTCTGTGCAAAACTTTTTCTTGTCACTTCTATGGATTTTAGGTCAATCTGGAGAAAAGAGATGGAAGAGAAGGCTCTGCAGTTTAGAGGGAGTGTTTGCCAGAAGGCAATCTTGCAGGGAAACAAAGTACGTTGTCTCCAGCACCAAACAGTCTGAACACAGCCAAATAAATCCCAAAGACAGCGAAGGTATTTTAGTGTTGGGTGGCTGCTGACTGTCTCAGGGGAGAGGTGAAGAGCAGTGACTGCCACTGCATGGGAATTTCTTTTGGGAAGTGTTGGAGCCTGGAGGAGTTGACCAAGATGATCCTGGAGAAGGATTTAGCAAGTGCTGCATATTTCTCTCTCAATTAAACCTGCAAGAAGCAAACTCTCACTGTAGTATTGCTTAGGTCCGGAACTGTATTTTCACAATTTAGGAAATATAAATACTGATTTGTGTGATTGATGAATTATTCTGATATCTGCATATAGAATAGTGCTTTTCTTGCACTTTTGTAGAATAGTGCTATATTTTGTGAGCTAGAGCAATTTTCCCAACTGGCATTTAAATATTAACTCCAGCTAGCACACTTCATAATGTCAAGTTCTCCTAATGCTTTTTTGTGTTCACTAAGGCTGTTTTTATGTTTGTTACAGCTATGTCAAGTTCCTATAATCACAGTATCTGCTGTAATAACTGCTGTATCAATTTATTCATTGAAATATAGAAACATATACTAGTAAAATAGTAGAGAAGTTAAGGTTGAAAGAGGCCTTTGGAGATTCAACCTCTCCTGCTCAAAGCAGGTATTTGGGGATGTGTGCCATGGAGTTTTGAACAGATCGGACATGGAAGAGGCCACAAACAATCTGGACAATTAATTTCAATTTTTGTTTATGTTCACAGTTAAAGCCCATTTTTTTTTCAAGTGGACTTTTCAGTTTGTGTCTCTTGCCTCTGATCTTTCCCTTTGCACTGGCTCAATCTCCTTTTCTTCCCATCAGTAATTTACACATGCTGCTAAAATTTGAATAAATGTAAACATAATCAAATCAAGGGGATGATTCTGATGGTCAATAAAATGTGCTGTGGGTATAGTATTATGTAGTTTTACATGAAAGAAGTTGCAGGGAAATGAAAGCAGAAGAAGCATAGAAAGAAACAGTTACATATGAGATTGGTCAGATCTCGATGCACTTGGTTCTGGCTGAGTGAGATTTTATTTGCTGTCTAGATAAATTTTTTGGGGAAAGGAGATTGTAGAGGTTTCACTGCAGTGTTAGCTTAGGGCATAGCTTCTGTTGTTCAATATCCAGTACTGTTCATTTTTTTAAAAAATGATGTTAAATTTTGCTAACAATGAGGTAGTATTAAGTATTTTTGTTGTTAATTCTTTTGCGCAGGTACAATATCAGCATAAAAGCAGCTGCTAGGGAGATCAAAGCTGGAAAGGATCAAACATTGGGAACATAGTTTTTACATTTCTGACAATTTGTCAAAAATTACTAGCGTCTGTGTTGTATAAAGGCATTGCATATTTTTGGAGAACAAACAGTTTTGAAGTATTAAAAGAGATTTAAGTTAGAAGCAAGATGATTGATTTGATATGCAAGATGGCTTGGATACAGGGTGGAGAGCAGGTGGGGAAAAATGAATAAAAATGAGAGCAGTTTATGTAACCTAAGTATGTAGAAATTCAGATAAAGGGCCTGAACTGTGTCAAGGACCAAGTGGTGGTGGTACTACTGATTTGAAAAGCACACTGGAGAATCAGGTCCTCTTCTGCTTAAAATAGCAGGGAGAGCTCCATTTTCCTCTGTAGTGCTGCTTTTCTTTCTATCTCATACAGGGGCTCTTAGAACAAGTGTCAAGGCAAGCTTTCACATTGAATGCTTCTATATAAAATTTAGTTTTTATGAGGCAGCTAGATTCTATTTATGTTCCATATCTCATAATATGGGGTAGCTTTTGCTAATTGCGAGGCTGTGAATCCTCTGCTTAACCAACCCAAACATTCCCATTTTTAACTTATGACAATAATAGAAAGATACTTTTTGACTCCTGTTATTTGTTGCTAATAGCTGAGAGCCTTGTGGAGTTTAAAAATAAAAAGCCTTAAGCAGCTTTTGTCTGAAGAAGCTCTAAGGCATGCAATTTGTTTGCCAGCTGATGTTTGCTAGATTTAAGAACAACAAAACTTCCAACCCTGAAGTTAATTAAATATTTAGTAAACATTTTTATAACCTGTTGTTGCCATCATATTTTGTGTGATTATGTCACTGTGTATGATAAAACTGAATTTAACTGTGGCAAACCTTTCCAACTTCTGGCAGAAAGTGTAACCTCTTTTTCTGAATTGGCAATGAATTTGCCAAAGGGACAGGGTCTTAACATTTTATGCAAGCAAATTTCTGACTGCCTGGGCCTGGAGACAGGTATGCCACACCTGGGGATAAAATCCATCCATTTTGTGAAGTATGAATGTGACTGAGGACCTTCTTGGGGAGGATTTCCTGTTGTTCAGGAGAGGTTGCTCTTGCATTGGGCATCCTGCCCACTGTACAGTCCCATTTTGTGTTCCATTCTGCCAACTCCAGTTGGCTGCACATCTCCTACATAATTTTCCAATTTTCCCTGGTCATAGGGTTTTGTAACTGGAGACAAAGTAGTGAAGTGCTCAAACAGCAAGAGAATGGAATTATTTTTTTATTTAGTATGTACATGCTTGCTTTTCTTTTCTGCAAGTCAAAGACTGTTTGTCATTCACTTCCCCCCAGTTTTCTCCCTGATTTGAAAGCATATATGAGCAAGATCTGTCTGTGTTTGAATGTATGTGACCTCACCCTCTCAGAAAAGAAGAAATTAAACAGGACAAAACCTCTGATGATTAACGTCACTGTCTTTAATGATTCACTTCTGATGACAAAGGGTGAAGCAGTTTGATTTCCTGTATTTTGCTTCCACTGTCTACAAGGTAATTTCCCTCCCAATGAAGGTACCTGAGCTCCAAGACCTAATTTTTTCCAGTTTCCTACCAGGTTCTGAAAAACCTGGTCTTCAACAATTCTCATTGGGCTCCAGGCTCCAGCACTTACCGATGCACTGGTTTACAGATACAAAGGTATCTTGTGCTCAAACACTGAGTGACAGTGCAAAATTATTCATAGGAAGCTTCTGTGGTTCCATATCAGAGCTATAGGAGCTCAGGAGGGATGTCTTCCCACATGCAGCTTGTCCATTCACAAGGCAAATGTGTGAGAAAATGTGGGATTGTATTCAATCAGTAATTACTAGGAGATTCTTTTCAGTGCAGATTTTGTGGGTTCATTAAATGTTTTGTCCACTTCAGATTAAGGGCTGATGTGCCCATTACTATCTCCAGTATGTTTTCAGCAAAACTGGTTTTATAGCTCTTTAAATATTGTTGTTAATTTTCAGCAGAAGAATTAAGAATACGTCTCATCCAATGTAGAACTTAAAGTAATTTTGTTGACAGCTAATTCTTATATCAGGTTATGCACCTATGATATTTTGGAAACGTAAAATCCAACAACAGCTTCAAAGCAAAAAATATTTGGACTTTTTTTTTAGTCTAAATACTGTAAGAATTATTTCACAAAACTTGACAGTCCAATATGCTAAGTTACAGAAAATAAGGTAATGCATGTTTTGTATATACATGGGAACTGTAGCTCTGAGTATGGGATTGTGCATAGAAATCTTGTGTTTATATGAACCCCAGGGATGCATACACACATCTGATGGGCTGTTTCATTCTTCCCAGAATAGGGCATAGACTCATGACTGGTGTCTTACAAACCCAGGACTGAATACTGTGCATTAAACTATCCTTATAACAGTGATTTGCAGAGTCATAAATGCAGATCCTGAATTTCTGAGCTAAGTTACAAGATCTACACAAACCAGGGATGAGAACATCTCTTGAAGGAATTATTGACTTTTGATGCTGAATTCATGGTTGTTCAGCTCTCAGCACAAGTTAGAGGAGTCTGTCAAGCTGAGAATTGATAAAGCAGAGCAAAATGCTTTTATGCCTTAATAGTGATCTCCCCTCCTTGGCTGCCTCTGCAGTTCGTGAGGTTGTGAGCTCATCCATTTGTACACCAATGGAAAGATTCCCCATCCCCAGGGAGTGGAAGAAATCCATAAGAGTTGTATTTTGGCTCTTCATACTGCTCAAGGGCAGAATTTTAAGTACAAAAGAATGCTGCTTACTTTTATTAGGACTAGTAAATAAATGTCTGGATTGTAACTTTGTTTTATTCACAAAAGTGTTGAAATTCTGACATAAGCCCAAGAAAGGGGTTCTAATGTTTTTCTATTCTGACAACTCTCTACAGGTTATACTGGGGCAGTGAACATGAATTTATAGATTTATAATCCAATTTCTAGAAAGCCTATGAATAAGGAAAAGTGTTGATATCACCTGTTTCAATGTATTGAGTCTGATGTATCTCTGGTTTTGTGTTCTTCCTGAAGAAGTCATGATTTCCTGAAGAAGATGATTTCTTGGTGCCTATGCTGTGCACACAGCAAGGCAGTTGTCAAGCACAGAATAATTATCTGGAGCCTGTTACAATGCTGAATCCCAATTTCAAAACTAAGTGTATTCATGAAC